>NC_072405.2:34241742-34544772 GCF_028858775.2 Pan troglodytes
TTTAGAGCACGTGTTTGTTGAGTAAATAAATGGGTGACACTTCTACCTTCAGAAATCCATATCTAATTGGTCTGGGGTTTGACCTAGGCACTGATAATTTAAAGTGTGGCCAAGGGTGAGGACCTCTTTTACACATGCACACACACGTACACAACACCTGGTTCCAAATGTCTACATCAATTGCGCTACTGATTGAGATTGTTCTTTACTTCAATAGAGAGTTCAGGATTGGCTGCAATGTGTTTGTTATGATACCTACTCATCTCCTTATAGGCCAGCTCCATCACCCACATCCAGGGGTGTCTCTGAAACAATAGAGATACCAGAAGCTCTACATGTAAACAGTGTCCTGGAACAAGACCCGCTATCCAACTGACCTCAGGGACAGCACACGCTTCTGATTTCTTCTTACCCTGACCACTCCTTCTCAGGATCCTTCCCAGGTTCCTCCTGTCATCTTTAATCCTGCATGCTGGTGTTCCCAAGGCACCATATTTGGACTTCTCCACCATATCATGGTGATCTCCTCTGGTCCTGTGGCTTTAAATCCTGTCTAGATGCTGGTTGCTCCTCTGCTCAACATCTTCCACGTCTTCCCATCCAAAGTC
Source organism: Pan troglodytes (assembly GCF_028858775.2). NCBI lineage: Eukaryota > Metazoa > Chordata > Mammalia > Primates > Hominidae > Pan > Pan troglodytes. The sequence continues at coordinate 34,242,351 of NC_072405.2, forward strand.
CTTGCCCTGCCTGACTTTCCAACCTCATCTCCCATCACTCTCTTCCCCACTGACTCCACTCCAGCCACACCGGCATTCTTGCTCTTCCCCAACAGCACCAGGCTCCCTCCCACTTGTAATCTTGCTGTACCCTCTACCTGGGACAACCCCCTCCCCCACCCCCAGATTCATGGACTGCCAGGCACTGCTCCAGTGAACACCAGTGAACCAAACAGAAAACCCAGCCCAAGGGAGCTCCTGCGATGGAGGAGGGAATGTGGATGGAGAGGAGAGGAGGATGGAGGAAGAAGGAGAGAAGAGGGGATGGATCTCCACAGCTGGCGCCATCCTGGGATTCAGGTCTTCGCTCTATGTCCCCTCTTCAGAGAGGCCTCCCTAACCAGCCTGCCCAACCCTCCCTCACTCTCCTTCCCTTACTTCTCACTATCTGAAATTATATCACTTATTTTCTCTCTTGTCTGTCTTCCCCTCTATAATACAAGCTTTATGAAGTTGGGGGACTTTACCTTCCTCCCTTCTATACCCCTGAGCTTAGAGCTGTGCCAGCCCATGGCAGGCAGGTCATAAATACTAGTTTGAATGAATGAATGAACTATATCCCTTTGGAGTTGGAACAGTAACTTTTTTATTGTGACTGCAATAGAATCTCCCATAGATCCACAGAAAATAACACCTGAGATGTGCTTATCTCAGGACAGAAAATTCAAAGGCTAAATTTTGAATAAATAGACCTAAAAATTACCTCTTTCCATCTACTGCTAATTGATAGCTAGCCAGACATTGACACTTTAACAAGAGTAGGAATCAGAGCACAAATGAGAGACTACACTATCTATAAAATAATATTATTAAAAATTTATAATATGCCTGCTATATTTTCTTGGTTTATATATTTCTTTCTCTATACTCTTTATTTTCTCTGTCAAAGTATAATACCTCATTGATCTTCCTGCTTCTGGTTGTTCCTCAGTTAACTCAGTCTTTATATCAACACCATTTCTTTTTTTGAAGACAATACCTTTGAGTTACTCTTCGTTGCACAGAAACCCTCAATGCCTTCTTATTTTCTGACAAGTCAAGTCTAAACTCCCTTACCAGGCTCCTTTTTTTTTTAACTTTAAAAAAATGTGGTAAAATACTCGTAACATACAATTTACCATCTTAATCATTTTTAAGTGTGCAGCTTATTTGGGCTAAGTAGTTCACATTGTTGTACAACCATCATCACCATCCATATCCAGAACTCTTTTTGTCTTGCAAAACTGAATCTCTGGACCCATTAAATGAATCCCCAATTTCTCCTCCCTTAACCCTTGGTACCCACCATTAGACTTTCCATCTCTATGAATTTGACTACTGTATGTACTACATAAGGTTTTTAAGCTGTTTTATGCTTTCTTTCCCTCCCATGCTGGTATGGTTTGGCTGTGTCCCCACCCAAATCTCATCTTGAATTGTAGCTCCCATAATTCCCATGTGTTGTGGGAGGGACCTGGTGGGAGATAGTTGAATCATGAGGGCAGTTTCTCCTATACTGTTCTCATGGTAGTGAGTAAGTCTCACGAGATCTGATGATTTTATAGTGGGTTCCCCTTCACTTGGTTCTCATTCTCTCGTCTATCGCCATGTAAGATGTGCCTTTCGCCTTCTGCCATGATTATGAGGCCTCCCCAGCCACTTGGAACTATGAGTCCATTGAACCTCTTTTTCTTTAAAAATTACCCAGTCTCGGGTATGTCTTTATCAGCAGCATGAAAACAGACTAATACAGATGCCTAGCACATGTAGGGTAAGTTCTAGTTTAAGTACAAAATGCATTGCCACAGCTGTCAGACAAGCTTTTGGTCCTGCAGGAATGTGCTCACCTCACCCTGTGGCCTTTGCCTATGGGATTCCCATAGTGAGAACATTCTCTCTTTCTCTCTTTGCCCATCCAAATTCTCCCTGTCCGTAAATATGGTCTTCAATTTCCATCTCTTCCTTGGCACCTCACCCCATTACTCTTGTCCACACTAAGCCCTCTCTTCCTGAAACTCATATTCCATTCATCGGAAATACCAAACATTTCAAATTTATGAATTCACCAGTTGTTCTTTGCAATATACCACTGCCTCCTTCAAAAGTTTCTAAACTTCCAAGTGGGGAAGGGATCATGTCTTACGTGTCATCCATACCCTTCTCTTAGAAAAAGCAGTTGATACAAAGTAGAAATTTAACAAATATTGACTAATATATGATGTTTACCTTCTTGAAGTTTTAAAATACTTTGAATTGCTCTCCAACATCACTAGGCAACTCTCTTGAATCTTTTCAAGAAAATGTAGTTATAGCCAATAACTGTCTATTTTTTAATCTGACCATGTGGATAAAAGATGGTTACAGCATGGTTCCAACAGAGTTAAATTTTCAGAGGTGTGTTCCTGAAATGAGCTGCTGTGATCTCCCAGATCATGCAGAAGTTGCTTAAGTAAAACACTAATTGAGAAGTGAACCTTCACATCACCATTCAACATCTATCACTCAGCTCACTCTTTCCACACTAGTAAAAAGACCTAGAAAAATCAGGACGATTACAAAGTGCAGATACTGGGAACTAGCGCAAAGGCAAACCAGAAGCTAGCCTCTCTTGGAATCATTTTCTCACCTACCTGTGTAAATGAACCTTCCTGGGGCTCCTTTGCAGAACTGTTTAGATTTATAAGATAATGTCACCTCTACCACGCCTGGGATGTGCCGGGGAGGAGTCTGTACTCTGATGGCATGAGGGGTTATTAGCTGAGGAATGAACAGGCAGGGAAATAAAATACCCATTAGACAAGCCATCACCAAGGACATAAGGTGTACAACATCTCCCACTATTGCTCCCCAGGGGCTTCTTTCTCTCTGCTCTACTCTAACTGGAGTACTCCTAGCTCCAAATGCACTCTGAACATCCCTGTCCTGTCTCTGTCTGTCTCTGTGTATGTGTCTGTCTCTGTCTGTCCCTCTCTCTGTGTGTGTGTCTCTGTCTCTCTCTCTCTCTGTCTGCCTGTCTCTCTCTCTCTGACCCCCACCTTGGAATTTCCTCTCAACTCAACCAATGTAGGTCCTTTATTTCCTACAAGCCCAGCCCAAGTCCCTCCCACCTCCTGCTGCCAATCCCACCCTCATCCCTGGAATCCTTTCCTCTGCTGAACTCCTATCCTGCTTGTGATTTCAAATATTGATCTGGCAAGTGCCAACCCCAACTTAACACTGTCACTTATCTTTTTGTCATGTTTTATATGATGATGAAAGTCAAACACATCCAATTTAGAACATTTTGAAATTACAGAAAAATATTTTTTAAAAATTAACATCATAAAGACAATCAATATTAACATCTGGTATGTTTCCAGTACCTTTCTATAAATGTGTGTTATATAACTAGATTTTACATCCATAGGCACTGTTGTCCTTATTTTTTTTCTGCTTAGTATTACAGTGTGAGCATATCCTCTTTCCTGTATCATTCGAATTTTTCCAAAACATTTTTTAACGGTGGAGTGACATTCCATCACTTTACAATTCTAGATTTCTAAGTTTTCACCATTTTAAATAATACTGCAGTGGATACTTATCTTCTTAAGAAACCCATGCCTGATTTACTATGACTTTTATGCTTTTTTACCCTTGGTGTTTGTGCTAGTTTCCCAGATCAAAACAATCTTTGGGCGAAAGGAAATCAGAGTAAGCCTGTTGCCTCTGCTTACCTCGCTCCATACAAGCATGGTCCCAAACACCACTTGGAGACCATCAAAGAAGTTGTCCCCGATGATGATGACCATGGCTCCTCCTGTGGTCCAGCCTTCACTCGGGCTAATGGCTTTGATGCAGGGGGTAGCTAAGAAGACAGGAAAGAAAAAGTCAGGTTTGTTCTTTCATGGGTGTCCAACTTTTTGGCTTCCCAGGCCCACATTGGAAGAAGAATTGTCTTGGGCCACATATAAAATACACTAATGCTAGCAATAACTGATGAGCTAACAAACAAACAAACAAAAAAGGTCCATGTATAATTTTTGTGATATCCCCCACCACAGATAAGAAAACGAATCCTTGCCTTCAAAGGATTGGACACACCACAAATAAAAAAGTCCTTGCATTCAAAGGGCTGGACACCCGTATTTGGTTGAAGCCTAGAATTCTGGGGATGGGCTGCTTTTGAAAGCTGCTGGTCATTCCAAGAAGTTCAAGCTGAGATTTGTTGACTTGCCATCATTCCCTAACTGGCTGTTGGTTTTCACCGAGTCATTGAAGCCTAATGAGTTGACCATTATGTATGAAAAAGTAAAACACTTAGGTAATTGTGCAAAGGGTGTTTGAAAAACTCTGTTGTTTTTGCCCATATTTTTATAAGTTGATCACACTGGAAATGTGTAAATCCCCTTTCTCTCCCCACCTCCTCTGCCCTAAGATGTTAAGATTTACGAGGCCTGTTAATGGGCCAGAGAGAGAGAGAGAGGGGGAGAAAGCAAAATCTATTATAGTTGAAGGCTTTTTTCAGCTCTATCAAGAGACAATTTCTAATCACTCTACTAACTTCGTAGGAAGGATTTTCCCCACTTCTTCCATATGCTCCAGGCCTCTGGACTTTATATCCCAACAGGAACCCAATATGGTTTTCAGGCCATAACTAAAGTCAATCCATCACTCCATTTCCAAAGTTGACAGGGTCAAAGGTAGAGGAGAACTTTGGCAGGACTCCAAAAACATGAGCCCCCTTTGAACAGCCAGTCAATCACATCCAATCAGTCAAAAGAAACTGGATGGGTTCCTAGTCCTGAACTCTGGGATTTTCTTTTCCCCTTTCAGTGCCCACTGTGGGAGAATTAACACCACTCCAAATTCTTTACTGATTCAATCATTTTCTTTCAGTTCATTAATTCCTGTTTACAATGATACAAGATACATTTTCAGGGCTGAGTTAGGGTGGGAGGTGGGGGTTGGGTGGTAGTATATAACAAAACATCACACTAAAATAGTAGCCTAGTTTGACCAACATTCTGTATTATAAGGTCTTTCTATACCAGTGAGTTGGGGAGTGCAGACAGAAGGGGAATAATTAAAATGGAATTTACTTAGATTTGTCAGTTATCTTCATCGATATACTTTAATTTTTTGGACAACTTGAAATTTAACAGTTACCGGTATTTCTAATTACTTTAATGCACTTGGAAAACTACCCAGAACAGACCATGATTTCTTCTTGTCCAAGCAAACAAAAATCAATTAGTGTCAGTTTCATTCTGAGCATTGTTTTGTTTTGCCTACAATCTGTTTAAGGGCACATGTGACACTTATTCATACATGTCTGGCACTGCAATGTTCCTGTTTAACTAAGATGTCATAGGCCTATGTTTGCCTGAAATGCCCGTCTCACAAAAAGGAAAACACAGAACAGGATGGAAGAGAGTGGGAGGCATGAGGACTTGGCACGGGCTGGTAGACGTGTGGGCCTTACAGTGGAGCAGGCTGGAGTCCGTGTTTATAACTTCGTTTTAAAAAAAAAAAAAACCCACATTGTTCTGTGTACTTTCTCTGCTCTGACTCCGAGACGTAAATTTGAAGTTCGAACAAGGAAATTCGTGGTGAATTTCATGTGTCTGCTATGCTGAGCGCAGGCAGCCCTACCTTCCGATGGATCGAGTCTTCTTGCTCTCCGTCCATGCTTGGAGTTGTTATGAACAAACATGTTGTCAGAAACAGCCAGGACGTGTCCATCCACATTCACCGTTGTTGACAACACAACCTGCATATTTAAAGTAAAAAGGAGAAAGGGGGTGCAGTGGAATTAGTTTCACATGAAGTAGCAAATGCACCAAAATTCTGTTTTGCCACACTTCCATTTGGCAAAGGGGAGATGGGACAGAACTTGGGACTCAACAGAGTTTTCTCCTTCTGTAATTATGTCAAAACTTTACAGAAAAAGTGGCTGCCCTTCATCCATGCATTGTCAAGAACCTTTGCTCAAAGCACACCCATGTAATGAAGTGGAGAAAATGACCATCTGCCTGATGGTTCCAGAAACCTGGTTCTCTATCAAAAGACCTGGACCACCACCACCAGTGGAGCCTCCACCACAGAAAGCTGGTGGGCCATGTGGAAGCTGAGATCTATACGCCAGCTGGAAAGTCACTTCTCCAAGCTCAGGAATGGGTTCTTGCACTTCAGACAGGTCCTGACATCATGCCCAGCATTGGGATGCTGGCTGGTGAACTGTCTGTGGTGTTGCTGCCCAGTAGAGAGTGGTGGCAGCGATGCCTCGACTTTTGCTGAGAAGATAAGGTTGCCATAATTCAGTGTTGAAAATAGAGGATGTGTAGCATCTAATGAGGGCGAGGGGAGAGGTGGTGTGGAACAGTGGCAGAACATGGGTTTGGAGTCAGGGAGAGCTGAATTCAAATCCCAGGCTTCTGTCCCCTAACTTGCAACCATGATCAAATTACTTCACCTTTTCTAATCTCAGTTTTTCTTATCTGTAAGATATAAATAACAATGTGTATCTCACAGTGCTGAAATGAGGTATAATGAGATATAGGCACACATCCCTAGTCCAAGAATCTGAAATCCAAAATTCTCCAAAATCTAAACCTTTCTGAGCACTGACATGATGCTCAAAGGAAATGTTTATTGGATCATTTTGGATTTTGGATTTTTCAGATTAGGGATGCTCAACCAGTAAGTAAGTACAGAATGCAAATATTCCAAAACCCGAAATCAGAAGCACTTCTAGATGCAAGCATTTTGGATAAGGAATACTCAACCTGTAATACATATAAAGGATTCAGCACAGTGCTTCGTGTGTGCCAAACTGGGATGAGTTCACGTCCTAACTGCTTTGCCCATGCTGGGCTTGACCAGACCATAAGACAGATGACATTACTCACACACAGAGGTTCTCCCATGGTCTAAGCTCGGGGGGAGGTCCTAGGAAGAGGCAGATAGGAAATAGGTACCAACAGTTACAAGGCATGGTCCCTAACCTAAAAGAGTTTATTTTCTGGCTGGAGAATCATAGTTAACACAGGAAACAAGTAGCACAAAGACTGGTATCAAATCGAGCTCCAGCATATGTACTGCAGATCAGGGGTGGGGGAGAAGCTCAAAGAGGTGGATATCAGCAAAGGCTGGCCAAGCATAGCAGAAGGGAGTGGACCTGGGTGGAGCTCCCACCGAATCACTTGACCCAGAAGACGAACCACCCTAGACATGGGTCTATTTCTCAGTTCACGTCAGTTACGCATGGCCATTATTACTGAGAAAAAAAAAGAACTTATTATATACATACTCACAAACATGTGTAGACCTTTTGAGGAAGGGCACTAAATAGGTACAAAATGAAGAGTCGTGTTTAAAAATGACTCTTCCTGTCTACTCCCAAATTAAAACAGTTGATATTCTACTTGTAATTGTCCTTCCTTACTTATTAAATGGAGGGCAGGGGGCTTGATCCTGCCATATTTTTTTTTTTTGAGATAGAGTCTCACTTTGTTGCACAGGCTAGAGTGCAGAGGCACCATCTTAGCTTACTGCAACCTCCATCTCCAGGGTTAAAGCAATTCTCCTGCCTCAGCTTCCCAAGTAGCTGGGATTACAGATGCCTGCCACCATGCTCAGCTAATTTTTGTATTTTCAGTAGAGACAGGGTTTCACCATGTTGGCCAGGCTGGTCTTGAACTCCTGACCTCAAGTGATCCACCCGCCTCAGCCGCCCAAAGTGCTGGGATTACCGAAGTGAGCCACAGCTCCCAGCCCTACCTTACCTCTGAATATGAAGGAATGAGGCAGCATTTTAAAAACCTTTTATTATGAATAATTTCAAGCAAACAAAAGAAACAGGATAGCATAATGAATCCCCAGTACTTACCATTCAGCTTCAAGAATTGTCAAAATATCGCCATTCTCATCTCAGCTACAGTAGACCCCTTATCCAAGAGGTCTATGCTCTAAGACCCCAGTGGATGTCTGAAACCTCAGAGAATATCAAACCCTATAATATATTATGCTTTTTCCTATACATACCTATGATAAAGTGTAATTTATAAGTTAGGCACAGTAAGACATTAATGACAATAATATTTGAAATAGAACAATTATAAAAAGATATTGAAATAAAAGTATATAAATGTGGCTTCTCTTTTTTTCTCTCAAAATGTCTTATTGTACTGTACCTTGGGTAACTGAAACCACAGAAAGTGAAGCCTCCAAAGTGGACGGGGGAACTACTGTTTACCACCACCCACTCCCAACCCCCTACTCAACAATGATAATAATCACAGGTTTGGGTTTTTTTGTAGGTAAAATTTACATACATTGAAATGCACAAATCTTAGCTGTCCAACTTACACTGTGATCAAGAAGTAGACTATTTCCATCTTCCCAAAAAGTCATCTTGTGTTCCCTCCCAGTCCATCCTACCCCCACCACCAGCAAAGCAATACTCTTCTGATTTTTTTCTTTGCCCTGAAGAGTTTTTTGATGACATCTTTTTAAGTTATATTTTTAGCATAATAGGTTTGGGAAAATCCCTAAAACCCATGAGTCCACAAATCATCTCATATAGTGTCACATCTTGAACATGGTGGTAACATATGCAAAATTTTACATGAATAAGTGTCAGTCATCCAACCCAACAGATAATTCACTGTGTTTCTAATATGTGACAGGGCGAGAGATTCAAAGAATAAACTTAAAAGAACCTCAGTTGTCATTCAGAAAATTATCAATATAATTGCTCACAATTCAGGGGTACAGCCTGTCTAGCGCTGTGTCTGTTTTCAATTGTGTCCATGTTAACATGTTAGAATCTGGGGAAATTCCTTCCAGAAAGTTCCTATCATAGTGGCAAACATTAAGATGGCGGCATCTATCACTCCCCGTAAGTGCTCACGTTCTTATCAAAGTGATCTCAGCAAAACACAAGGTCATGTTACAGCCGAAGGGAGAGGCAGAGCCTCCTGGTTGCAAGGTTAAGATGAACGTGAAGATTGTATTGCCTACCCCCCGAAAATAATAGGAGAAGAGAGAGAAGAAAGAATCAAACCACTCTTATAAATTGTGTGTGTGAATGCATTTTCAAAGACATAACTGTCATCTCTGGAAAAAACAAAACAGAAAACAAGGAGAGGGTGCTTTGGGCTTTAATTCTTCCATTTTTTTTTTTTTTTCTTTTTTGAGACAGCGTCTTGCTCTATCACCCAGGCTGAAGTGCAGTGCAGTGGCCTGATCTCAGCTTACCACAACCTCTGCCTCCCAGGTTCAAGCGATTCTCCTGCCTCAGCCTCCCGAGTGGCTGAGATTACAGGTACCTGCCACCACACCCAGCTAATTTTTGTATTTTTGGGGTTTTACCATGTTGGCCAGGCTGGTCTAGAGCTTCTTACCTTGAGTGATCCTCCTGCCTCAGCCTCCCAAAGTGCTGGGATTACAGGCATGAGCCACCGCACCCAGCCATGGGCATTAATTCTTAATGAGCTGTCCTAGGCACACTAAGGGGAACCTGGGCCCTGTCTGAGAATTACGTGGAGGTAAAGAGCCTTCTCTCTGAGGCTGCTTTAATTCACTCCACAAGCTCCTTGTCATACTGTCCATTAATACTCCCCACGCATTCCTGCCACAAAATATGGGGCTTTCACAAGCCAGCTGATTTCATCATTGTCCATTTGGGTGGAGTGAGACTTAGTTCCAAAGTGAACATTTCCCGAATGACATACCCTGATGGTTCAGATGCACTTCATTATTTTCTATTAACAATAGAAATAAATTTTAATCTCTTGCTGGCTCACGCTGGCCTCTCATGACAGCTAGGGAATTAACCTGAATTATGTCAGTGTCTATAAAATTTATTACAAGATTTTAAATTATGTCCAAATGTATGTGTGTGTGCATGTGTACGTATAGATATGAGGCAAGATCCAGGTTTTAATATTCCAAATATCTTAGATGGTGAGGTAGCTGGAAGAGCCTGCCAATTCAACTGAATTTTCAAAATGTGATGGATTTAATTCATAAACTCCACCACAGGAAACCAGACCTGTTTGGTGGTTGTTTCTATACATAGAGACACACACTTAAATACTGACTTTTACATACATTTGCTTTACTTCTGGAAGAATGAACTACATTACACAGGTGAAGATATATTTGGTACAGTCAAAACTTCAAATTTAAGTTCCTTCACTGTTTACTGATGAACAGTGACAACACTGATATGCGTCTATTTGGAGAAGTTAACATTTCTGAATGTTTTAGGACCAAAGGAAGTGGAATGCGCATTCCAACATCATCTTACTCCCAGGCCTTCCCCTTCCACAAGCCAACTTCTTTCCCCTAGTGAGTATTTCCTGGGTCACGAAGGCTGACCCTTCCCATCTGGAATCAATCAGTCAACCCCTGACAACTTCCTGAAACACCTCACTCCATTTCCTGTTCTCTCCCCCTTCTCGTTTTCCCCCTGGTTTGCTTCACTCTTCAAAACTGCAGGCCACAGCAGCTTAATGTTAGAGGGTCAGGCACAGTTAGACTCCAAAACACTACACAAGGACACCTTTGACCTTCAAAAATCTTTACATCTTAGCTAAACAAATCAAGGTCAACATTTCTTACCATTACCTTGTTAACTATTTGTATGCATCTCTGCCAAGGGTCTTCTGATCATATAACCATCAATACCACTTATTCACCTAAGATCAACTGATCTGCTTTAAAAGAAGCAAATGTAGTATGGATAAAAGGTACCATTCGGAGGTGCCTGAAACTGAAAATCGCCAGCATTATATTAGCAAACATATGGATAGTGATGCATACAAAGGAACTTCTATGCCTCATCATCTCCTGTCACCTAGTCCTGATAACGCATCTTTTCTAAGGCTGTCACTCTATTGGCACTGCCATTCTGCTGGCATGGCCCTAAAGAATGCCAATTAGGAATACAGATGTCCATAATTTGTGTGGGATGGACCCCCAGTTTCTGCTGCTGACACTGGTGACAGTTTTCATTTATTTCTTAGAGTTGATACATCTGTATTACAGCTCAAAGCCTGCAGATCTGAAAACTAAATCATGGTAAATGACAGCTCTCCTCAACTGATACATTTCAATGCAAAAGCAACAACCAATTTATTTAGGACAAAGTACCTTTAACCCAAGTTTCTGAGAGAGAAATCAGGATCAATTAAAATTGCTTGCATTTTTTTCTAAATAAAAGTGGTTTTTGCCTTCTCCCATTCCCTATTTTGCTTTGATGTGATCTCTCATTTTTAGTAACACCAACTCAATAAACAGACCAATTGGAGAGTGACGGTGGTAGGTTCCATTTTAAATCATTTAATTATATGGCAGTGTTAGTTGGTTATACAGAAATAGAAACATGAATAAAAAGTCTGTATCTTCCCATGAAAAATACAAGAAAGTTTTAAGAACGGAATCTACAAGTACGTTAGCAGTCTTCTACCAGTTCTCAAGAAAACCGATTGGCTTTCTCAAATTCTATTTTTCTTTTCATTCCCCAAAAGTTCTCCCATGTCCCTCACTCCAATAATTTATACAAAGCAGGAGCTGAGTTGTAAAGGAGCCCTTTCCTGCTTGTAAAAGGCCACAGTGGGGGTCACCCTTCAGGTGGACACATCCGTTAATCTGTCTGAACAGCTAATTTTCCAATAGAGGAGTTATTTCTTTAGTTATCAGAATGATAGCATGTGCCATGGAGACTTTTACGAAACTGACTTATTCCTACCCTTGGTTATTTTTATAGCCCTTCTCTAAAATGTCCTTGGCTTTTTGGAACACCGTGTGTGTGTGTGTGTGTGTGTGTGTGTGTGTGTGTGTGTGTGTGTGTGTGTTTTAAGTACTTATCCTTCTCAAAACTCTAACTGTATGATTTAGTTGAATTACATAAGCCAGAGGAATGGCCAGTTGGGCCCTACTCCCAGCTAGGCTTTTTCAGCTCCTACCCAGGTGTTTCTACAAAGACCCTAAGTCTCATACAAAGAGGCTAAAAGAAAAAGAGAAGTCAAAATGAAAAATGTGTGGAATCACCAAATGATCTGCTCTTTGAAACAGACGACAATTCCAATGTCTGCAGTCACTAGAGAATAATTACACTGGTCAGAAACCTCCCCATATGGGCCAGAGTCCTTGCTTTGAAAACACACCAAGTTCTACCATTAGTCAGACACAGTTCCCCACCCTTTCAATGAGGGTCATGCACCTCCTAGCTGAATGTGGGGCCTTTGGTAGTTTAATCTCAGTAAAGCTATAACACATCGCATTTATAGCACACTCCACATTGAAGACTCTGATACCCTACTTATGAATGTGCATACACTCGGCTAAATAAAATGGTCTCGAAAATTCCTGTTATTTTGCCAAGAGTGGAAAAAAAAATTCTTTATGACATTTTACATCTGGAAATGGAATTAAATTCATGATGTGCTTTTCCCTTATAACTGTTCGGTTGCCATATATGTTATTTCAGCTTTCCCAAAGCATAACTGTTATGTGGGATTTTATTTTCCACCTGTGGAAGGAGGAAAGGGACAGAGAAACCATTAAAGGGACAGAGAAAATCAAGACAGACTTCTGGCTATGGCGAGCGACCAAGCTGCAGTTCCATATTGCAAGGAGAAATACACGTCGGGTTTTTACACAATCCCGAATTCTCATCATGGACAAGCTGAATCTAATGACACAGTTTTGTCTAAGCCTCCATTAATTCAATCCAGGCTAACAACTAACAAATGGGCTACTGCAGTTTGTTCTGCCCTACCACTTTATTCCTGGCACACATATTTTCAAGCCAGATTTAAGGCCCAGATTCTTCTTTGTTATGGGACTCCAGAGTCTCCAAAATTACCTTTAAACACCTACCCCACAAGCATGGATTTTGTCATTTTCTTTAAAAGGAATTCCCAGAATTCTCAGCAATGGCTGTTTCATATTCCCGAAGGCTAAATTTTCTGTTCAGTGAAGGATCAAGTCCCAGACAGGAGAACACAGAGTTGACTGCCATAGAGACAGATGTGGGAGGTTCTGGGTTGCTCCAGTAGAGAGAGGGGACTGGGCATCAATGGCATTACTCCTGAGAAGACGTGCTCTTTTCTTTTTAAAAAAAAAAATACATATTTTTAATTCTGTCAAGTTTAAACTGATATACTTGATGACAAGAATATAAACTAAACCAACACTGGTCAATTTACTCAGTTTAAAAAATAATTTCTTTTAACTATTTTACTTTTTTTTCTTGTGTAATTTCAACTTTTATTTTAGATTCAAGGAGTATACATGCAGGTTTATTACATGAGTATGTTGTGTGACACTGCAGTTTGAGATATGAATGATCCTGTCAACCAGGTAGTGAGCATAATTCCTAATAGGTAGTTTTTCAGCCCTCTCCTCCTTCCCTTTCTTTCCCTGCTAGTAATCCCTAGTGTCTATTACCCCCATCTTTATGTCCATTGGTACCCAATGCTTAGCATCCACTTACAAGTGAGAACATGCAGTATTTGGTTTTCTGTTCCTACATTTATTTGTTTAGGATCATGGCCTCCAGCTGTGTCCATGGTGCTGTAAAGGACATGATTTCATTCTTTTTTGTGGTTGTGAAGTATTCCATGGTGTCTATGTACCACATTTTATCTGATCCACCATTGATGAGCATCTAGGTTGATTCCATGTCTTTGTTATTGTGAATAATGCAGCAATGAACATACAAATGTGCATGTCTTTTGGGTAGAACAATTTCCTTTCCTTTGAGTATATACCCAGCAATGGGATTGCTGGGTCAAATGATAGTTTGATTTTATTTTTTTCATTTTAACTAGAGAAGATACTTTCTTAAGGAACCAGAAAGCACTGTGTTTCCATCAGTCACTGGGTATTTATTGAGACCCCTAGGCGCTCTGCTACATGCAATGGAAGTTTATAGGAAACATTGTCGCAGCCTCAAGGAGCTCACCCTACAGTGGGCAAAGCATAGCAAACACTAGACATAATCAGAAAATATTATTGCACGGTAATCTGTCATTGAGGATTAAACTGTGGCCACTGTGTACTCTAGGGGCCCAACGCTGGGAAGAATCAGCATAAATTGAAGGCTATCACAGCCATTCTCATCAAGAAAGTGAGATTTAAGAACAGACCTTGAAGAACTGGGGGAGTTACACAACTTGAGATTACTGAGATGATTATTCTGGCACCTAAGAAGAATTCTAATTGGCATAAAGGGAGTAGTATGCCCAAGAGCTCTCTGTTGGTGTATTTTGGCTAATTTGGCTTTAGAGTAAACACCTTTTAGAGCCTACTTTAAAAACCCAATTGAGAAATCCAGTGGCAATTAAAAAAAAAAACCAGCTTTTCATGTCATTGAGGAGTGTGAAGATCATTTATCTGCTTTGCAATACTGAATGTCTCTTCATCTTAAAGGGCACAGATACTTGCTACTCCCACCCTACCTCATTTTATTCCATTGAACCCATTACTTTTCCCAACTAAAATTTGTGCCAAGTGGGATGGTTACGGTCAAGGGCAATATTTTACTAGCAAAAGTTTTGAGAGCCACAGGGGAGCCATAACATATTTGATGCAGTTCTTTGTTTGGCTTGGGCATTCTTGTCTAGGAAGCTCTAGCCCCAGGGACAACCTGAATCACCTGTGGCCTATCAAAAATCAGGAGCACACAGGCCCTGGAAGCAGCTGAGGAACTATGCACTCTTATTGCAGGACTAAGAACACTTTGCTTTCCAGGAAGTTCTGCATTCGATAGTCCTGGAATGGGTTCAGCGGCAGGTTTGTGTCCAAATTAGAGTCCCTTAAAATATTTGAGCATTTAGATTGTGTTTCCAGCTAACTGCAGTCTGACATATCCTCTCCCAAAAGTTTCCCAGGCAACTACTGGTTTTCATTTCTCACCTTTTACTTTTACAAAGAGCTCAAAACTCATTTCCTGGGTGAGTCAGTCAAGATTTCTGTCATCCTGATTCTTGTCCCCATTCAAGACACCAAAATTTAGGGGTGGAGGCAGCAGAAGGTTCTAACAGCAGAGAAAAGCTTGAAGTCACTCCAGAGAGCCTTCCCCAAGCTTACATCATTGGACTAAGAGAAAGATCCTCCGACCCTCCACAGTTTTTGTTTTTTTTTTTCTGACTCCAAATAGATAATTATGATTTCTTAACTCGGACTATCTGGTTTGTTTTATCATCAGATAATGGACTCACCTGCTGATCAGAGAGGCCATAAGTCAAGTGATTTCTATTATGTGCTTTAAAACTGCTGCTCAGTAGCGCTCAGGATTTCAAATGGTAGATGAGATCACAGAGCAGCTGGAGCAGCTCTCACACTGAAAGATGTGAACTGAAGAAACCTGCAGGCAGCTGGAGCTGTATTAAATTTTTACCATTTGGAGTTAATTTAAACTCTCACTTCCCTCTCCAACGGGTGTGAGAGAAACATTCAACATTTTTTATTTAAGTAAAATAGATGGTGGTGCCATTAAAAAGTTTTATATAAGAGCTGGGGGTTTAAAAATCATAAGGGGTTGCTGGATGGAGCTTGGCTCTTTTCCAAGACATGAGTAGCCATGCCCTTTGCTCTCGCGTCGTTTAGTAAACCCGACTAATGGCTCGTGCCCAGCTGTGTGTACGAGGTGTCTTTGTCAGAGCCATTCATTTGCCCCATCGTTCTTCTGCAGTTGTCGCATCCAGCATGTTGCAGCAACAGGCACGAGGCCTCTCACATGATCCAACCACCCTGTGGACACCAGTCAGTCCCAACGGGGCCTCACTTCCTTTCTCCATTCCCATCCGGCAGATCTTTCTGCCCTTGGTTCCCTTCTCTCCCACACCGGGCGCTTCTTCTTGCTTTCTCACAGGCCTGGCAGATGCGCCAGGTGTGTTTTCAAAAAGCTCCAACCCCTTCCCTCGAACCCTTCAAATCCCCATCAAGATGCCCTTCCAGCAGGCCCATCCTGGGCTTGCATGCAACCTGGAACCAACTCAGCACTGAAGGCTTCCCCAGTCTGACTCCTGGAATGATTTTTCTTTCATTAGAAATGTGTCTGTCTGGCCAGGTGTGGTGGCTCACACCTGTAATCCCAATAATTTGGGAAGCCAAGGCGAGTGAATCACTTGAGCCCAGGGGTTCGAGACCAGCCTGGGCAACATAGCAAAACCCTGTCTCTACAAAAAACACAAAAATTAGCCGGTTTTTTGTGTTGCATGCAACTGTAGTCCCAGCTACTTGGGAGATTGAAGCAGGAGGATCACTTACACCCAAAAGACCAAGGCTGTAGTGAACCAATATTGCACCACTGCACTCCAGCCTCAGTGACAGAGTGAGACCCTGTCTGTAAAAAAAAGAAAGAAAAAGAAATATATCTGTCTTTCCATATCTACTGACATATCTCTTGAGGCCAAGGATGACACGACCTGCACATATATCTCAGTCCTCTCCCTAGCATGACTCTGTAAATTAAAAATGATTATTCTGGTGGACCTAATCTAAAAAAGGAGTAATTTAGGGGGTAAATTTGAGACACCCAAGGGTCTCTCATGAAAGTTCAGCAAATTGAGGGAAGCATCTTTATCTTAATTACAAGTAAGCTGTCGATTAGAGTGAAGTTCATTAAAAACTAACCTGCACATTGTGCACATGTACCCTAAAACTTATAATAATAATAAAATAAAAAATAAAAAAGTGAGAAAACTAAAAAAAAAAAAATGATTAGGCAGGATGAAGAGAGGTTGGTTAATGGGTACAAACATACAGTTAGAAGGTGTAACGTCTAATATTTGATAGAGTGGGGTGACTACAGTTAACAACCATGTATTGTACATTTCAAACTAGCTAAAAGAGAGAACTTGCAATATTCGCAACGTAGAGAAATGATCAATTCTCATGATGACGGATGACTATGGATACCCTAACTACTCTGACTTGATTATTACACATTCAATGCAGGCAACAAAATATCGCATGTACACCATAAAGATTGCAAACATTATATATCAATAAAAAAAATTTAGGCTGGGTGTGGTGGCTCACATTTGCAATCTCAGCATTTTGAGAGGTCGAGACGGGTGGGTGAATCACTTGATCTCAGGAGTTCAAGACCAGCCTGGGCAATGTGGCAAAACCCCGTCTCGATAAAAAATACAAACATTAGCCAGGCCTGATGGCACACACCTGTAGTCCTAGCTACTTAAGGGGCTGAGGTGGGGAGATGGCTTGAGCTGGAGAGGCAGAGGTTGCAGTGAGCCAAGATTGTACCACTGCACTCCAGCTTGAGCAAAAGAGTGACATCTTGTCTCAAAAAAAAAAAAAAAAAGTTAATGATTTTTGAGGTTGGATTGTGTCAAGGATCTCAATTCCAGAATGCTACTACATCTGAAACGACCTAATATACACGCTGGTGCTGCCCACAGGATAGAGAACACCCCAATGATCATGTATTTTTAAAATGAAGTCCTTTTGAGGCAGAGGGTAAAAACTTGGCATTCAGGCCTCTAAGCTTCCCAGTCTCAAGTAGATCTGCTGACATTTGTGTCCTATAATAGGTGATGCTGTGGAAAGCTCAGAAAACTATTCATAAGAGCATCCACACTTACTGTTACTATAATGGTGAGTATCATTTAGCTCCACAAACATCTACACTTGACCAAGCCGCTGAGTTCCAGCAAGCACCACAAACACAGCTGGCACTGTACGGAAGCCCACTGCTTCCAGGAAAGTCACCTGAATGTCACAGAGAAGCAGACTTGAGCTATGCAAACCACTCATTTATTTTTTATATCCTTCCACTAGGATGCAAGCCCCTCGAGGGCAGGAATTTTATGATTTGCTCTCTGCTGTATCTCCAGCACCTAGGATAGTGCCTGGCACACAGAATTTCATCAGTAATATTGGCTGGGTGCATGAATAAATGAATGAGTACCTCTATGTTTTCACTATGACTTGGAACAGACCCAGCCATCCTATCTATGACAGTGAATTAGCAACAATAAGCTCTAAATTATTGTCAATTCCTAGTGATTTTTAGAATGTGAATGTGGGAAATGACTGTGTGCCTGACTTCCTCTTCCTAGCTTGATTTTCTTTTGGATTTTACAGCTGCCTTCACTCCACCCACACAAGCAGAAAGAAATAAAGAATGGGATTCATTATGTCTTAACAGGCCTGTCAGCTTAAACTAGACATACGTTTCTTTTCTTTTCCTTCATTGAGCTGTTAATCTGGGTGTTTCACCTAATTGTTCCATTTCAAGGAGGGCAGAAGTGATTTTCCGCATGCATGACCCATGGATTTAGATACTTTGAGGAGCCCTGGAAATCTTAAGTTTCTTTTCTCTTTTTTCCTTTTTTCTTTTGCTCTCTTAAAAATTTATTTAATAATAATCTATTATTTTAATCAATTATTTTAATAATTAATCTATTTATTTAATAATAATCTACAGAATGCCTGCCATTATGCTAGACATTGGCAATACATACAAAAATAAATAAAACATATCGATTGCCTTCAAGCAGCACACAGTCTATTGGAGAGACAAACAACAACTGCAAGATGAAGTGATAACTGGCAGGGTAGAGGCCTGCAGAGAAGGGTGTGTCAGCACAGACCCAGGAACCAACAGCTCCATTTGGAAGAGTCAGAAAATGCATCACTAAGGTGGTGACATTCAGCTGTAGCCTTAAAGCATGAAAAGGAGTCACAAGTTGGAGAGGGGTGAAGGGTTCCCAGGCAGAGGGGTGAATATATGGAAAGCTTCCTAGATGGAACAGAAATCAGAGATGGGTGTGTGGTGAGCAGCAGGCAGATGAGAACTTCTGGGACAGGCATGGCAGGTTTTCCTGGTAGGCAGAGGCTGACTGGCCTTCTCAGCCATGCCTTTTTAAATCCAGGCTTTGTGTCCATGGACAGTTGATATCCATTTTAGTAGGTGTATGTATTTAATTTTTATGGATACATAGCAGACATATATATTTATGGGGTTCATGAGATATTCTGACACAGGCATACAATGCACAGTAATCACATCAGGGTAAATGGGGCATCCTCATGACATTTTGTTTGTCTGGTTTTTTTTTTTTTTTTTTTTTTTCCTTTTTGTGGAGAACAAGGTCTCACTACATTCCCCAAGCAGGTCTCAAACTCCTGGGCTCAAGTTGTCCTCCTGCCTCTGCCTTCCTAAGAGCTGGGATTACAGGCATGAGCCACTGTGCCTAGCATCCTGACATATTTTAAGAGGTAACTCTGGCATTCATGCTGAGGACGGGTTAGACAGGGGAGGAATAAAGACAGGGGCTACAGCCGGGCGCGGTGGCTCACGCCTGTAATCACAGCACTTTGGGAGGCCCAGGCGGGTGGATCACGAGGTCAGGAGATCGAGACCATCCTGGCTAACACGGTGAAACCCCGTTTCTACTAAAAATACAAAAAAAAAAAAATAGCCAGGCGTGGTGGCAAATGCCTGTAATCCCAGCTACTTGGGAGGCTGAGGCAGGAGAATGGCGTGAATCCGGGAGGCGGAGTTTGCAGTGAGCCGAGATCGCGCCACTGCACTCCAGCCTGGGCGACAGAGCAAGACTCCGTCTCAAAAACAAACAAACAATCAAACAAACAAAAACAGAAGAAAAAAAAAAGACAGGGGCTGTGGCAGCTTTTGAGGAGAGAGGTGGATTTAATAGATACTTAGGAGGAGGCAGCGACACTTTGACAATGAAAGAGGAGGGAATGAATCAGGGAACAAGCAGTGAGTTCTGTTTTGAACACGTGCTCATTAGTCATCCAGGGAAGATGCCCAGAAGGAAGCTAGCATTATATGCCTGCAGCTCTAGAGAAGTCTGAGAATATGGATACAGAAATCATCCAGGAACAGAGAGCATTTGAAGCCAAGAGAGTGGATGAGAGATCACCAGGAAAAGTCCTAAGTGGACAGATCCCCACTGTTAAAGGTTACCTTACATGAAGGATGCCTATTGGGCTTTAAATGTATTCCATTTCTTTAGACTAGAGGTCCATGGAAGCTTGAGATATTTCAAGTGGTCTGGAGACCCCTGAAATTTTAATTAAAACTTTAAACGTAGTATTTCAATGGGATACAGACTATAGCTTTTACCAGATTCTTAAAGGGGTCTGGGCCAAAAAAAAAAAAAAAAAAAAAAAGGTTAAAAAGGGTTAAAAGGGTTAAAACCCTTTGTGTTTCAGTATTTTTTATGTCCTATAATACTTAGGACTTGAATGAAATTAAAGAGAGGATTGGTTCGAGCTTGAAAATAACCTTGATGTAACAATTTTGGTCTGATTGGATGATTTTTGTAAAAAGAATCCAGGTTCCACCAGTGTTTGGGGGTAAGGGAAGGAGGGGGGAGAGTTTTATAGAGTTCAGGATTTGGTTAGAAATTTTTCATATTTCTATTCCATTCAGATCAAATCCTCACGAAAGAATCCTTCATATTAAATTTATGTTTGATCATATCACAAAAGTAGAGAATTGAAGGAATTGTGTATATGGCTCTAAATGATTGTCTTTGTCCTTCTGAGTGAGATACATACTCTAGGAATTTCTGAAAGTCACCATCCATTCAGATGACTGTCCTACCACCATGAGTATGCACTCTGTCTGGTTTTGTTTCATATTTGGAACCTGAACTAAGTTTCTTACTTGACTATGATAGCATATTGCTAAGCCTGTCTTCATAATAACCTTCTCTATGAGAGAGCTTTCATTGAAGGTTATATTCTTAGTAGAATCTAAGTACAGTATAAAAATTGCCAATTCTTTTGTGCACCAAAGGACACTATCAAGAAAGTGAATGACAACTCATGGAATAGGAGAAAATATTTTCAAATCACATGTTTGAGAAGGAGCCAGTATCCTGAATATATAAAGAACTCTTACAGCTCAACAATAAAATGACAAATAATGCAACTAAAAAATGGGCAAAGGATTTAAATAGACACTTCCTCAAAGAAGATATACAAATGAGCAATAAGCACATGAAAAGATGCTCAAAATCACTAATCATTAAGGAAATGCAAATCAAAACCACAATGAGATACCTCTTCACACCCATAGGATGACTAGAATTTTTTTAAAACAGAAAATCCCAAGTGTTGGCGAGGAATTGACACCTTCACAGATTACCAGTGGAAATGTAAAATGGTGCAACCACTATGGAAAACAGTTTGGCAGTTCCTCAAAAACTTAAAGAAACAATTACCATATGACCCAGAAATTCTGTTCTTAGTTGTATACCCAAGAGAATTAAAAACATATGTCACACAGTGAAACTGTGCACAAATATTAACAGTGTCATTGTTTGTAATAGCCAAAAAGTGAGACAATCCAAACGTCCACTAACTGACTAATGAATTTTAAAATGTGATATATCCATACAATGGAATAGTCAGCTGTAAAAAGGAATGAAGTATTGATACATGCTATCACATAGATGAACTTTAAAAACATTATGCTAACAGAAAAAAACAGACACAAAAGCCACATATTGTATGATTCTATTTATGTTAAATTCCCAGAATAGACAAACCTATAGAGACAGAAAGTAGATTAGTGGTTGCCAGTGAATGGGGAGAAACAGGAACTGGGAGACATGAGATTTCTTCTTGGGGTAATAGAAAAGTTCTGGAATTAGATAGTGGTGCTGGTTGTACAACACTTTGAATGTACTAAAAACCACTGGACTCTGCACTTTTAAATGGTTAAAATGGTGAATTGTATGTTATATGAATTTTATCTCAGTAAAAAATGGAAACAAATTGCCAGTTGACTTTAGCTCTACCCTTGAAATAAGACAATCAGAGAATCCACAAAGTCTAAACAATTCTTTTTGCCCTTGTCTTTGCAAAAGTCAAATACTTTCACATAGGATGAGAATTCTATATCATTTTGAGATCAACAATATTTATTCTATGCCAATGAAAAACTCAGGCACCATGAAAACCCCATTTAAGTAAATAACTAAAGAAGTAGAGGAAATATTAGCATGCATTTGCTTTGTGAATATATTCCTAAACTTTGGAAGAAAGAAAATGACAAGGCATTCTCCTGCAATGGAAGCCTCTTCACATTTACAAGAGTATCCTCAAATTCTCAAATTTAAAATTCTTTGAAAGTGCTGGTAGAAAGTAGGATGGAATAAAAATCCAAACTGCCAACTCTCTTTTCTCTGCCTCTGTATCTTCTAGAAATAAAGCTAAGCTTTGGTCATGGAGGCACTTTGGAATTCTTTTGAATTTTACTCTCCTTTGGACTGAAATTATTTACATTTTTATTTGGAATATTGAGCACAGTGAACTTCCACCATGCACGAAGTTCCTGTTTGATCCCCCAAGAAGGCTGGTTTTATTTCTGTTTTTCTTCATACAAGAAAGTAGGCCCAGAAGCGGTGCCTCACACCTGTAATCCCAGCACTTTGGAAGGCTGAGGCGGGTGGATCACTTGAGGTCTGGAGTTTCAGACCAGCCTGGCCAACATGTCAAAACCTCATCTCTACTAAAAATACAAAAATTAGCCGGGCATGGTGGCATGTGCCTGTAGTCCCAGCTACTCAGGAGGGTGAGGCAGGAGAATTGCTTGAACCCAGGAGGAGGAGGTTGCAGTGAGCCAAGATCATACCATTGCACTCCAGCCTGGGTGACAGAGCGAGACTCCATCTCAAAACAAACAAACAAACAAACAAACAAACAAACAAAGGCAGGGAAACAGCCTGCCCAAGAGAGAAGAAGTCTCCAACTTTTTAAAGGGAGGCTGGTAATAGTGTTAAGTATTGTAATGAAAAATGTTCCTGTCACAGCAAGATTGATAGCCATGATGGGGTTAAAAAATACTACTACTAGTTTTTTTTTCAAAGTAACTCTCAGTAGCCTTGTGTATGGCCATCTTCCTGTTAACTCTTGAATGGCTCTGCTCCTAAACATCTGTCTGATTGTGGCCTAACCACAGAAGCTCTCCAGCAGGACCAGCTACATAATTTGCAGGGTTCAATAAAAAATGAATGTCACATTCCTTGTTCAAAAATTATTCAGGGTCGGATGTGGTAGCTCACACCTGTAACCCCAGCACTTTGAGAGGCCTAGGTGGGCGGATCACCTGAGGTCAGGGGTTTGAGACCAACCTGGGCAACATGGCAAAACCCCATCTCTACCAAAAAATACAAAAATTAGCAGGGCATGATGGTGCACACCTGTAGTCCTAGCTACTCAGGAGGGTGAGGCATGAGAATCCCTTGAGCCCAGGAGGTGGAGTTTGCAGTGAGCCAAGATCACACCACTGCTCTCCAGCCTAGGTGACAGAGTGAGACCCTGCCTCAAAAAAAAAAAAAAAAAAAAAATTATTCAGAATTTCAAGAAGACAACAGCAAAAGATAAACCTAGCAGCTGCAACGTGTCGCATGCCCACAGTGTGCTGGAAAGAGTTTGATCAAACAAATCCTCCCGGCTCCTGGCTCCGGGCTTTGCCACCTACTTACTGTGATTAGGGGCAAGTTATTTAACCTTCCAGAACCTCGCTTGTCTCAGGCGAAACATGAGGCTAAGGTTCCCCATCTCTCTCATGGCTGCAAGGATTTACTTTTTGAAGCCTCAAGCTTGCATACTATCGTTTAACATGTTTTTAATTTTTCTATGGAAAAGGAGGTGCCACATCTAGAACGGGGTGTGAGTGGCAGGAAAGCCATTTGGTGAATTAAATATGGGTGCTTCAAAGCTCAAGGAAGGGGGCCGAGAGGAGCTGCTCTTGCTTTCGTCTCCAGCCTGATACACTTTGCCTCGCTCTGTTTTTATTAGCTCGTCTCCTCAGTACATCAGTGGCAAGGGTGATGAAACCGGTGGCAGATTTAACTGCCAGGCAGCTGGGTCACCGTCCCGTGGGTCTTGTTGTCACGCTGCGATCTTAAAGTGACCACGCTGCTTGGGCTGCTGCCTTCCAGAAGGCTCAGAGAGCGACCACTGAATAGTTAATCGGTGGAAAAGGGAAGACAGGAGCTGTTGCTTGCAGAAAATACAGAGAAGCTGCTCTGAAAAATCCCGAGGTGGCTGAATATCAAGAACATGGTTCCTGCTGTGGGCAGCTGTGTGTGCAGTAGGCAGCCCGAGGGCTAAAAATCAAATCTCCAGCACCGGTTGGTGCCTCTCCCCGTAGGGCTTTGGCAATGGGGGCAGAAAGCTTAAACGCTACAAGATGAAGAAACTCTCAATGCTAGTGGCTGAGGGTCATCGTTTACCATTATCTTTTTTATTGTTAGGAGTAGCAGTGAATAGTAATTTTTAAAGAAAAAGAAAATAAAAAGAGTGAGAAGGAGAGAGAAAACAGGATGACTTATTTAACAGGAAAGATCTGCAGGGCCCCTTACCTGAAACCGTCTCATGTCCCTTGGGTTTCCTGCTGTTTTCAAACAATTCTGATTGCACTTGAGGAAAAATTTTAAAAAGAATCTGTGAAGAGAAAGCGATGTGTTACATTTTTCAGTAAACATTTTTTAAGGGAGAATATAGCTGCATTCCATTAGATTTGATTTGAAAGCGATTCTATTTCAGATCTGGGGAATTTCAACCTGCCCTGCCTGTGAAGGAACACTGCTGACCCTCTGCAATTTGCAAATTTGGATGTTTTCAATCTCAAGCCCAGCACCCGCTTCCCCATCACTGTGGGGGATTGTTAAGTGGTTCACAAGGTGGGCTTTGGTTTGTACACTGGCCCCCGGAGTTTGTAGAGCACTCGTTCTGGAAATTTTTTTTAAAAAGGCTTCAAATGCAGCAGTGACCCCTGCTGTACAGAAAGTCTTGCTCCAGGGTTAAAAATGGCAGGACCTGGCCCCAGAATCCCAGGGCGTCTCGTCTGTGTGGCTCTCCACTGGCCCCAGACACCTTCATGCTCATACGTGAAGGTGGCCTGATATATTCAACTAATGTTTACAAAATCAGAAAATGGTATGTTATCCTCCAAAGACAAAGTCCATCTGTGCAGGTATATGCCAGAGTTTTTATGATTAATAAGAAGTGTGAATGTCCTCTCAGTTCATGTATAGATTATTCAGAGAAACATGAAAGCACAGAATCATGGTCTGAGGTTAGCATTTGTCATATATATTTCTTGAAGCCAATATTCTCTCTTAAATGGCCTATCTGTGCAATTTTAAAATTGGGCATCTTTCATCAGGCAACTACGTTAACCAAGAAAAATGGCAGAAGTGGCCTTTCCAGCAATTCACCTAGTTAATATTTGAAAATTTGTTTCAAAATACAGTAAGTTTTTCATTTATTTCACTTGCAGAGTCCTTTCCCTTAAAAAAAAAAAAAATCCAGCTTTTGCAGTGTTAAAGTCCCAGGTGAGCTAGGCCTATTTCCCTTTCTGTTACTATGACAACGAAATTTTACTGCAGTCCCAAAGTCCCTCCAGAACTCTCACATCCATGTCTTGAATTAGAACTTTAAAGGAAAAGATATACATTTTCCTCAGGATTTACAAACAAAAATAAGTAGAAATCAACAATGCTTCCAAAAATTCTATTCTAAAGCAATGGTTGGTGAAATGTTCTCATTGCGACGTTCTGATTTTTATTTTTTGTTTAACAATCACACAAAAGAATTAGATAGCCCTCCAATTAAATGTATTTATCACTTTAAAAACTGATGAGGAGATAAACAGTAAATGATAAAGGAGGAGAGAAGGGGAATTGGCTCTTCAGAGTATTTTCTGTGTTTGAGGCTCTTTTACTCTGTTTGCTAGAAATATTTGGCCACATGCTTCCATGAATAAGGTTGAGTGTGAATTTGAAAGCAACAGCTAAATATTTTTTTCATGATTTTATAACATCTGCTTTTCACTTCTCTCTTTCAATCTTTTATAGGGTGGGTGGGAGGTTGGGCTTTGCTTCCTGTGCCCCGGAGGTGTTGGGGTCTTTATGGAAGAGACCTGCGGAAGGATAAGGCAGAGAAAATGTTGTGCGTGGCTGTCCGACCTCAGTGTTCAAATTCACAACCTGCCGCTGCTTTCTGAACGGCAGTGTCATCTCTGCCCGGGTCATCAGAGTGCGTTAGAAAGGAGAATTGCTTTTATGTAAGTAAAGATTGATCAGAATTCAAACATTTTATTTCTTGAAGGGTAAACATCCCCTCCGTTTGTACACTCGTAGCAGAGTCAGCCACGGACACTCACAATGCACGCAAATATTGCCTTTTCCCACTCGTGTGTGTTTCTGAACAATAGCCCCCGCTGCACCCCACACTGGCCCTCAACCACTCCCAGCGGCAATTTACGACTTACATTTTTCCCCTGCTAAACCCAAATGGAGGGCTTTTTCTCATTTAGTCCTTGATTTCTGGAAAGTTTTGCCACAACTGGGCTCCTTGTAATGTGTTCTGTGTGTGTTAGACTACCCCCACTCCCCGCTCCAAAATGTATCTGGTGAAAACATTAATGTTCATGAAGGCATTATTATATGAATGGTGTGGTAGGTGGAAAAGTGCAAAAGAGATAAATGTTTACATAAAATCAAATTGATTTAGGGAACCATGGAGCCTGCTGAAAGGCTTTATTCATTTTAAATTAGGACCCTTAACAGTGATTTGGATGGAAAACACCTAGTTTGACTCTTTGCTTGTCTGGGGGGCTGAATTTGTAACCTACACAGCCCCGTGCACTCTGAGGACTTAGCACTGGGTTCACGAAGGAGAAGGGGAGGTTAAGTGGGAGGAGGAAGAGGGAGGTGAGTGAGAGAAGACAGAAAGAGGCAGAAAGTTCTCTTGCATTACATAATATCTTCTAAAAGAAGGTATTGCTACTTCTAAATGGCTTGCACCAGAAATTATGGCCTGGATTTTTTAATATATGGATCTAAAAATTAATTAAAAGAAATTCTAGGGCTTACTGACATCTCCATTTTTTTTCCCTCTTACTTTAACTGGTGTCTTCTGGTTCTCCGCCCTCCACCCTCTCCATCCACCATGCTCAGGGTCTTGATACAAAACCTTCACTAATCATACCATCCATTTAGCCACGGGGTAACTTACAGGGAACAAATTCTCTCCAAATCCCCTGGGTCTAGATCCCTCCTGAAGCCAGAGCTGCCTGGAAAATGTCAGCACTCTCCACTAAGAAACGGGAAACCCAAATAAATTATGAGATTCAGACCAAATGTGCAGATTATCAGGATGAAATCTATTTCCACTTTCTCCAAACAATGTTGACGACGTGAATATCATAACCACGGTGCATGCTACACACGACAAAGCTTCTGATCCCATTCCTTAAGAGCGAACACTAACAATCACAGGTTTATCCTCATGTTACGGATGAAGAGGATCGGAAAGAGGAGTCAACATGGCAACTCAAACCTTCAGATGGCAATCCGGTCCCTAGGTCAGTGGGGCAGAAGAATGTACAAGAGCATTCCTTTACTCTACAGATCCGTTGGAAATGCCCCAAGGGTTAGCCTTGACCTGTGGCTACCAACTGACTACAGGACCAAGTTAGCTCACATTCATTCTCTCTTAACAAAGGAGTTGAATGGGATCTGTAGGGTTCTTTCTAACATTAATATTTTATGACTGCAAAGAAAAAT
This sequence comes from Pan troglodytes, assembly GCF_028858775.2. Lineage (NCBI taxonomy): Eukaryota > Metazoa > Chordata > Mammalia > Primates > Hominidae > Pan > Pan troglodytes. The sequence continues at coordinate 34,269,944 of NC_072405.2, forward strand.
GTACAGAGTTGAGAACCTTCCTTCCAAAAAGGGTTACAGTGGGGAAAGAAACCACTGAAAACAAGAGACCATGACTTATTGAAACCTGAGTGGGTGTGGCAGAGGTGGGAGTGAGCATTTCTGAGACGTAGGTGAAACCCACTGAGATAAAACTGTGAAAAATAAATAAGTGGGGACAGCTGACTGGTGGGAAATAGGACGTCCACGGTGATGCCGTGCCCAGAGTGGGCGGTGCCCTGAGGCTGATGGGCAGATTGTTGAGTGAGTTGCACTGTCCCTTTAGGACCCTTTCTCTCTGCTTCTGAGGCAGGGAGGGTGCTTCAGGAATAAGACAGATCAGAGCCACCTACATAACCTCTAACCATCCTGCACGGTCCAGCAGCTGAAGGGTACAGGGGTCACGGAGTGGAGGGAAACACAGTTTGCTGAGTAGCCACTCTCTGCCCAACACACAACACTGTATTTCATTCTCACAACAACCCCATGGGTGACGAATCATCCTACGGCTGGGAAAAACGAAGGCCTCAAGAATTTAAGAAACTTGCCAAAGATCACAAGCTTGTAAGTGGTGAACACAAGGACTGGAGCCTGGATCTTTGTGGCAACAAGCTCCATGTGGTGTTGCATGTTTCCTGCACCAATGACACTGTGAAGATTGCTGCACAGCTGGGTGAATATACTAGAAACCATCGCATTATACACTTTGAATGGGTTCCCTTGGTAATATGTAAGTTATATCTCAATACACCTGTTATTTAAAAAAAAACACTTCAAAATGGTCTAAAAATGGCACACACACACACACGCACACACACACACAACAGGAAGAATAAATCAGGAGAAAAAAAAAAGTGAAAGATTCTGGCTTCTTGAAGAGACTGCAATGTCCCAAGTTGAAATCAGTAGTCAAAGATAGACATACGGAAACATGGAACTAAATGCTTAATATTGAAAACTGCTGAATTCATTTATTTACTCATTTGATCAATATGTATTGTGCTCTGTGTGCCAGAAAGTTCAGGCACAGTGGCAAGCAAAGACCTTGGCCCCAAGGATCCCCCGACCAAACTATTCAAATACGTTTCTCCAGATTCTGAAATGAGTCTGGAGACCCCTGAATCTATTACTGAATACCCTCCTTTCCAATCTCTAAAATACTGGAATATCCTGTACTATTCAGGAATACAGTAAAAGTGTGTAGGTGGCTTCCACATGTCTTCCGCCATCCCACCCATCTCAAACGAGATGCACAAATACAGTGCAGAGTTAAGGTTCCGTGGTGGGGACAGGAGGCTTGAAATCACAGGAAAGGTAACTACTTAATATTCTTGCCAGACTCTGGAATTCTCATCAATGGTCTATCACAAAACCCAGCACAATATTTCTCCAGGATTTATGGAAGAGGCCATTCAATTTACCTCCAAATTGGAATACAAGATCTAGTTCCTCCTTAAAATTTTTAATACAAAAGAAGTCCATAAGGCCAGGCGCGGTGGCTCACTCCTGTAATCCCAGCACTTTGGGAGGCTGAGGTAGGAGTATCACGAGATCAAGAGATCGAGACCATCCTGACCAACGTGGTGAAGCCCCATCTCTACTAAAAATACAAAAATCAGCTGGGCGTGGTGGCATGCACCTGTAGTCCCAGCTACTCAGGAAGCTGAGGCAGGAGAATCGCTTGAACCTGGGAGGTGGAGGTTGCAGTGAGCCGAGATCACGCCACTGCACTCCAACCTGGTGACAAAGCGAGACCCCGTCAGTAAAAAAAAATAAACGGGAATTCACATAGATGGAATGTGAACTTAGTAGTAGTTAACAGCTACCATTATACAGAACCTGACTGTATACAAAATAATATGCAAAATGCCTTTCACTCTGAAAACTTAGTTCCTTACTCCCTTAAAAAAGAATCTAATTCTGCCTACCCTGGAAACAACTTCTGCTATGATAATGGCCACATTTTATACATCACAGAGATGAGAACACCCCAGGCTCTCCAAAGACCAAGAGAGGAGATGCTGTATCTGGTTCTCTTTCTCTGCCATGATGGTCACATAAGCAGGCTAGGTCACTAAAGGCTGAGTCAAACGTACAGTTGATATGGCCTCACAGACCACATAGGGACTTAACCACGTGTGTTCATTGATTTTGCAGAAGACACTTTCTGTCTGGATTAGCTGTTAAACCTCCTTGTTTTTAGCCCAATAAATTAAAATACAATTGAGTTTCACTGTTTGTGCATGCCTCTGAAAAGGAGATAGCCCATTTCCCTTAAAACTCTCTCATACCATTTCTGAGAACTATGCAATACAGGGACAGGCTGGGTCATAGAATCACATTTGAAAGGAATGGGCAGTTGCCTCTCTTCTTCCAGGATCCTCTCCACAAGTTTACATCCTTTGGGGGATTAGGCAATCCAAGCTCTCACACCAGACTGAGAAGCCTACTGGGTGGCCACACCCATGAGTTCATTTTCTCACTCTGAGAATGGCCCTCATAGCAACTCACTCAGCTTTGTATGGTAAGAAAACTCGCAAGTGATTGCTTTCCACTTGAGACCAGAGAAAATCTTAACGGTGGTGTTCCAGTTGTAATCTAGATCTTAACTGGAATATCATCTTTGACCTTTCCAACAACAGAGAACATTCTTTCCTCCTTCAAGGTCCCCCAGCAGAGTCTACACCCAGTCAGCCCTAGGGAAGCTGAAGGTTAGCAGTGGGACCCAGCCTTGGCCTGAAGATGAAGTGCCCTGGATACATCTATTGGTTGTTGAGGTGTCAGCCCAGGCTACAAAGGGCCCTGAAGCTTTTAAGATCTTGTGAAGACTCTGACTAAAGTCCACAAGAATGAAAAGACTCCAGGAGGTCAAGCTCCCAATGGGCTCTTGTTACACCCTACAGTAACTTGGTGATGACGCATCTGAGAACACTTGGCTTAGTATTTGAGATCTGCTTGGCAAGATGGTGGCTAGCACAAAAGCCCAAGAAGACTCAAGGAAAGGAAAGATGACTTAATAGTTTTGACTACTGGCTTCTTTAGGCTTAAACGAAATGAAGTTTAAACTCATTTTTGTAAGCTGATGTTCTATCGAATCCATTTAGTTAAACAATCCCTCAAACTGTAAAAATAAACACATGAACAGAAGAGGTATAGAATCTTTAATCTCCACAGACATTCCTAAGGCAGGGACTTATTACCATTAAGGCTTGTTCACCCAGATTATTTCAGTAAAAGCCCATTTAAGATCTGAAAAATTTAACTTTACAGAAATGTTTTAAGCAATAAATTTTCTTATTTCCAACTACACTCAATTTCTCAAATTCCTCTTGCCTAAAAGACTATGATGAAACAATAATTATAATTAATAATAGCCTATATTCATTGAGCTTATATTATTTGCCAGGTACGATTTCATGTAATCTTCTCAACTTTGGGAGGAGGAAAATTAACATCCCCACCTTACAGAGGAGATAAACAAGATTCAGAAAGGTTAAATGACTTGCCCAAGTCAAAACAGCTAGTAAGCAGAAAAAATAAGAGTGGAAGTAGTCTGTCTGACTCTTAGCAAAATGCTGGTCTGTTGGGAGCTTGGCCAAGCTTTGGAAAAAAAAAAAAAAAAAGGCTGAACATGTTGCCACGCGGCGCTGTTTCACAGGACAACTGCCTTACTGATCCACATGGGGGATCCTGTCATTGTCTTCCTCTTCTGCTGGAATGAGAGTGGAGTCCTTCATGTTGCAAAACAAAACAAGCAAACAAATAAAAATGTCTACCATTCCTATCAGGGAGTGCACTCTCTAGAAGTTCTGTGACTATTTTAGAGGATGCAAAGGAAAAGATAAATAAATCTATCAGATATTCAGAAAACAAAACTTCTCAAGAACCCAAATTGTCCAAAGAGATGGCATAGCCCAAATAGCTTCAGCCTTTTGGAAAAAAAAAAAAAAAAAAGGTTACTCAAGTGCATGAGGAAGATTCAGGACCATTTGTCTATGAAGACAATGGGAGGGAAAAAGCTGAAAATCAAACGTGGAATGAAAGAAGTTGAATTAAATCTTGGAAAACATTTTTTGGGAATCAAGTCACCGAGGCTAAATTTTGGAAGCATTTACCCAAGGGACAGAGCAGGAGCTCCATAATGGAGATTTTTAAATAGACCAGCAAGCTAATGCCTTTGGTAGCAGATAATTTCAGTCCAATATGCGGCAGCTAACTGGGGTGTCCATACCAAGCCCACGTGATTTCACAGCTTCTACAGTGGCGATGATGATGATGATTTAATTTTTACTGTAAAAATTAGGGACTTTCAGTAACAATTAAAGACCTTATGGCCAGGCGCAGTGGCTCACATCTGTAATCCTAGCACTTTGGGGGCCGAGGCAGGCTGATCACTTGAGATCAGGAGCTTGAGACCAGCCTAGTTAACATGGTAAAACCCAGTCTCTACTAAATATACAAAAATTAGCCAGGTGTGGTGGTGCACTCCTGTAATCCTAGTGACTTGGGAGGCTGAGACACGAGAATCACTTGAACCTGGGAGGCAGAGTTTGTAGGGAGTCAAGATTGTGTGCCACTGCACTTCCAGCCTGGGCTACAGAGTGAGACTCTATCTCAAAAAAAAAGCAAAAAACCCAAAAAACAAAAAACAACAACAACAAAAAAAAACACCTTTCAAGGCCAATAGTGAGGACTAGTTATTCATGCAAAGTGTTTGGGTAAATGCCTGGTACAAAGTAAGTCTGCTTCTTCACCTTTTGGTACACATATGTATGATCCCTTCCCATGTATTGCCCCTTTCTCCCCCACCACATTTTAAAACAGCCCATTTTCCAGACAAAATTATTCCAGAAGGAGCTGTCACGAATTTAAATCTGGTCCTCTCTGCCCTGCTTATCTCTCCAATATTAATATGTACTACACTGGAAGAACTTCCCTTAATTTTTAAGAGAGGGATAGTAAAAGAAAAAAAAAACCACACATGTCATTAATCCACTCTCACAGATAGTAGGGGAGAAAACGACATCAAAAACACAAAAAATGGTGGATGGGAGTCCTCATTCCTGTTTTCAGTAAACTCTGGCCAGCAAAAAATTCAGAGCTACCCACACAATATGCTGGCTTCTGACTGGCAACAGGCCCCATCGAGTCACTTTCTATTCCATGCTCAAGTCCCTGGAAGTGGCATTTCAGTTTGGCAAGAGCTCCTTCATCACTCAACACACTGCCTTCTGAGTAGAATCTGCTGCATTCATTTAGACATCAGGAAGGAGCTACTTCTCCCACTATGTAAATCTGACTCCCTGACTCCATACCGATAGACTTCATTTCAAAGGAATTTCATGATTTCCTCTGAAGGGAATGTCTCCCATAGCCCAAGTGGCAAGCAGTTGACTGTAAACGGCCGCTGAAGTGCAAAAACAAGGGGCCAATTTGATTCTCCACTTATTTCTGATTGGTAACTACAGTTTCTGAGGACCTGGGGTTAGATGTTGGGAGGTTTTTGTGTGTTTGTGGTTTGGGGTTGTTTTTTTTTAATCCCCCCTTCTATATTCAGACGCATCTTCATTCTGCTGAATTCTATTCCTCGACACCATGAGGCTCACAGGGAAAAAAATCTCTAAGGAAAAGTCCTTGTTTTTGTACTCAGATAAAAATCTGACACCATTAATGAAAATAATAATTGAACTCTTTGGGCTTGAATTGGAATGAGACACACACTAAGAGCATGTTTGTAATTCTAATTGTTCTCACAAAATGTCTTTGGAGGGCTCTTTGCAAAGCACAAGTTTCCATCCTTTCCTTTTTAGTAAAAGAAACAACCCATGTCCTCTTCTTTGCCCTTATCCTTTCCTCTGTCTTCTCATCCAGAAAAGAAAAAAGAACTCAGCAAAACTGAATCATATTATGGACTTCCTTGAGAAAAAAATCTTTCCGTGAGACTTCAGAATCAGAATACAAATCTATTTCCCTTTCCAGTACCATGACTCTCGGGTGAAGGAGAGAAATGAAGTTATTAGTCAGCCATCAGCTTAATGGGTCCTCACTGTCCCATTTCCTCAGCACCCCTTCCCCATCCTTCCCCTCCCCCTCCCATTCTCTGCCCTCCCCGCAGAGCTCATCTATGCTAGGCTGAGCAGTGAACACCAATTACACCCAGAGCCCTTTGCTGCTGCCTGGTCCGCTGGTTTTACTGTTTTGCCAGATGGTTGAGGCCAATGTGTAAAACTCTCTACCCTACCATTAATTCATAACTCGGTAATAACTTTCCCACGACTCCAGGAAATTGAAATGGAGTGCAAATGTGGAGATTTGGAAAGGGAATCAAGGTTGGACAACTATTTCACACCTGCCAGAACAGATACCAGTGAGACAAAAAGAAACCCTTATTTACCCAGGCTGGAGCATTACTTTCCCTGAACTAAGGCAGAATGACGCAACATGCAATGTTGGAGAAAGTGGCAGACAAAGTTCAGAGTGTGGGCTTCTCCTGGCATCATTTTCTCTCTGCAGTTTTCAGCTTTCTACCTATCGCAACTATGGGTTCACTCTCCAATGACCTTGAGATTGTGCATCTATGTAACGTTATATTCTTATGACAGATTCATAGATTAGCAGATATGAGTGCATTCTCTTGCTAAGACAGGACACCATCCAATGTTTGTTAGCATCATTAAACTAAAACTGACTTTTCACCTGCTCCCATACCATATGCAGCTGCAAATTTTTAAATTAAACTATGAAGCCATGCATAAATTTACATATATTACAGACTAGCCTCTCCATTTAACATGCAAATGTACTCCAATGTTTCAGAACACCTTCTGTCGCTAATTAATTTGCTGAATTATAATTAGACTAATCCTGCATAATTAATAAGCACAGATTTTTTTTTAATTTGTAAGCAGCTTGAGGAGATCATTCACTTCCTTCTATAAACTGCTAAGTAAGTGTTAAAAAAAATCTGGAAAGAACATGTGTGAAAAGGTATGTTTGATGTCGCATACAAACTCAAACTAGCATGGAAGATACAGAAGTCAGTATTGATAAAGGTACATATTTGAAGCCAACATTCAAACAATCAAAAAAAAATCATATCCAGAGGATGGGGTCTAATTCTCCCTTTGTCTACTTGTATATAACGTTTTATTCTTTGCCTTCTAGCCGTCGGATCTTCCAAGATCACAGAGGCGGGAAAGGATTAAAGTAACCGTATGTTGTATTAGGAGAGATAATGATATTAACACTCCACTGTATATCAAAACACTCTGTGCATGCTGGGTGCTTATAAGCTCCTTTGATGGTATTTGGAATCATTTTCATTTTGGCTGCCAAAAACACCCGAGATCCATCTAGTGGAAACAATTAAGTTCCATTAGGACTGTATCCATTCGGTAATTATTACAATGAAGGGTCCCTCTTTCATGCTGGAGAGTGGAGTCTCAAAGAAAAGTATGCATCTGTGCACTGAAAAATGTGAAAACTATAGAGTTTTCCAACCGAGCATCAAGCTTCATTTTGACTCCCAAAAATAAACCAGGATCAGCAGAGCTCAAGGTTTGGGTAGGTCACTTGTTAGAAAATTCAGAGCAGGGTGGGAATCTGGAAGGGCAAGGGAAGCTTAGTGGTCATGCAAGTTGAGGAAGACTCCAGAAAGAAAGTAGGAAATGCATGTTCTGGCAAGGAGAAGTCAGTCAACCTTCAAAGAGAGGAGAAATATAATTTTAGAGCAAATAGAGAGCTCCCTGGCCCTTCCACTCAGCTAAGTCACTGTACTATCAGTGGCCAAAAGATTAAGTCAAAAAGATGAAGCCATTTGAAATGTGTTTAGCTTTCTATTAATTCAGTTTTTTATAGTGAGTCTATAAATAGAAACTTCTGAAGAATGGAAACCATTTTCCCAGGCTCATTACTGTCTTAAATACACCTTCTCAATACCAGGCAGCCAAAAAAAAAAATTTTTTTTTAAACAAAGCTACAAGATAAGCTAGCTTGGGAGTTGAGAAAGTTGAAAAGTACACCAGCACCTCGGAGGCTGTTGGCCAAAGCCGGGAACAGATGCCAGGGGCACTGTTTCTGCTTCTTCCCTGAAAGATGTTCATGTGAGCTGCCTTCTCTTCTCCTTATCTGGAAGGAGAACCCAGCAACCTCCTGGGGCTATCTATTGCAACAACTAACTCAAGTGCAAAAAATATTTTGAAAGCACCTGGAAAAGGCTGTCACAGGTTTTCAGAGTTAAGCAATGTTATTACTTGGGTAGTTTGGAAACATAACACTTTTGGAGAGTTTTTATATGCCAAACCATAGCTTTTGCATCAGTACCCATCTGAAGAGATTAAATGGTTCAGGAATTTTTTTTTTTAAGCCTCAAGGAAAAAGAGCTTTCTGTGTTTCTAGTAGTTTCTTGAAGGAACATGACAGCAGCTGGAATAATAAGACTAATAAGAGGCCAAAATTATTTTCTCTCAAAAGAATACACAAAGGGTCATGGAAATCTTTAATAATGTCCTCACCTTTCAGGAAAAATCATTTGAAAGTATTATGCTTTTCTTTCAGATTCCTCATATCCCATTTTGAGTGGTTATAATAGGAGGCCTGGTTTCTCTGTAGTCAGGAACATGTGCACGTCTGTTTTTATAAAGCAAGAAAGTGCTTAATGGCTAAACTCACGGGGTGAAATGGAGGCTTTCTCCACTTCCTCCATAAAGCACTGGCCTGAGACTAGAGCAGAATTGAGAGTCAGAAAAAGCTAGGCAGGTCCTTCAAGCAAGTCCCACCTATTGACAGGCAAGAGGTTTTGCTGAAGTTGGGTTTGGGGTTGTGTTTTGTTTGGCTATTTTCTTCAGCTTTGCCTACCCAATTTCAAACTATGTACTAGTGAGAGCAGGTGGAGAGAAAGCGATTGTGACCCACGCAGAGTTAGTTAGCTTTTGAGTAATTCCTAATCAGCTATGAGGGAGAAAGAAATTTGGTGGCATTTAAGCAATAAGGTGTAAAGCAGTTAGTTAACAAAGCTGCACTTTGGCTAATGGATTTTTTTTTTCACCTAATATAACATTCCAGGAAATTTCTCTAATTTTATATTTTGGCTGGAGGATTTTCCTCCATTCACCTCACTTCTAGTTTATTCTTGTGATTCAGTCTCTCTGCCTCCTCCTTTCTCACCTATCTTTGCTCTCTCCCAAGTTTCCAAATTCTGAATGATGTAGTGTGCTTTTTTTATGTGCTACCTAAAAGTTGGTGGGGGTGGGGAGCAGTAAGTTGGGAAGAAGGGATGACTGAAATAGAGAAACCGAGAAGGTAATTACAGCTAGGCTCAATTTTATCTGAAAACTATGGTGGCTTGCCTCCATTTCAGCCATGAAGATCCACATTTACAGTACATATAACCTTTGTGCCAAAAAAAGGAAAAAAGAAAGCACCTGTAGGCTAACAGGTAGCAGTTGGTACATATGGAATTATCATTGGCTATTAACACTGGGTCAGGTATCATATTAGCCACTTTCAGATGCATTTGCCAAACCCATGTAAAAATATAAAACCAGGTATTTCAATATTCTGTCATTCCCTAAGCAAAACAGATTTTCTTATATTACTCATAGTAGAGTCAGCCGACTTTCATTAGAATTTTTTTAACTTTCTTTTTTTTTCCTTAAAGAAGAACTAAACCTAGATGATATAAAAGAGAAACTGGGACAAAAATCAGGTCAAGAATTTGATACAAAAGGCATTCAGATAAGGCTAATAATATTCCCGAGTGTAGTCAACAGAGCAGACAATGATCACATCGGTCTAAGCTCTACCCAACCCCTATATCTGTACAAGATTCCAGGAATCAGGAATCAGTTATTTGTTCTTTTTGTCATTCAAACTTTATTGAGCCTAAAGCCTCTATTAACTCTATGGGAATTATCAACTTTTTGGAGGTTTCCACATCTTAGTACCAAAAATGAAATCTTTCTTTTAAATATACCACAAGAGAATGTTATCTGTTTCACGTTTCTTTATTCTCTGTAACCCCATTGCATTTTGTGCTAACTCTGGTCGCCTTGCAGAGGACACTACCTAATTAATTTTTACTTTGCTCCTAAGTAGATGTCCAGAATCTCTTCTTTCATTTTCTCTTTAAAAAATTGCTCCTCAAACGAAACGTCTCTTGGGGGAACCAGAGCTTACACCAGACCTGAGCACGCTCCCATTGAGAACAGGCGCAGCCCCTGGGCACTGCTTCTGTGCACCTGGAATTTCTAATCTTTCTTCCCATGCCATATCACATTATTGCTCAGAAATATGCTGGATTCTTGGAACAAGGTGAAACTGAGCCACCTTGTTTCAAAAATGGAGGCTAGGCATGAAATCTCCCATCCCATTTGGAGTCACTAGGATTTCTCACTCCAGGTTCAAAGAAAGGCTGAGTGTAAATGGGGCAGATTCATGGGACTCCCATAAATCAGCCCCACTTTGCTGAAAACCAGAACCTGAGTTTATGTTGAAGTTTCAAAAGTGCTTGGCTGAGCCCAGCCCAAACTTCAACTTTCCAGATAACTTCCAAACTGATGAGGCTGTTTTTGCTTTAAAAAACAAACAAACAAACAAAAAACAACCGGTTTTATGTTACACAATGTTTTATAAATCTGCATTTATAAATCTGCATAATTTCTAAAAATCAGCATTTATTTTAGGTACTTACTCCTACCCTTCAACAAATGACATTGATTCTCAAAGCCTGGTGCGGTAGAAATGTGTTTCTACACAGTACGTTCACTTAAGATCATATAATAAGGATGAGTCAAATAAGAAAAGCTTTCTTGAGAAAAAGAATATGGGGCTTTTAGATATCTGCATAGATCCTAAACTTTAAAATAGTTGAGCCACCCATTTCCTCTGCCAGAACAGATATCATTATTAAGTCAACACACTCACATCCATATATATCATAAAAGGCAGGGTAACACAAAAAATATAAAAGTTGCATCTAGTCCCCAAAAGTTGAAACTTTCAGTGTCACTGGCTCTGTCACCTTCTACTGCCTTTGAAAGGAGTGCTGATAAGCCAAACGAGCCTTCTCAAGCTCTTTTTGGAATGAGGCAGAGAATTAAATAAATGACAAAATGTTTTAACATCAGTGGTGGGGGAAAGGCCTAATTGACACGCTCAGTATCCAATAATCTGCAAAAGCCAGAGACCGTTTTACTGACATGATTCTTTCTGACCCTGGAGTTTAGAGTTGGGTTTGTGGTTTCTCCCTACACAGTGAATAATGGAATACAACTACTAAAGGAAAAAAAAAAAAAAATGCATCCCTTGGAGAATCAGCAGCTGACCTGGAAGTAAAACATCTCAGCCCTTCACTCAGAGGCCACAGAGCCTGTTCTGCTTTCTCAGGGAGTTGCCAGGACTCAAGTGAGCAGCAGGACAGGGTCCGGAAGCATGGGAAAGAGACAGCCACAGGTCCCTCGGGAAGGCGCACCGTGGAGTCGCCCCAGCCACGCTGGGAGAAAGGCCACTCTGTGCAGGGATCTGACATCAGGCTCTCCCTGGCAAGCCCATAGGCAGGATAACCACTCCCAGAAATGGCCCAGAGAGTCCTGTGGCCCAACACCAGGATAAGGAAATCATCTAGTTTCATACATAAGTCAGAATTTATGAGCTCCTCATTCAACCCAAATTGAAGCTACAATTCCACCATTCCTCCTGGTAGAACTCTGCCTTGAATTAAGACAGAACCTGAAAAATCAGGCCCGGTATTTTTGTTTTCTTTACCATCTCTCAGCTTGCCAGGGTGATCACATCAAAATCATGCAGAACACACAACCAGGCAACGATTCTATTGTAAACGTATACACATATATGTCTATAAAAAAGCAGATTTCGTCACTCCTAGTGATAAGCCTGCTTCAAGTTTTGTTTTTTTGTTTGTTTGTTTGTTTTGCAATACAAGTTCTAAACTGATCAAAAGGTGTTCCCATCTCCCTGCTTTGTTAGCCAAGGTCGTGGGCACAGGAGCATTTTTTATTCAAGTTTGATAGAATTCAACCAAATGGCTTAGTGAGGGCCAGGTCATGGTTTTTCACAATTTGTCCTCATCTGGAAGTTTATTATTCTGTTAGGAATATTTTCTAACCCAAGACAACAATAACAAAGCCTTTTTTAGTAGGCAAAGCTAGGCCAATTGACTTTGATCATTTTTTTAATGATAAAGCAGTTAGCGGATTAATTTTGTTCTTAGCTCTTTTAACCTGGGCTGAATGTTTATGCTTCTCCTAATGAGATGATGCATTGAAAAGTGAAGATAAATGTCATCTACTTTTCATGTGATCTATAAAATTAATCTCCCATGCTTATGTTAATACCAATAATGTAATGTAGGAGGCAGTGTGACCTAGAGGATAAAACTTAAGAGGAAGGCACTCATGTTCAATTACAGTTTATATTACTGACAATATTTTCATCTCTCTGTGTCTCACTTGCCTACTCTCGTCCCTCATACAAGTCCCCTCACATATCTTCCCTGTAAAATTGGGTAATGCCTCTGAGAGATGCTGGGAGAATTACTTAGGTGCTTTGGGAAACAGCCTAAAACACCTTTTAGAACTTTCTTGTGAAATAGCAGATATTGTTAATGTTCCTACTGTAGAATCAGCCTCTGGTAAGTAACCATGACACACTTAGCAATTGTCTTCCTACTCAGTAAAAGTGATCCTCCCCAGAGCTTAGGCAAGTGACCCTCCACCCACAGGGTTCTGTTTATTTCCAGAAAATAAATTACACGGAAGGAGGGCGCGATGGATGGTAATTAAGTCACCAAGTTAAGGAGGGATCAATGCTTACACTTTAGAGGTTAAATGAAAAGCTGATTACATCAGGAAGGAATCCATGTTCTGTATTCAGCTGTAAAATAAACTGGGAGTTTTGTGTTTGGTGTCTGAAACATCTTTGGAAACACTAAATCAATTTAATATCAATAATTGCCAGATATATGCTAGATTAAATGAACCAACACAGATAGCTTTGTTCGCAGAGAAAACAGGGCCAAATGGCTTTCATTAGCATGACTAATCCCGAAGTTCTGTGGTTTGATGATCAGACGTCTAAACCTGAATTTTGATTCTTGCAAATATATGATTTGGCACAAGACATTGCAAGTCCAGCTATTTCTGTGCCTTTAACATACATGCTGAATATCAGAGCAGCGAGGTGACACTTAAAGTGCCTATATAGCTACAACTGTACCCACTGGTGCCCAGAAACACACCAGATGCACAGAAAATAAGGAATTCACTCTTTAACACAGGACTGAGCCTTTTCCCAGACCTGTTTTTGGGTGCTTTGGAAACACCTGCTTTGGTCCTGGGGAGACAGTCTTAACAGGAGTTTCAGAAGCCAGTGCTGTTCTCACAGCTCCCCAGCAGCTCTGTGACCCTGGTCATTTTCCTACTGTTGGGATTACAGAACCAAGCGGGGCACTACACTTAGGAGCCTGGTGGTATTTTCACCTCAGTCCCGAGAATATTTTTCTCCTTTTTTTGGAAATTCTGACATCTTTTCCCTTGTAACTCTTGCAATTTTGAAGAGTTATACTTATGACATATTTTATCCCTAAATAGTCCTGAGAACTTCAGAAAACCCGGGGTGCACAGAAGGAGCTGAGAGGGGTCATCAGAGTGACTTGTGAGGACAAAAACAGGGCAATGGGTTAAGAGTCTTGGGCTCCACCAAGAACCTGAGGTGCCTTACAGTAAGTGTATCATGCAGACATACAGCAAAGTGTGAACAGAGCACCTGAAACCTTGCAGAGGGGGCTCCGAGGAAATTATCATTTGTCAGCCTTTGTTTCTCTAATTCCTGAGTGTATGCTGTCACCCCCCAACCCACCATCACATTACTTCAGCCAATCCTCGTGAATGCACTTCAGCTGCCTTTGTGCAGTGTGTGCGTGCATGTGTGTCTACGCATGTGTGTGTGTCAAAGCCAGGAACACAGAATCACTCTTTGGGGCCTCATCACTGGGCAGCCGAGCCTCTGGACAGTCTTCTTCGGAGGTCTGTGCAAACTTCGGGTCAGAGCAGCTGCCTGTGAGTCACGATGGGCTGTGGGGCCTCAAATCCCTTCACAGCCGATCTGGGGCAAAGGAAAAAGCATTCAGCTTTTTCATTTTCATAATAGGAAGATTTTTTGCAGAGCCCTTATAGCCCGTGTTGGGGAATGCTTTTTAAAGGTCAAATGTGACTGTCCCTATATTTGGGTTTGGAAATTCACAGACTCTGATTATAAATATTGCTGAAGTGCGACTGATATGTGCAGGTACCAGCCAATTCCTTGATATGCCCTCTTTTGTCTATTTCTTTGCTATCCCTCAGCCCCCAAGTCCCAATAGGTGTTCTAAAGAGTCTTGCCTCAAACACGTGGTCAGCTTGAAGGGCTTAAGGGAACTAGAGAACTATGAGTCCTTCTACCGGGAAGCAAGACCACCAGGTGAGGGCTCTGTGTCCCCAGGTACCAGTGGGCCACAATACAACATGGGAGGGAGATCTCGTTGCTCTCGCCGTATGGTGGCCTGGTTGAGAAGTCGAGGGTTTCTGTGTATTCTCTGGCCCTGAATCCAAGGCAGGCTGGCTCCCCAACTTTCACTGGTGCCATTGGGAAAAGAGGGTATTTTGGAAACATTGTGTCGGGCCTGGGATGTGTCTCCTCTCACCCCCACCTTTCTAATAATCTTCCCAAGTTGGCTAAGAAATAATAAACTATTGCTTAGATGAGATGATGATCAAGTCTCTAAGGAAATAGCTCAGAAAGGTGAAGACTCTTGCCTCTGTGAGCTGGACATCGGTTTTATACTTCGACAATGTGGATGTATCTTTGTCTGTATGCGTCACCTTCTCTGACTCACAGTGTGCAGTACTGAGGGTGTCCATTTAGTCAGAAAGTCTGCATATTGATCCCATCTCTATGACACTCATTGATTCCTCCATATGTTCCACTTTGTCAAAGTCCAGGCATAAAAACTCCCAGAAGCACGAGTCCTCTCCACATTCCCAGGCTCTTTCCTAAGAGATTTTACTACCATTCAACACAGACAGGAGTTGATTTCTCAGCAAGACTTTGAAAGTACATTCGAGAGTTCTATTCATCACCTTTGAGGCAACGTAAATTCACCAAACTGCCCTGAAGGTCTGAGCAAAGGATCTCCAACAGATCAGATTATCCCCCTGGAATGAAGGAGGAGGTCCACATGATCTTTTCTGGGCCAGCAAGAGGATTCAGAAGTCCAAGGATTCCGTAGATGAAAGAGAGTTTCAGGATTGTGATGGTTAGTTCTTGTCAACATGGCTGGGTTCTAGCACCCAGTTACTTAATCCAACACTAATCTAGGTGTTACACTGAAGGTACATCTACAAACTGGTTGACTCTAAGTAGAGGGATTACCCTTGATAATGTGGATGGGTCTCATCGAATCAGTTGAAGGCCTCAATGGCAAAAACTGAAGTTTCCTGGAGAAAAAAAAAATTCTGCCTCAAAACTGGAGCATTGACTTCTGCCAGGGTTTCCAGCCTGCTGGCCTGTCTTATGAATTTCAGACTTGCCATCTCCCACCCCACCCCACCCCACAATAAGCCAATTCCTTATCTTGTATATATCTAGATATCATGTATTTATATATCTAGATATCATATATATTTATATATAATACCTATCATGTATATTATATATATTATATACACATCATGTATATTATATATCATATTATATATCATATATAATATACATGATATATATACATTTCCTATTGGTCCTTTTCTCTGGAGAACCCTGGCTGATTCAAGGACCAACAGGAAATTTCCACTCTAGAGAGAACTTCTATCACTATAGAAACTTGAAAACACAAAAGAACCTAAAACCACCAAATAATATGGTCCTTTCTGCTAGGGTGGGCAACTCCTGCTGGAGTTCCTGGTGCACATTAAACCTCACAGGAGCTTCCCTCTGAGTGTTAGAAGAGGGGACAGGGGAGAGGATGGCAGAGGAGTCCTGTGATTGGCTTGGCTATGGCCTTAGAACACTCTTATTTGTATATATCATGCTAAAATGTACTCAGTTGGAACTTAAGTCCTAAACAGTGTGGGGTTTATATGATATTGTTATTATAGTGCAGAAATAATTAAAGTGTGTCAAGTTTTGCATTTTTAAAAAATCTTCTCTGAGAAATCCCTGACTTTTCTACAAGGATTTCATAACTCTAATAAGAAAGCCCTGTCATGAATAAAACCTGGCCCACATTGCCTCAGGAAAAGCCCAGAATGTATTTACTCCACTTGATTAAAATAGAAATATATATATTATAAAAAAGTCCATCAGATAAGGAACACGGCTTGTCTCCTCTCCTATCCTCCACACAAAGGTAGCCAAAACTTTGCGAATCTGTCAGAAATGGGTTTCCCCTAATTAAAAGGGAAAAGGAATAAATTAGAATCTGGTAAGAGTAAAAGGTTTTTTTAGGTTGAATTCATACTGAAAAAAATTAGAAGTACAGCTAGTGTGGATTCCTGAGACATGTACCCACTCTCTTTAGACTGTTGGCATCTAAGGTGCACACGCTGGATTTCCACATACTGCAGGAAGAAAAGAACCTCTTAGAAACCTGGTCTTCATAAACTTAAGGCTTATCTGGGTTAGCTGCAAGAGACAGCAAGAGAACCCATGCAGATCTTTCATATGCTCCCATCTGACTCATTCCCTGTCCTCTTCTCCCCACGACCATTCCTGCCCCAACTTGGCCCAGAAACCAAATGTGAATTTTCTATTTCCCACCTCAGCACTAGTCCATGCCAGGACACCAGCTGACAATTTCTTGGTTTTATTGTCAATAGCTGTACCATGTGATCAATTACTGTCTTCACTTAGAATGAAGCCAGAGCCCAAGAATATTTATATTCTACCAATACGTGCCTGTTACAAGAGAAGGAAATATGAGTTATTAATTTAACTTTTTATGTGAATTCAGAGTTTATTTAACAACGGAAATATGTACAAAGAAGCTTTAAATGGAGTATTTACCAACATTCCTTATACATGTCAGGCACTAGGCTACATGGGATAATGATTAATAATAAAATGATTTTTAAATGAAAAAAAAAAAAAAAAACCAGGGAAATGGAGAGGAGAAAGGAACTAGAGGACACCTCTTTCCACCAGGAAGTGGACCAGGCTTGGCCAAACTACAAACAGACCAGCAAGGAGTTCCTACTTGCTACACAGGAGGGCTCTAACATGCAGAATGCTTTCGAGGATTAAACAAAATCTCATGTATTAAGTGCTGACGCAGTGAGATGCCTCTATCTCCACACTCAATAACCAGGAGTCGTATTATATTATTATAATCAGTTCAAAAAGAACTATGCAGACAGATTTCAATGGAAAGTAATATTACAACTAATAAGAGTGAAGAATACAACTAATGCTTCCTCAGTGTTGAGCAGTGATCTGCTCATGTTGATTCATTTAATTACTCACGACAGTCCTGTGAGATATTATCGCATCAATATCCCTATCTTACACAGACAAGGAAACTGAGGTTAAGGAACTTGCACAAGGTCACACAGCTACCAGATGGTGGAGACGGGATGTGAACAGGGCATCCTGGCTCCACAGTTTGCTTGTTTAAAACACACTGTCTTAATCCAACTCCTGTTAGAGAGAGAAGTAATCAGTGCAAACTTTTTCCTTCTGAAAACATTTTGTCAGGGTCTATGGTGACTTAGAGCACTTAGTACGATGCTTATTGAGAGCAGACACTCGACGAGGCTTTTTATTGTGGGCTTACTCTGTTTTTAAGGCAAGGAGCTTCTCTATTTCAAGATTTTTTCACTATGTGCCTTCATTTCTTCTTATTGGGTACTTTTTTTTTTCCACTTTTGAAATCTTCCTTAATAAACATGTGTGCTTAAAAAAAAATCTTCGAAGTTCTATTCCTCTTTCAGAGCACACACAAATGCTATCTCCCTTGTAAGTCAGGATCCTTTGGTCCACAATGACTCTCTCCTTGGGACGTCTAAACACACGTGAGGAAGGTCATGTTGATCCTGGTTGAGTCTTCACAGTCTTGTTCTCCACACACCTACTTCCCCACCACTGAGCTCGCCGGCCTGGCACAGATCCGGGTATCAGTGGGAAAATGGTGGAAATGGGGTAGAAAGGGCTAAGGTTTACACACAAGAGAGGAGGAAAAACAGAAGGGAAAAAGTAAGGGGGAGAACAGGGGAAGGACAATGGAGAATGAGGGTTATAGACTTTAGGGTGGCTGATGCGGGAGCTGAATGGAGAACAAAATAATGAGGCAGTATCTTATGAAGTGAATTTTCTATAATTACTTCAATGTTCTTTGAAAAATGCAGAGAAAAACTAGAACCGCTTTCAATTACTTTCAGCTGCTGAAATGTTTGGGTGTGACATCACGTTGTGGCAGGGACACATGGACTTCTGGTTTTATTCAGGTTACATCTCCAGGGCTCATCCAGGATCAGGTATACTTCTTGACCATACTACTCATTTGGGACTTAGCTATCTCCTTCGCAACTAAATGAGGACACTTGAGGAAGCTGGCTGGTAATCTTATGGTCACCTGCACTGTCTCAAGTAGTGTAGGAAAAACAGTTCTGGAAGATCTGAAGTAGAGCTCGTTACTTTATAGCTGTGTGACTTTAGGGAAGTCACTGAACCTCTCTGAGCCTCACTCATATCTATCTATAAGAATATCTACCTATAAGACAATACATGGGAAAGTGCATTGGCAACCATTAAGTGCTACATAAATGTTACCACTGCTTAGTGCCTTGCAGGGACTCATTAAAATCTTGTTGATTGATCGACTGATTAATTAACTCCAGCCAGCTTCCTTAAAAGTGTCCTCATTTAGTTGAGAAAGAGATAGCTATGGAAGTCAATGACATCCAAGAAAATCCACTCGGCTTGACAGCAGCCTCATTCAAGGGATTTTTAGGTTTATAAATGTACTTGCAAACAAACCTCTTTCTGTTGCTCAATGACTAGCTTTGGTTGGGATGATGAGATCTGCCAGAAGTAATGAGACTGTCATTTTGGCTACCTGTACATTTGAGGATGAAAGAGGCTTGATTCCAGAAATCCAAATGAAGAAGTTAGGGATGCCAACCTCCAGGCCATCTCTGGACACACAGTAGGCATATAGAACAACACTGAGGATTGGATTGAGTCTTAAATCCAGCAATCCCCCTCTATCACTGAGTATGATGGACTGCCTGGTAAGATTTTCATGAAACATCTCAGAGATTATATGGCCTCATAAAAACAAAAATGACTTGAAGTTGAACAGAGTTGAAGCGAATGAAACTTCAAACTAAATTTTTATTGAAATTCTCCCCATTGTCAGATGACATTTTCAATTTTCATTTCCCTGCCTCAGCCCATTTTGCCATAGAAACTTGGATGTTTTCATTGAACAGCAGCCAGTGAACACTGGACTGAAGGGGCACACTATAAATTTGGAAAAATAAATAAATGCTTCAGAACTTCCACTTGAAAACCACAGCTAAAAATGAAATCAAATCTGACCCACCCCTTTTCTTTTAAATTGTGGGAACAGACTCAGTCTGCCTCAATCTTTAAGCACATATAAAATTTAATATTAATATAAGCACCTTGGAGATCAATGCACGGCCTGGTCTAAAGCAATTGTGGAGCCTTTGACTCAAGCAGCAAGGTTTGGACGACTTGAACCAGAAGATAGCATCCTTCCTATGCCATGTTCCTTAATAAACATGTGTGCTTAAAAAATAAAAAGGGAAGAAAAATTGGTTTATGGGCATAGAGAGAATAATTCACTCCAAATTGCTCCTTTGATGAATGTGGACAAAAAGAATAAAATTTGTCACCTAGCTAATATTACCATCAATATTTTGTCCAGCTACATTCCTTCCAATTTAAAAACAGTTCAATATCCCTTTTACCTTCAAGTAGCAGCACTTAATAAACAGTGATGGATGGTTTTTATTTTTGTTCGCATTTCAGTCTTCCCTGCTTTGGTACAAGGGGACTATTTTGCTTGGGGGAAATGTAGATCTTCCGTCTTTTGTGCATTGACATGCACCCCTCAAGGAAAGACGGCCATATTTAATTCATAACGCCCATCGGCTACACAAACATACAACTTCCCATCAATTAGGCAACACAGAGATGTTGTTAAAAATCAATGAGCTTATTATTAAATATATTTTTTTCATGTAGCAATAATAGTTATTGCTGCACTATTGTTATTACTGCAACGTCAGCTGTTTAGGCAGCTTTCAGAGAGTTTGATTGGCTTTGATCTTGCTAGCAAGGCATTCTATGAAACAAGGGATCTGGGTGAGGCTTCCCTGCTCTGTCTTCTGCCATATTGAGAAGCCACCAGGAGAAGGGGGAAAATGTATGATGTAGTGGAACAAACCTTGGACTGGAGGCAGAAGACCTGGGTTCTAGTCCCAGAACTGCACATAACTAGCTGTGCGACCTTAGGTAAGTCCTTCCTCCATTCTAAGCCTTAGTTTCCTCATTTATAAAAATGAGAGGCTTATGACAAGTGATCATTAGGACCCCTCCATTCTAAATTTTCAGACTCTTCAGCAATTTTTTTAACTAGGAAAGGAAACAGGTTGAAATTGATGCAATTCAGCAACTCTCAATTGTTCCTCATCAAAAGTCTCTTGATTAAAAAAAAAAAAAGAACGGGCAGCGTAGGGGATGCTACTGAATCTGGAGCAGACATTAAATTGATCCAAAACCCAAATATGCTCCTATTTGTGTTTTCATCCTCGTTGTGTGTTTATTAAAAATAATTTTGATATTTTGACACATGCCACTACGGCAGAAGCCTCCTGCCTACAAACAGAGATGTTAAAACTGTGCCAGCACATGCAAAGGTTAAAAACAACATTGCACAGATTTTGGCAACTACATCATATGCTGTCTGGCCGCAGCTGATCTGAACTGAGTCCCCCGTAATTACAGGAGAAGGTGGAACAGGTTTGCCGCTAATTGGAAAATTCTGCAAATGGCAGCACTGAAGTAAATTGACAGTCGTTAGAATATTAGCAAAATGAGAGTACTGATTAGTAAAAAGCTCAGAAGCAGACTTTCTTTTTTTACTGCCAGAATCTACTGGCAAAATTGATAATAAAAGCTGAACTTAATAATAACAGCTGTTATTTGACCTGGTAATATTTTTTTTAATCTGTTGCTGTTCCCAGACCAATAACACATAAAGAAGGTCTGTATCCACTGTTGCAAAATTATTTGAATACCAAAAGGTATATTCAAACTCAGTGAAGGCAAACTGTGCTTAAAGGGGCAGCCCATCAGTAGCACATTCTGATGGAAGTGCATTCACTGGAAACGTTGTGAGTTGTTTTGTTTTCTCCCTCTTCCAACAGGTCTCGTAGGCATGCTGGAGCGTTCGCGTGTCCTTTTTAGAACTGGGCCTGGATTCTATTTCCAGTTTGCTTTAAATCTGTGACTGCTAAAAATGTCAAAGTTAACTTATTTTTCACTCTAAAGTGGACAGGAAGGAAAGTAGGACATTGCTGGACTCTGAACCGTCTATCAGCACTGAGCTGTTGATGGTATTTTTCAGTCACTGCATGCAGAGAAATACAGATGGGAAAGCATTAAGAATGGACATATTAATTAGACATGCTGCCACGAATCTACGGAAAAGGGACTGTAGCTTCACCACACAGACTTCCACCTTATGGGGACACACAGGAATATGCCCTAAAGACTTCCATTTTGGGAACTCTGATCCACAGCTGGTGGGAGTATAAATTAGTTCAATCTTTCTGGCTGTATGGCGATATAGATCAAAAGTCTTAAAAATGCATACAGCCTTTGACCCCGCAATTCTATTTTAAGGATTTGCCGAAAAAAAGAGTCATGGATATACCCAAAGCTTTATCTACAAAAGATGTTCCTTGCAGCATTGTTTATAATAAATACGATGGTGGAAAACAAATTTGTCCCCAAATGGATAATTGACTATGATATACAAAGAAATACTACATAATTATTTAAATTATGTTATAGAATAACATCTAATAATACCAAGAGATAGCCTAGTATAAAAAAAATACGAAACAGTAAACATAAGATTATCACATTTTTGTTTAAATACAGAGAGAGATAAGAGACAAAACTGGAATAATTACCAATTATTTCTGAGCGGTAAGTTACTGGGCCATTTTCATTTTATTTGTCCATATTTTCTAAATTTTCTAAAATGACCATACATTGTTTGGGTCAGAAGAAAATACATAAATTAATTTTAAAGATAAAATCTCTCTAGAGGGTTTTGGTTGTTTTAAGTAAAAATTCAATCTGTGGCAATGGGAAGGAAAGTCTGCATTCCCGAATGGTGTGCTGGCTTCTTGACTTAAAGCTTCACTGCCTTACATGATGGAAGTGCACCTCCCTTTGAGGGAAAAAGAATGGTCAGCTAAGAGCAAATCTTAGGACTCCAGGTGAAGGACCAGGCTGCTGCTTATTGTTGACTTCACGTGCATACACACACACACACACACACACCAATCTTGTTTTTGATATCTGTTCTCTGAAAACATAGGTCAGCAATACTTCAGGCCTTTAGAAAGACGGATTTCCCTTTATGACTTTTGACTTCATCCTCGGATAATTCTGCTATTTTATTTTGCCCTTATTGTGGTACCCACAACCTCATTTATTCTGAAACACTGCAGGAAGACATCATTGCCGTTTTCAAATTTTGTCTCTCCACCAGTCATTTGGAAGGGAAGAGCGTTGGAAGCACACGAATCCAAATTCAGCCCATGGACTTACAAAATAGACTCTGTCCATGTCGTATCACAAGTCGAGTTTACTGCTAATAGAGGCGGTCCTGCTGCATAAGGCCCTATTCACCGGTCTCTGCATGCTCAACCAAAGTGACACAATGTGCATGGCTGGAGCTCGCACGACACTCCCTGTACTTGAACATCGGCCAGGAAGTTGAGTGAGAGTGTGACACTTCAGAGGTGCCTTAGAGCACACGTACGTTTGCCGGGGCAATGACGGATGCATCCCGTATCCCATCAGGTCTGCTTTTAAAAAAAATCCTTATTAATATCCTACGGCGCCATTGCCAAAAACACAAAATCCCAAAGGCAAATCCCCTACGTTCTAGCACTGCCAGAACTAGTACCACCAGGCTTTGCTCAGGGACTGCGAACTGCCACAGTTGCTTCTAGCAAGGAGCACAAAGCCCACCCCATTAGCTTCAGCCACAGGACCAAGCGACTTGCAAGCTGTTTCTCGCCAGGAGTGTGGGTGGGCAGCAGACAGGATCCCAACGCGACAACTAGACTCAATTGACTGTAACCCAGAAATTTTTTTTAAGTGGCTTTTTTGGATGGTGGTACCCAAGGCCCCCCATCCTTCATTCTTCCTAACAGTTATGCATCAGGAAAACAAAGCGATGGAGTGGGAGGTGGGGGTGTTGCTGCAGCCAGTTGGTGCCAAATACAGTTAAGGGTGGAGAGGGAGGTGGGATTGGAAAGGGGGGAAAAAGCAAGTCACTTTCAATCAAGTGTCACACCTTTAAATAGTGGTTAAATCTTTGCATTATGCAGCTCATCCCTTTACAACATGGGGTTCCCTTAGAGAATTCCCTGTTTACACTGGGAATTCCTCCAGGGCCGCATCAATAAAGCTGAACAGATGTCAGGGTGGAATGCCAGCGGCAGTGGCTGTTGTCAGGGGTACTGGGGAGGGAGGCACAGAACAATGAGAAACGGCATCTGCTACACAAAGCCCTTGCGCGTGGGTCAGGTTCTGCCAGTGTGTAGAGATTCCACCCTACCCTTTGTCTGGGCACATTGCCTTTCTTGTTTCTCAATGACAAGGGTTGACACATGTCACCCGGCCCTATCAGGAGTGTTATTTGTTTGCCACTTGCATATGCACCAGTGTTCCTGACCTGCCCCGCATCTCTGCTGAATGCATCCAGCAAAGCTGAAACTCTCCAGCCCTGCCCCAATCTATGATTTCATTATGCACTTTGAGTCGAAAGTGGGATGTAGATGTCCTTCTTTTTAATTAAAAACATGATTGATGAGATTTAACTGACAGTAGGAAATGCAATTTAAATATTCCTTAAAGAGGCACTAACCCTGTTTGTGTGGCAAGGCTTGCGTGGCTTTCCAAAGTTGCAACCGGCGGGAGAAAGGAAATTAAAATAAAAGCCCGTTCAAGTCCGCTCGGCTGTGGAAGGGTGGTAACGTTAGACAGAAACTGCAGCCGTGTAACCAGAAACTTCTGCGCATTAGGAGCCGATGTGAAGTGTTGCTCAGGAATGGCAGTGTTCAGTGTGGTTAGAGGCAGCAGAGGAGTAGAGAAGAGTATGCTATGAAATCATGTGGAAGCAAAACCGGCTAATTCACCACATTTTTAAAGCAACAATCTGATCCCAAAAGACATTATACTAAAACTCTCCCTGCTCTGCAAAAGTGGTTTTGCTCCTCACTGCTGTATTGCTGAATTTATCTTTGGCTCCTCTATTGAGCTTTCCTTAAACTGTCCTTTTAAAATTTCCATTATAAGAAAAGTCCTTAGCACCCCTGATGCTCCAGGACGTGGGCTGCAGTTCTAAGGCAAACAGGAAAGCAGGCACCACTTTTTATAAAGGCCTTCTCAGATTTGTTCCCTTAGTGACTGCTAAATTATTATGGGAAATTATGTGAGCCACAGGATATAGCAATATCCAAACCATGGGAACCCCAAATTGTAATAATCAGAGGCAGGAGTAAGTTTTTCTAATGACCAGGACTTTGCACTGGTATTTTCAATCTAGAAATATTGGATGAAGTTGAGTATTAGTCTGTACCATAACAGTATAACTTAAATGCCAACAACAATAGCAGTTTAAATTTTATTTTAGAACTAGATCTCTGTTCTCTTTCTTAGTATCATTTACAAGAGGGTTTCATTGTTGTTGTTGTTTTGTTTTGGGATGTTATGTCTTCCATGGAAGTAGTTATTTTCTGAGAAATGATAACTGTGAATTTAAAAAAGGTTAATACTTTCCTAAAAGTATATATAAGAATAGCCTTGTCTACACTCTGGAGGCTTACTAAAAGTATCATCTTCATCTGTGTTTCATGCCTAAAGATTTTATTCTAGAATTTCAAAATCCCTTAAAAAGCAACAGATACCACACACAGTATAGTTCTTCTCCACTTAATTCTTATTAAAGACCGATAGAAAGAAAAGCTTTTATTGAAATGCTTGGGTTAGAGGAAACGGGATTACAATTGGAGCTGATTTTTGGTAAGTATTTAACTAGCAAAGGTTAATTAGAATTGTAACAATGAGATGTAAGAGAACACATTCTGATCGATTGATTAATGAGATGTCAGAAGGTATAAGAATCCACCTTTGGGAGAAATATTAAAAATGAAATGTGTTTGCAAAGCCATGATGTCTTTTCTCTTCATTTATTAACACAAGCAGCAACCGTGGATGTTTTTCCATGGGTAACAATGTACAGAAAATTACGATCTCCAAGTTGGCCAAAAGCAGCACCAACATGTTACCCAAGTCTCTGCCATCCAAAAATGTCCCTGACACCCACACAAGGGAACAAAGTTTCTAGAAGAGGCCAAACTCTCAGCAGCCCTCCCTGTAGTGACTTTCTATCTCCCTTCTATTCTCACTGCGTTATATATTCAGATTAATTTAATGAATGACTCATTTCAAAATCCTAGGCTTAAAATTATTACCATAGAACATTATAAAATGCCTATTCTGGATTTATTGTTTCATCAATCTGGTATCAATTTCACTATTGACATGGGCGATGGGGCGGGGGAGAGGGTACTGTACACGTTTTTCCTTCCTCATTTGACTACACTGGTAAGCAAACAGATCTTCCTATTTGTGGCATAGATGTTCTTTGTCACAATAAACCACAGTATATTATGTTTATATATGTCCTTCAGGCATGTCACAACAGTTTGGCATTCTGAGTGGCTCTACCACTGTGTACATTAAATAGTCATGTAGTTACATTAAACAGTGGGGAGTTCACACTTCACAAGCACTTGGTGTTTTAAAACAGATGTGGGCTGTCTGTTGTCAGACTCCAGTGAAAAAGCTTAGAAGAGACTTGGTGGGAACATAATCTTCAAATAGCTGAGGGCTCCCCAAATTTTCCACCCAAGTTCCCTTTACCTCCATACTACAGAGTGTGGGGGTGAAAGAGATGTTGGGAAAAGAAAGAGAAAAAAAGGAAGAAAAAAAGCAGCAACTTTTATGTCTTATAGTACAGAGATCTGAAAAAAAGGATTCAGAATTCGGAATAGTTTGTGGCATGGAATATTTTGAGCGGGGTGGGCTCGCTGGGGTGTCGTGGGATTTACTGACAGGAGAATTTTTGACAGTTGATGGACAGATGAATTCCGTCATGGAAGCGTTAGTGGAAAGCAGCAAGGCCAGATGGAAACTCACAGCTTGTCTTTAATATTAATTTTCTTTTTTTTCAAGAGATCAGAATTCCCTAATTCCCTAAAATGTTTCAATGCATCTTGAGGTATTATTTTTCAGATGCCTTTCTCCACCTACTCTTAGTAAGAATGTTCCTTTGTGTTAATGTTATTTTTCCTCTCTTACTTTGAAAAAAAAAAAAAAAGCCTAGTTTTTTTTTGTCTTTCAGTTTTTTTCTTGCTCTAGTTGGACAGCTGTTAAAATTCTTCCTTCATTTACAGCCAATATAGAAGACAAATACCTTAACCGTGTAAGATACTAAGTCTAAATATGAGAAATACATCTGAAACAATCGTGACTTTGAGCTATGATCATTGAAAGAAATCATGATAAGATTTTCTTTGTGCCTTAATGAAAGGCATAATTCTTCATGCTTTCATAAGGATGGAAGGGACCACTGTTTTTAGGGTGTCCGTCTTCCGGGCAGTAAGAAGGAAGTCAAATACTCTGCTCAGGGATGCAGTAAAAAGAGCCCTGGACTAAGACTCCAGGGCTGGATTCTAGTCTTGGCTCTGCTGAATGGTGGGTCACAAGTCCCTGTGATTTGGGGGGCCTCAATTTCATTACTTGGAAAATATGGCTGGTATTGGGAGAAGGACAGGGGTTCCTAAGTCACCCGCACACCTCTCTCTCTAGGATGCTACAAAATCTTCCAAAGCACAAAGCTCACCATTCACGTCAAGGAGTCAAGGACTGTTGCTCTTCTTCCTCTTACAGCTGAGCTTCCCAGAGACCTGGGAACCCCTCCATGGACAGTTAGGAAATGGGACAGTCTCTCCCTTTTCCCTGTTGTTCTACACAAACTTCACTACTGTGCATTTTTCTATGTGGTAACTACATGCTCAAGACAAAAATCAAAAACTAAAAAATCAGCAACCAAGGATGATATTCCATATCCTATCCAAACAAAGCTCAAATTCTGCGAACTTTTCCATTCTGCGATCTTCTTTTCTTAGTTCCTTTCTTTTACATCACTGGATTTACTTGAGTTGAGAACATTGCTTTAAAACTTAGAGATATTTCTTCTATGTTTACATATAATCTATTTTCCTGACATTGTTTCAAGCTTAATGGAAAAAACTTAACATGTGACAGCTTTTCCTAGAGTTTCCTGACACATCACTCTGGTTACATATTGGGTCTCCGTGTGCGTGTGTATGTGTGTGTGTTTTGCATTTGTGTTTACGTCCGTGTGTGTTTGTGTGTGCACTAGTGTGATTGTGAGTCAGTCTGGGTCAGCCCAAAAAACCTTTTACAATTAATGTAATGAAAACATTTGGCTAAACAGAAGACTCTAAAACAAAGCAATGAATTGTGCTTATTGGTAAAATGGAACAGGGGCTTCTCTGCATAAGTTCAGAGACTATTTCTGTGTGGCTCAGGAGGGTTAAGAAACAACCTCAAACCCCTACAGCTCCAAGTTCCCATCATACTCTAATGTGTCCCTCTATGTGACCAGGGACAAATCACTTAACTTTTGTTCTTTCTCCTTATCTGTGAATCAGGGAAAGAATAATTAACAAAGAGAGGAGTTTGAGATAAAGCTGATTACTGATTACTTTGGAGTGTTCACAGTTCCAGAGAACAGAAATGAGGGCCAGTAGGTAGGATTTACCAGGGAGCAGATCTGATTCAATATGAGAAAAACCTGTGAAAGTATGATACTGCTCAAAATCAAAACAGACTGCCTTGTTAGGCATGATTTCCCCATCATGATAAAGAACCCATTGTCAAAGGTGCCATAAAGAGAATTTTTGCATGACTTAGTAGGCTGGAGCAAATGATATCTAAGCCCTTCCAATATATTATACACCTGTTGATTATAAACACATAGCTAGCCAATAGGGTATTTCACAAAAACACTTGGAAATATCATGATGAAAGAATAGACTATTAGAACTGGAAGAGACCTTAAGGAAAAAGAGATCCGGGCAGCCCCTACATTCTACTAAAGCTAGTGGCAGAACCAGGGTTGCTATGACTTACGTTTGAAGAGTATTTTACACAACAGTTTTTCATATACCTCTTCTGAGCCTCACAGTAGTCTTCTGAGGTAGGAATTACTAGCTGCACATTTTACTGATGCAGAAACCAAGGACAGGGAGTTGACGTGACTTGCCTACATCCCCATAGTTAGCAAGTGGAAGAGTCAAGGCTGGAACTCAGGGCAGACCCCATGCAGGAGACTTGTTCCTTTGACACTTTTCTTTCCAGGATCTCTGAATAGTTCTCACTTAGTCTTAGTTATTTCCTGCCACATCCCAGAGATATGTAACATTATTAGCCATAGAGGTTCATCAGTTACCAGAGATAGAAAGCAACCTCTGTGATCATTTCCTTCCATCCTCATTTTACCAAAAAATAAAAATGAAAAAATTTAAAAAAATTAAAAAAAAAAACACAAAACCAAGGCTTGGAGCAGTCATCTTCTCAGTGGGCCATCCAAAATGAAAACTTTGATTTCTGCTTGATTCCTCAAAGATCTTAAAATAGGCAACCCACCCACTTGATCTGGCAAGTAATGATTTAAACCAGGTGAATGCAAGAATGATTTCATTCATTGCATTTTCCATGTGCCTCTTGAGGGAAGGCATGTGGAATATGTATATACAGAGACAGACCCCCAGCCACCAGTGCCTCCCCCTTCCCCCAAAACACGGTAGCCTAGTAAATGTTTGCTAGCTATTTGCAAGGCTGACAGCAGGGATTATTTTTCCCATGTGCCAAACAACTTCATCCTAGAGGAAATATTTCACTCTGGCAAGATTTAATAACAATTATAAGGATCCTTTTTATTGATAGGGCACTCTATGTCTAAAACATATTTTCATGCATTGGGAGTATGACATCAAATCTCATGAGCATGGAGAGTGGAAGGCAACTAATGGCAGCAGTAGTGGCTACTCCTCTGCAGTCCCTGGGGCCTCCCCAGCCCCAAGCCCCAAAGTGATTGCTGCTCCCCCATCTTTTTTTTTTTTTTCGAGACAGGGTCTTGCTCTGCTGCCCAGGCTGGAGTGCAGTGGAGCAATCTTGGTTCACTGCAACCTCCGCATCCCAGGTTCAAGTGATTCTCCTGCCTCAGCCTCCTGAGTAGCTGGGATTACAGGTGCCTGCCACCGTGCCTGGCTAATTTTTGTATTTTTAGTAGAGACAGGGTTTTGCCATGTTCGTCAGGCTGGTCTCGAACTCCTGGCCTCAAGTGATCTGCCCACCTCGGCCTCCCAAAGCGCTGCGATTACAGGCGTGAGCCACTATGCCCAGCTGTGCTCCCCCTCCTTTCTGCTCATCTTTCCCGTCTGACTCTTTTTGGGGAATGGGATGATAGTACCACAGATTAGCAAAGGAGTCCAGAAAAGAAGGTGCAATGGGAACCATGACTCCTCCTCCATCTGAGCCCCTAGTCTGTGCCCTAAGCTACGGAGGAGTGTGAAAGACACGCAGACTGACCAGAAGGGTTCCTCAGCAGTCCTGGACCACTGGCTGCTGTCAGAGAGCCCGACCCACACCCATACCTGCCCCTACAGGTGCTGCTCCTCCTCCTCCCCTGCTATATAAAACCTCCTGCTCTCGCTAATTCATTATTTATGACACCCTGATAAACACGTGGAAATGCAATGTGGATGTTCGAAGGGAAACATTCCCATTCCTAAGATGGCCCAGGGTTGTCGTCCATTTTAGTCCATGCTGTGGCTTAATAACGGATCACTTCTTCAGTCAACAAACAATTACTTGAGTATCTATTACCTGAAGCACTGTGCTAGAGGCTGGATATAGAAAACCATGTTCCCGTCCTCAGGGAACTCCCTGTCCAGTGAGCATGAACACTGGGGAAAATTGTAAGAGGATGTTGTACTGAGTCCCTAGACAGAGGTGAGCACAGAGAGCACCGGAAACACGCAGGGGGAACCACAAGCCCCATCTGGGAACATGCAATGGTTCTCACATGCCTTCCCGTTGGAAAACTAGACATTTAAAATCTACCTCCAGCAACCTGTATTCTTTAAGGTTTTTTATTGGTACAAATGTATGGAGTACATGTGCAATTCTGTCAGATGTACATAATGCATAGTGATCAAGTCAGTGTATTTAGGGCACTTAGAGTGTCCACACTGCTCCTCCCAGCAAAGAGAAAGTCTTCAGGCTGCAGAGTCCTGGAACTACATTGTTTTCCTTCTCCCTTTGCTGTGAGCAGCATTCCACCAGTACTTGGGATTTTCACAGCCTTTTACAGTCATTAGTAAATGGACACAATGTCCCCTTGGGGCCTATCCCCCTTATGGAGAGGCTCCGTGGAGATTAACTGCTGTCTTAGGTCACCGGGGCAGAGTCTAACCCCAGCCCCCTCCTCAGGCGGCTTTAGAGTGACATATATGGCAAAGTCATTCTGGCAACAAAAACTGAAAGGCTTGTCTAACTCGACTTCAGCCTAAATTGGAGATTCTGCACATATCTCGTTTCCTTGACAGTAAAGTGAGGAGTTTGGAGTGGCCAAGGTGCAGAGCAGCTGTGAAAACCGGAACACCCTTCATTCCTGCGGGCTCGCCCACCTCCCCAGCTAGGGCCTGCTCCTTCCTTGGCACCATAGAGCTTAATGAGCATTTTCCATGCTCTTCTGCTGTTCACAGGCCTCTTTGCAGATTTTTGCATGAAATGAACTACAGGATATGTCACTGATGAGTGCGTGGTGCATGGTCTACCTCAGTGCAGTGGTAACCTCCTGGAGCTCAGGATTTCCCTCCGTGAAACCTATGTGAAAACTAGAGCTTATTCTAATGAGAAAGTTCCCAGGGCTCTTCTCCCTTCAAGCCTGAGCACATTGTCTCAACTCTGCAGGGTCTGAATTGAGTTAATAGTTAAATACTTGTTTCTCCTATGGAACAAAATTGTTAAACTAGAAGAAACTCCAGAGGCCACCTAGTTGAAACACCTCATTTAAAACAAGGCCAGGCGGGATGGCTCATGCCTGTAATCTCAGGGTTTTGGGAGGCCAAGGTGGGAGGACTGCTTGAGGCCAAGAGTTGGAGACCAGCCTGGGCAACATAGCAAGACATAACCCCTGTCTCTACACACACACAAAAAAAAAAAAAAAAAAAAAAAGAAAGAAAGAAAGGAAAAGAAAAAATTTAGCCGGGCATGCTGATGCATACCTGTAGTTCCAGCTACTTGGGAGGCTGAGACAGGAGAATCTCTTGAACCCAGGAGTTTGAGGCTACAGTAAGTTATGATCATGCCACTGCACTCCAATCTGGACAACAGAGCTAGACCCTGTCTCTCAAAAAAAAATTTTTTTAAATAAATGTTTAAAACCTGAGGGTTCCTGACTCCTAGTTCTATGTCCTTTCCTCTATACCACCCTGCTAGCACAGAATCTTGTACCTGGTTCACCCTCAGAAAACATGGTGACTGCTTTAGTTCCAGGGACCTTCCCCTTGGGTTAGGTAAAACTCCTCATCCCTTAAAACGGCAACTGTGGAGGTTAGCTGGGGAGCCTTGACAACCCCAGAAAAATACAGTTCTCCCCAGTATAATTCTCAGCTGAAACATCGAAACACTATCAAAGGGGCTTATTTTGATTTGGAACATCCTTTTCCTCCCTCCCATTTTTTTTGTTGGAAATACATAGAGCCGAATAAGATACCAGATAATCCCCAAGACTGCCCTGATAGCTTGAGGCCTCACAAATGTCTGTCAGCTTTCAGCCAGAGGGAGAAAACCTAGGTGAGAACCGGGTCCCAGTTGTGTCCCAGACTCGTGGTCTCCAACCATCCCCGGAAATGGGCTCTTATCTGAACAGATGAGCTTTATGAAAGAGGAAATCTCCATTTCAAAAAGTCAACTCCTTATAGTTTTCTATTTAAGTTATGCTAAGCACTTGTGTATGGCTGATATTTGGTACTCTACGGAGATAAGAGAAAAAGCATAGGGCAGGGTTCCAGCTCTGGAAGGAGCTACAAGCTAATGGAAGGAAAAGACATAGATGATAGCAAGCTAGAAATGAACTCATATCCTAAAGTTTTTAAACATCTCTTTATAACCTAGCATTCCACCAAAGTGATCTCCCTCATCTCTAGACTTGTAAGAGCATCTCTTACTTACATCTCCCTTCAGACAGCCATTGTCTTGCCTGGTGAGCCAGCTCATCCCTTGTGGGCCTCAGTCTTCACTCCCCTGATAAGACTAGAAGTTTTTGCAGGCAGAGGTCAATGTATATGGTTTGAAATCCCTTTGGCATCTAGCACAGGACTTTCTACATGGTAGGCATTCAAATAAATATATATTTGAAAATTGTATAGTCTATAATATTATAGAATATATACACAATTATTTATATATTGAATATTATATATTACAATATTAATACAGTCTATAAATTATATTGCATATAATCTACAATATACATTATATAATTATATTATATATGATATTAATATATAATTACATATTGTATATTATATAATGTATAAATTATATTATGTATAATTATATATACATATGATTATATGTACACAATAACAATTATATTGTATATATATGTTATATTGTATATATAATTATACATGTATATGTATTTATATGCACACATATATAGACATACACATATACACACATATGGTGATTTAATTATTACATGCAGTTGTATACCCAGTTATGGAGTCAGTGGTATCTGATAAGTGGCCTCTGATAAGACAGGATACCAGTGTTCAGGACTGCTCTTGACAAAGTTGTTTAACCCTCTGGGCTTTAGATTTTTCAAAAGTAAAACAAAGCAATGGACTAGATTTTAAGGCCAAAGGGTTTGATGCCTGCTCTTATTCCATGGGACAATTATTCAAGCGTGAAAAGATTGTTCTGTTGCCCCCCCCCCCCACCCCAGACTCCTATGTTCCAAGCTTCTTCAGGCCTTGTGACCTGAGCTACAGTTCCTGTCACCTGACTTCATAGCCTGCATGATTCCAACTGCTCCCCCAATTTTTCAGTATTCTTCTGCTATATCCCCCAAGTTGAACTCAATACCTGTATTTTATTTCACATGAGTTTCTATTAAGCTATATCTCCCCCATTCTATATTTATATAGTACTATAGTTCAGACCAGAAAATTTCTAGCATTTCTTCCCCTCTGCAACTCTGTGGGTAGCTGCGCTAAGGGAACCCAGGCAAAGATGCCTCCCTCGTCTGCATTTTTTCTGTATTTTTTTCTCTGGCTCTTGGCCTGAATGAAGCATCTTGCATCACCTGGTTAGAGAAGTAAAAAGAGCCTCCCTAGGTTTGCTCAATACTGAGGGTGTCTCTTGTCCCAAGTACCGATACATGGGAGGAATGGCATCATTCACACAGAACCAACTATTTCTTTCTTCCTCTTTCTGTAGACCTCTTCTGCTTGGTCTGTTTGGTTTCGGGGGTACAATGAGAGCCTGTGGAATTTGTTTCTGATAATGCAATCCTTTGAATGTCCCTGAATAATAGGTCTGTCACTGAAATTATGAAAAGAAAATGCAGAGTTGGAGGGAAGGTGGTTCTGATTCCAGCTCTGTTAAATTTTTATTGCTGCTGGAGGGTGGCTAAATTGATCAGCAGAGACAGAATTTATATTTTTGGAGCTTTAGAAGCACTCAGGACTCCTAAACCTATTGAAACGGTCTTTCATTCTGAAGGTGGGAGAACTTTTTACTATTAATAAAGAATGCTGAAGTCTGGTTTCAGAATGAGCAAGGAGTTGGAACTGGAAGGACTCTCCAGGGTGGCAGAACAGCTACCACCTAGGCAGTCTGCCTGTCGGAGCAACAGGAAGTTATCCCAGACTACAGCCACTTCTCTCACTGCCTGGCATGATGGGGAAATGCCACTGTCAGAAGTAATCATTTCTGATAATGAGTTCTTCAACTTCTAGAATCTCCCGTTAAAGCTCTAAACTCACTTAGAACAGCCAAATCTCCTATGCCTTTCTCATCAATCACTGTATGTGGAATGAGGCAATAACTAAGAAGAAAATCACTTTGGGAGTGGGGCATGGGACTGTGCACACAGATAAGCAGGCCAAGGAGTGTGCATGGGAAAGAGACCAGCATGCAAACACCATGGGAGCAAGACCTGTACCTTCTTCATAACGGTATCTCTAATGCCTAGCATGGTATCTTACCCCAGACCTAAATATGCTTGCTGAGAGTGAAGTGACTGAGAAGAAAATGGAAAAGTACCAAAGACCTCCAAGTTTTCCCAGCAGTCATCTGGGGTGGCAGGTGAGGGGCAATTGTCACTAATGGAAAATATGTATTCTTCTGGACTCTGCAGAGATGTCATCATGTTTATCCTTCTCTTCCCTCCTTGCACCTTATCTCCATTACCCAAACCAGCTCCTGCTCCTAAACTATCCTCATTGAATGACAACACCCTCTTTGACCACCTGTGCATCACGGGAGAAACCTAGATGGCAGCCCAGACAACTCCCTCTGCCTCCCTTTCATATCCAGTCAAATCCTGCTGATTCAACTTCAAAATCTCTTTCAAAATCCTCCCCTAGTCTCAATCCACTGCTGCTACTGTCTTTGTTCAGGCCTCCATCATTTCTTTTTGTTTTTCAATAAATGTATTCCATCTATCTGAGGCTTACAACATGATATTATAGGACACACTGAGATGGTAAAATGGTTACTGTAGTGGAGAGGATTAGTCTATCATCTCACAGAGTTACTTTTTTTTGTGACTAGCACAGCTAAATTCTACTTATTTAATAAATATCCCTAATACAATAATACAATTTGATTCACTTTAGTCCTCACACAGCTCTTCTTGCCTAAATTACTGATGATGGTCCCCTAGTTTTTTTGTCCTGCCTCCAGGCTGTCTCCCCCATGCTCAACCCATGACCCACTGATATGGTTTAGCTGTGTCTCCACCCAAATCTCATCTTGAATTGTAGCTTCCATAATCCTCATGTGTCATGGAAGGGACCAGGTGGGAGGTAATTCAATCATGAGGGTGGGTTTTTCCCATGCTGTTTGCATGATAGTGAGTAAATCTCATGATGGTTTTGTAAAGGAGAGTTCCCCTGCACATGCTTTCTTGCCTGCTGACATATAAGATGTGACTTTGCTCCTCCTTTGTCTTCTGCCATGATTGTGAGGCCTCCCTAGCCATGTGTAATGGTGAGTCAATTAAACCTCTTTCCTTTACAAATGACGCAGTCTCAGGCATGTCTTTATTAGCAGTGTGAGAACAGACTAATACACGCATGCTGTAGCCCTAGTCAAAGGGAAGTTCAATCAGGTCACATCTCCATGTACAGACTTTCAGTTCTTGACCACTCACATCCAACACAACTGCATTTAGACCAGCATCCATACACCTTTGCTTGGCCTAGGAGTCCCTTGATGGTCTGGCCCCTGCCCTCCTCTGCAGCCTCAGTGTTCTGCATACCCTTAAGTGCACCCTATTGGAAGTGTTGCAACACGTCACACTCCCCTTCTTTCTTGCACATGCACAAGGAGAATATGTTCCTTCCCCCTGGGCTGCTGTTCCTTTCTTCCCTGCCCAGGTAACCCTTCTTCATCTTCACCCAGTCTGGGCATCAACCACTCTGGAAAATTACCCAGGATTCTACTTTTTGCCCAGGCAGAAATAGAAGCCCTTCTTATAAATTCGGGGCAGACCTTGATAAACAATGACCTTCTGTTTTGTCATTTTTGGTTCCTTGTCTGTTTCCCCAGCTGCAGAGCAGAAGACAATGACACAAAACTTTATCCCTGGAGCAGGGTTTGATACATGGAAGATGCATAATAAACGTGTCCTAAGGCTATGCACGATGCCAGAAGTTTCCTCCAAAAGGCTTAGGTGGCCAAGCATTCATTCATTCATTCATAGAGTCATTCTATAGGCCTCCTGTACATTGGACATAGGATCTCATCAGGGGCTAATCCCTAAGGAACAAGTTTCTAAAATGACTTGGTTGTTCCTTGGCCTGTCTTGAAGAAACCAAAAATGACAAGGTGCACCGTCTTTCCTGCCGCATACCTCCACCCCAGTGCAAGGGCTCTGTGGATGAATGAAAACTCTAACTTGTTATTTCTCTGGAGAGCAGGCCTCATTTCTCTGGGGAAGCAAACCAGTTCTATGGCTTTGAGCTTAGGTGATACCTCTCCTTTTCCAGATGCCCCTCAGATCCAAAGGAAGCAGAATAGCTCCTTGCTTCCTCTTCCCCAGTTACAGTGCCTGGTGAGGGATGGGCCCAGAGTCCCACTGTAATTATACCCTATTTGACTAGGAAATGGAATTCCTGATCGGATTCCTAAATCTCCAAGTGATGCGACATTTATAACTACATTAAAAAGGAAATGCGCTTTGCTGTGTGCCTTCACTCAAGATAATTGCACAGTGGTGACACTGTTGAGGGGCCTGAGGCCCTTCCCGAAATGACAGAACAGAACCATGACTCATAAAGTAAAGGAAACAGTGGTTCCCTCCTTGAGCCCCTGAACACAAGGGAAATAAATGGAGCCTTAACTGAAAGATGAATATATCTCGCAGAACTCCCGGGTTTGGGAACTCTGGGAGCTCCAAAGTCTAATCCTACGTTGACTCTGGCTGCTTCAGCTTTTCCTTATCTCTGCAAAATGAGGCCAGCAAGGGTGTGGCTTTAATCCAAACTCTAACTATGGTTGCAGACCCCTGGGCGGCTGTGCGTTACTGCGTGTGAGTCATCCAAGAATCCAAATACACGCCAAAAATCATGGGCTGAAAAAATAATAGGTCTTGCACAGATACACTCTTCTACTATTCAAATGTTTGCAGTCATCATCATCACCACCATCATCATCAATACCATTTATTGAATGCCTACCATATGCCAAGCACTTCTCAAATACTATCTACACATTAACTTGTTTAATCCTTGTAACTACCCCATGAGGTTCATAATCATTATTGTTTTTATTTTACGGATGAGAAAACTGGGGTACAGAGAGGTCAGGTAAACTTGCCCCAGGTTACACAGCTAGAAAGAAGTGGAGCTACAATTCGAGCCAGGCAATCTGCCTTCAGCACGTTCTGTAACTGCTACATCACGCTGTCTTCCCCTTTTCTGCGAATGGTTACTAAAATTACCCCCATAATCACATTGGAAGTTCGATCATTTTTAAAAAATTTTGTTATATTTAACATAGGTCCTCTTTTGGTTTGGAAAAAAACAAACCTCTCAAGGATTAACCATTCATTAACTACTAATTGGGCTAGATAAAAAGTTTACAAGAGGTGCGCCCTGATAAAACATCCTTTCTACCAATGCTCAAAAGTCGCCCACCAAAAATCCCTTCCATGGGTTTGAAGTTGGTCCTCTCCATGAGGTCCTTTTAAAATGCAAGTATCCCTAAGAAGGGCAATAAAAGAAGACATTAGTACCTTAGTATGAATGAGGTTTCCAAATCATTCCTTCATTATTAGGAAAAAAACAAAGTAAGGACATGAGAAAAAAATAGTATTGAAAGTTGAGGGAGGGTGGTCATGGGAGTGAGGGAAAAGAAGGAGAGACAGGTGCCTTGAAAAAAATGGAAGGTGACCACTTGGGGAGGCAGTCAGGAAAGTCAAAAATAAACTTGGCCTACTTCACAGTTTTGCCTCGAGCTGGCCTGCAGGCATTCATCAGTACCACACAGGATGACAGTTTTGGTGAAATGTTTTAAATCAGGTAAGGGCTAAATTATTATTTCTAGCAATATTAACCTCATCACCTTTAGAAATGAAAACTGTACCAACAAGCACGAGGCCAAGGAGATCTGGGATTCTACTTGAGGAAGACAACACTGGCAGAGCTTGTCAGTCTCAGTCTAGAACCGTATTAATGAACATCATCCGAAGACCAGCTTTGACAAATCAAGGCCACCTTAATCAGAGCATCTGAAACGAGGTGCCCCACTGAGCTGTTTCCTCCTTGATCACTCACTGATGAATAACAGAATGTTCGCTAGATTACATTACTTCTGCAAAGACCTCTCTTCTTTTAAGCTCTTTCAGCAGGCTCTCAAATTCCATATTTTCCTAAAACAAGATGGCTACCATTACTGATGCCTACCTCATATTAGATTTACACACTTTTATTAAAAGTAATGGAAATGTACAATGAAATTGGACATGTCTCTCAATTCCGGTAAAAGGCTAGAAAGCACAAGTGAAGTCTTTGCTTAAAGAATGCATCTGCAATGCAGGGGCCCTCAGAATCTAAATGCTTCCATGCTCCTGAAAGTTCCTGGCTGCTGAGGCAGATACCCAGGCCGCCACTGGCCACTGCCTTGAGAATCTCATCCAGTCGCATCAAAGAGGGGACAAAGGGAAACATTGCTGCACCTAAGTGTGGTTGCACAGGACTAAGATTTACTGGAGCCTGACTAAAAACAAAAAGATTGGGTCTCCTTCAAGGAGGAATGGGTTAAAGTCTGTTAAACCACTGACCCAGGGTCAAAGGTTTCCCCTAGTTGTTCTGTCTCAGGCATGGAACCATGATCTTTGGGTTTGGGCAAACTTTAGACCATCTTTTCATCCCTTGGTGCTTCAAATTGTACCATAAATGCATAATTCACAGGCCAATAAAGCTGTTAACTAATGAGTTAAATCCTCTACAGTTTTAACACAAATTGATATAAAAAAAAAGGAAGCAGAATTTTAAAAATAAGTACAATTCAAAATGAAATGAAGATAAAAGGGCTTCTCCTCCTCCTTTTTCATGAGCTGATACCCCAGCCTAGGACAAAGTAATGTTTATAGATTTTAAAGGATAAAAAATAAAATCTCTGTATAGCTTTCTCCCCAAATGAAACTCAAAAATAGATGCTGCTTCCCTAATCCTTCTGATTTGAAAATTATTTGGCATTTTTAGAAATTAATTTTTCCAGGCAATTAAATTAGCCAGTAATTTGATATCACCATCTTATTTCATTATAGAGAACACATGCTGAAATGACACACAACCTCATTTTCATGTATTATTTTTGCAAATTTAGTACTCATAAATAGGTGTTGGATCGACAGTGCCAGCAACTAGAATCTTCCCTGCTGGCTAGACGGGAGCCTGAGGAGTGGTTATGTGAGCTGGAGCCCAGGCCTGTCCCAGCTGAGATTACCAGCTGGGAGAGCAAAACCAAGTCCCACAACG
The DNA here is from genome assembly GCF_028858775.2 of Pan troglodytes. Taxonomy (NCBI): domain Eukaryota; kingdom Metazoa; phylum Chordata; class Mammalia; order Primates; family Hominidae; genus Pan; species Pan troglodytes. The sequence goes on from NC_072405.2 coordinate 34,309,639, forward strand.
TACAGTCCTTTTTTCTCTGCTCCAGAATGCTAGTTGGCCCACCCAATTGAACATGATAAATGGTGGCACCACTGGATGGAATCCACCCCCTCACTTCCCAATGGCCACCTGGTATTTTCATGATGGCTCTGTCCAAATAATTTTTAAATACTTTCCAAGTCATCCAACTCAGTGCTCCAACCCTTTTAGACAAAGAGGACTCTCTGAGAACCTGGAAATTCACTTGCGAAGGGAGAGAATACACACACTTAGCTAGGGCAAAGATGAGAGAGTTTTTAGTTCTCTGTAGCTAAGGGTATATTGTTAAATTCTACCAAGGAAAGAATGAGGTTGAAGATGTCTTTTGGCTCCATATGTTCCCAGGAAGAAGGGAAGGCACCAAGCATTCCCCCTATTTTATAGACAGGTATGGAAAAGCACAGAAAGGAAAAGCAGTGACTTCAAGACTGTATGCTAAGAGAAACAAGCAAGGTCAAGATGAACATTCAGAATTCGTCGGAAATCATTTTTCATTAATCATTTATTAAAGATTAATATTTTATTAATCATTTTCAATCATATTAATCATTTTTAAATTTGAACATGTTGAAAAGTGTTCAAAGGGGACTCTGTTAAAAATTACACAAAAGACCAGGTACACTGGCTCACACCTGTAATTCCAACCCTGTGGAAGGCCAAGGCAGGAGGATTGCTTGAGGCCAGGAGTTCCAGGCCAGCCTGGGCAACAGAGTGAGACCGTGTATCTACAAAAAAAAATTATTTAATTAGCCATGCATGGTGGCTTGTGACTGCAGTCCCAACTACTCAGGAGACTGAGGCAAGAGGATCGCTTAAGCTCACGAGTTGGAGGCTAGAGTGATCCATGATTGGCCACTGTGCTCCACTCTGGGTAACAGAGCAAGACTCTAGTATGTTCACATGCCTGTTGGCCTACTGTAATTATTTATACATTTTTATTTTTTGTTGGCCTAATGTAATTATTTTATTATTTTATCTATTTATAAATTATTTATTCATTTATATATTATGCATTTTAAATAAAAATAATGTATAAATAAAATAATTACAGTAGGCCAACAGAAATGTGATCCAGAACTGTCCAGGGTGAACAGGAACATGTACTCACCCTGTCTACATGGGGATTTTGCAAAGTGGCCAGGCAGTCATTAGGTAAGGAGCTATTACAAATCACTTCACCTTCTGGCTCATGCCCAACCTGCCCTGCTCACTCCTTTTCACAGACTTTGCTAATCTCCCCCCTACACTTCATGTCTAGATATCCTCCCCCATCAGCCCTTCATCTATGCAAGTTTTATGCTCTATTTCAAACCCAAGTGAATGTGCATCTCTCCCACAGGGCTCTTTCTGCCAACTCCAAATCATTCTACTTTTCCCACTTTCTGAATTTTCTTAGTATCTATTGTACATATCAAATAACATAGCTTTGAACTACAGAATGAGGCTTTGGAGTTTTTTTTCCTCTACTTATTCTATAAGTATTGGGGGTTCTTTTCCCAATTAGGCTTAAAACTTATGGAAGTCTGAGATATTTCTTGTACTTCTTTCCCATCCTCTTCTTTCCCATCACACCTTATTCAGGATGTTAGAACAGAAAAACAAACAAACTTCACAGAGACCATTTGGTCCAGTTACAGATCAAGAAGCTCATCTCCAAAAGAAAGGGGCCTTCCCTAAGACCAATAGCTCTAACACAGCCTGGAGTAGGGGCCCCTGTTCTGTGCCTCCATGAGACCATGTGTGCTTCACAGCTCTGCATACACCACTGTGGCATTTCTTGATCATGGCGAGTGGACTGTAATGCCTCGTTTACTTAGCTGTTCATTCACCATATTGGAAAGCCCTGGAGGACAGGAGCTCTGCTGGATTGATCACCATGTCTTCAATGGCTGGCACACAACAGACACTCAGTAAATGTTGGTTGAATGAACGATTAAAGGAATGAATGGAAACATGATTTTCCTTAAGGTGGTCATATAGGCTTTTATTGCATTTAATTGCATTTCCAAGCATTTAAATTAAAGAAGAGAGAGAATAAGCTCCTCCTCAGAGAAGTCATAGGAAATGGATGGAGTGGTTGATTCCTGGCTTCTGCTTTGCCTCCCAGAATGGGTGGTGGAACCCATTTCCATTGATCTTCCAGTCCCACACCGCAGAGGAAAAAGACACTGAATGCAGTCAGGGCAATTGATTCGGGATCTGACCTTTCACTGAGTCTCTGTGTCACCATCAGCAAGACACTGTGCTTACGGCTTCAGATTCCCCATCAGCAATAAGAGAAGGCTGGCCCCAAGGGCTATGGAGGCTCCTTCTGGCTCCAGTACCTATTGGCTCCAAAGCCCACTCACTGAGCACCCCTCCAGGTGAATGACAGTCTCTAGTTAGGGCAACATCACACAGAGCTGGACACTCAAAGCCTCCATCGTCAGAGATCAGCAGCTTAGTAGACAGAGCCTCTGGTTCTCCCTTCGGCTGCGAGGAAACTGAGCCTCCCAGCAGCACATTAGGTTGCATATTAAACAGATGGGATGCAGATTTGAGACCTGTTAAAGGTTGGGGCTTTCCTTTTTTTTTATAGGCTGCTGTCAAGGTGTGTTAGTATCTCTTTATTTAAACAAGCTCCTTAGTCTTGGTTACACAGTGCAGAGACTCGGGAAAAAAAAGTGAGTAGAATAAATAATCTATCATGCTAGCAACATAATTATAAGAACATATGTTAGCTCGAACTAGCTATATTCTAGTCATATTAAGGGTATGTGTGGGAGAGAGAAGGATGGCAGGAGTGTCTCAAAATAGTTCAGGCGGAGTAAGAGTGATATCGGGCTACCTGGAAAGCCAAATTGCTTTCCTGGAGCCTCCATTCTGGCATCCACAGCATCCCAGAGGGCTGCCCGTTGGTGGCTTCCTGCTGCTAAATGCACCGCCTGAGTCTGGAGAGCCACAGGGCACCTTGCCGCTCTGCTCAGCGGCCCCACCTTCGCGTGCAGGGAGATGAGCCCATTCCTACTTCGTTGGGTGCATCTCTGCCAGGTGCAGAGAGCACAGGTCCAAAGAGAAAGACCCCCAGAGGTCAAGGGCAATGGGTCTTGGCTTTCACAAATGCCTCAAGCTCTGAGGAACTAAGGAAAACAAAATTCACATATTTTGAGGGCCTTCAGTGAAGGGAATCAATGCGGAGGAAACGTCGTGTTGCACCACCGTTTCCCACATGCTTATTTGGATTGTACTCACCGTTCAAGGCTCTTCTCAGGGAAAGTGCCCCCACTCACTTCCAGCACCGCCCCCGCCCCTTCCCCCAGGGAGCCTTCAGAACTCTCATCGACATCCCTCCCTTGGCACAGAAAGCCCTCGCGGCTCCCCAAGCCTGTTTGGGTCCCCTGGTTATTTGCTGCTATGGCACCCCGCAGTGCTGGAGGACATGGATACTCAGTGCACTTTTAATTATACCATGGCTGGCTTCCCCGAATGGATTGCTGCCTCTGCGAAGGTAGGAGCTGTGCCTAATTTGTTCACCACAGTGACTGCGGCTGGCTAGGGACCTGGGGTCTGTGCTGCGAGGACTCAGACGCAGCGCGCCAGGTTGTGCAGCCGCTGTAAACAAGGCGCCCAGGGGCCGCACGCTCTGGGAGGATCAGAGCGTTCGAGGAGGGCACGGAGCGCATCCCCAGAACAGTGTGGACTGCGGCAGACACAAGAAACCAGGGCTGATCACAGCGACAAGAGCATACCACTCTAGCGCCACACTCCCCGGAGCTTGGCTGGGCCCACAGACAAGGACCCTTGGGGACGGGGCTTCCCTCCAAAGGTGCTGGGAGTTGCTGCCAGGCATTAAACAGAGGGTCAAGTTTGTGCTCTAGGAAGTTAATTCTGGGGGTATAAGAAGGGCCTAGAGGCAAGAAACCAGCTTGGAAGCCATTCTATTCACCAAGGTGAGAGGAAGGCCCTAAATTCAGGTGGGGGCCTTGAGAATTAGAGGAGAGGAAGAAGCTCCAGAGGTATTTTGTGGGTAGCATTATGTATTTTGTGAGACTCTAAGCATTTTAGAGGGGCCTAAAAATTAATAACCTAATAGAGATTTTACCGCTATAAAAAATGTATATACTCCTGTGTCCAGGCACATAAAAAAAATGAAAACGGATTTTTCTAAAGATAGTCTTAAAAGATTGTTATTTTAACACATTTTCTATACTTTTATATAGCTTATTGATGTCTTTAAAAGGAGAAGAAATAAAGGATTTGAAGGAAGAAAAAAGGAGAGAGCTTGGGGAGTCATATATTTATGCTCCCAATAGCTTGAGACACAAGCCATGTTTAGGGGCACTTGTCCCTAACTGCAGTTGTGTCTAGGTTTGCCCCTTGAAAGTCTCATTCTGGCTTACATTTAAGTGCTAACTTCTGTGTTTGGTGAATATAAGTTAATATTTTGGATGAGACTACCTTCTGTGTTTGGGAATATAGCTTGTCCCCAAGGAAACACTGCTCTCCCAAGAACTGAGGTGTTAGTCAGGTACAGGGGCTCACACCTGTAAGCCCAGCTTGAGGATAAGAGTTCAAAACCAGCCTGGGCAATGGAGCAAGACCCCATCTTTATTTTTTAAAAAAAGGAATTGGAGTATGAATGTACCTTTTGTCCCCCCAAATATGTGTGGTACCAAATGGGCAGGTGTGTAGGTCTGCACAGGGATGGGGAGGGAGAGCATTATTCCTTTTTTAAAAATATTGCTGGCTGGGTACAGTGGCTTATGCCTGTAATCCCAGCACTTTGGGAGGCTGAGGCGGGCAGATCACCTGAGGTCGGGAGTTCGAGACCAGCCTGACCAAAATGGAGAAACCCCGTCTCTACTAAAAATACAAAATTAGCTGGGTGTGGTGGCACATGCCTGTAATCCCAGCTACTCTGGAGAATCCCTTGAACCTGGGAGGCGGAGGTTGCAGTGAGCCGAGATCGCATCATTGTACTCCAGCCTGGGCAACAAGAGCGAAACTCCTTCTCAAAAAAAAAAAAAAAAAGTATTATTATTATAATGAAGTATAAATTTAAGGTGTACAAGTACTCTTGTTACATGGATATATTGCAGAGTGGGAAGTCTGGGCTTTTAGTGTAGCCATCATCTCAATAGTGTACCTTGTATCATTGTATGCATTAAGTAATTTCTCATCCCTCGCCCTCTCCCACCCTCCCAAATCTCCAATGACTATTATTACATACTCTATGTCCATGTGTACAAGTTATTTAACTCCCATTTATAAGTGAGAACATGTTGTATTTCTGACCCAGAATCAGCAGAGAAAGTAGATGGACAGGGACAGGGCCCTACAGGGCAGGTGGGGCCGTTGTGATGGCGACATTTTAATATTCACCCACCCTCCACTCTTCACCTAATTTTCATTATTCAGCGCTAACATTTAAACAGTATTCTCTCCCAAGATGACACACAATCAGAACTGAAGGTAATCCAGACTATTATATCAACAGCATTGATATAGAAAACATGACATTTGTGCTTGTCCCCAAGGAAACACCGCTCATCTAGGGAAGGAAGCCAGATTGACGCATTACCCACCATTGTGCATCTACCAATATCCATACTGACAGATCGAGAATATTTGGCAAGGGCCACATTTCTTGCTGTGCCTTACATTGCTTTTAAAACCCCGGAATGTCAGAAGTGTACATCCAAAAGCACCCACTTTTACTGTTTGAAAGAAGGATGGCTGTGGAAATTTTATGTCCAGACTGCCTTCCAGCCTCCAGACACCTCAGCTCTTTGCTAAAACTGCCATTTCCCCTCTAATAGCAAATCTTTCTTTCCCACAGATAATGAAGATCATGATGCTTTGCATATGATAATACAGGGTATTCTGCAAAGTACTTTCATACACATGTCTTCACAAGAGTTTCAGCAAACAAACAAAGGCTCTAAAATACACTGGGTAGGTGTTAGTCTTATTGGGAAAATGACAAATTGACATCTAAGGATGGTAAAGTGACTTGGGCCAGCATCCCATCTGCTAGTTCAGGGTTACAGACCTTTTCCCCTCCCCCGCAGGCCACCTCTTCACCACTTCCCACTGCCTCCCATCCCCACTGCCTGTGGAGCAACAGTGTTTGGAATGGGTCCCTTGAGTTATTTAACTACATCCAAGGCTGGACAAGAAATAGAGGGGACCAGCCAGGTGCAGTGGCTCATGCCTGTAATCCCAGCAAGCTGGGAGCCCAAGGTGAGAGGATTGCTTGAACCCAGGAGTTCAAGACCAGCCTAGGCAACATAGCAAGACCCTATCTCTACAGAAATAAAAATAAAAATTAGCCGGGTGTGGTGGCACGCACCTGTAGTCCCAGCTACTTGGGAGGTTGAGATGAAAGGATCACTTGAGCCCAGGAGTTCAAGATCGTGGTGAGCCATGATTGCATGACCAAGGTACAACTGGAGAGGCCAATTTCAGCCTGTTAATTACCAAATAAGATGGTGTTTAAACATAGGATTGCCCTGTGATGCACAGACCATCTTTAGCCAGTGAGCAGTGTAACTGAGCCCTGCCAGATGGGAGTGAGGAAGGCAGGCAGAACGCAAAAGGCAAGCTTCCTTGCACAGCCAAGGGAGAGGGCTCATGTGTGCAAGGGGTCAGATCTCTTTGCTGCATGTCTTCTCATGAGCCTCCCAGACAGATAACAAACCCGCACATAGATTTAAACTCTCCAGAGACATCCTGGTTATTTCTATCTAAAGAGGAACTGATGGCTGCAGTTCCTGAGCAGATTCCAAACAGAGACTCATACCTGGATTCTGCCTGCCCAGAGCCTCCCAACACAAACAGCCCAGTCTGCTCAGAGCAGGAAAAGGTAAAAGTAAATAAACGTGGTCTTAATCTCTCCAATAGATTGGAACAATCTGAACCAACCTGTAATTTCATCCAGACATGCAGGGAGAATAATTTTTAAAGTTTTGCTAAACATAAATGCACCTCCACTCATTATGATTTCCCCGGCATTTTTTTTTTCTTCCTGCCCCTTTCTCCATCTGCACTTTATTCAATGAACACATCTGCATTCCTTCTCTCTCTTTTTTTGGCCAGAAACTTTATACAACCTTATCACTGACACCTCTCTGCAGTTTCAAATTCCAGCTTTGTGCCAAATCCCCATTTCCTGCTGCTTAATTTCCATTCATTTACTCTTGTTTTTGCTTCTTCTGCCATTCCCAGCATGGACCAACTCCAGCCCAGCTTCTTCTAATTTTTTAAGGAAGGTTCCCTGTTGAGTGCTATTGGAATCTGAGCCTCCACTCCATGCCAGTGACGGGCCATTGTTTATACTACCTAACGACAGTTGCCAGTAGAACGGCGGCTTTCCCTTTCTTTATTTCCCTCCCTGAGTGTGTACACTAAGGCCCAGGAGAACTTTTCCCCACATATGGTGACCCAGTAGGTCTAGTTTTATTATGACTTCAGTAGAATCTGAAGTAGCCTCTTTCCATTTCTTTTTGACAGGAAAAATAAAATCAAGTCTGGAAGCTTTGTTTACCCGGCTCTAAGTGCCACCATCAGCCTCGGCCAAAGCTGAACGGCTGCTGTCAGGACCAGGGCTTTGGGAACCTCATAAGGTTAGGCTGAGCCAAAGGACAATGACGCAGACCCCAAGGGGAGGGTGAGCTGAGGCTGGACTTTTTGTAAAGTGAGGGAATGGCCATTCCATTTTTCTGGTGCTCAGGAATTTCTTCAATATGTTGGGTTGTTCTACAAAGCCAGGAGCAAACATAAGGTTGTTTTTCTGGCTTCTAAGGAGAGACAATGCTTGCTTAAAGTTTTTTTGAGATAGACTGTCTCTCTGTCGCCCAGGCTGGAGTGCAGTGGCGTGATCTCGGCTCACTGCAACTTCTGCCTCCCAGTTTCAAGTGATTCTCCTGCCTCAGCCTCCTGAGTAGCTGGGATTACAGGTGCCCACCACCATGCCTGGCTAATTTTTGTATTTTTTGTAGAGACAGGATTTCACCATGTTGGTCAGGCTGGTCTTGAACTCCTGACCTCAGGTGATCCACCTGCCTCAGCCTCCCAAAGTGCTGGGATTACAGGCATGAGCCACAAGGCCTGGCCTAAGATATATTTTTATAAGCAAATGAATTGTGGTGTAAAAATGTAACCGCCATTTTTCTTCCCATAGTGGGACTGATTCTCATTTCTTGTTTGGGGGAGGTTTTGATTTGGGTTTTCTTTTTCCTAAATCCATAGCTCAGCAGCCAGCTGTGTCAGCACTGTAGCCATTTTGCCGCAAACATCTTTGCCCCAGGTCCTGATGTGTCTACCCCCAAGTTCTGTTCCTTACCCTTTCCATCTGGGTTTCATTGCCTAGAATTACATCTCCAGAGTCTCATGCAAGACATGGCATCCAAAATGGAAGGGCGTACAGTCAGGAATGTGGAGGTCTGAGAAGCAAATGGCACCCAACAGCAAGAAAAGAAAATCATCCCAAATACTTAAAGGACTAGGTAGTATGGTCCCATTCTATGGATGAGACACCAACAGCTCAGGGGCATATCCAAGGGTAAACCTAGACCAGAATAAACACAAATAACCCAATTCCCAGCCTATTCACCTTTCCTGGGTTCTGGTCGGGTGAACTTTGAGTGTGTCTATTTCCCTAAAGCAGTGATCTTCATGTATCTAAGGAAGGGAGGAGCAGGGAGAACTTCACTGGCCACCCAGAGAAAATGAACACCCACTCTTTGTTACTCCAGCTTTGGGGGTCTCTGAGTCAGGATAGGCAGAATCCACCCTTGCTCAAAGATGAAAGAGTCCTCAACATCATGGCCTTACTTGAGTTCCTGAGTGAAGGAAAGTCTATTGTCAGATGGGCAGTCTATTTCTAAAGAAATGGGATTCCTACTGAAGAACCAATTATGCCCTCAGGGCCAGCGGTGGCTCTCTTCACAGAGCTCAGCACAGAGCCCCTAAAAGCAAGCTTGTAAAACACATAGTACTGCCCGTCATCCCAACCATAGGAGGCAGAGCAAAACCACTGCCTTGGAAAACAACCTTTATGTACACATGAACAAATAGCCAGAATAAATATCTATCAGATCTCCTCGGGATATTGAATGAGGGATTAAAATTGTAGAGGTGCCATTGGTTACATCAACAATCAATATGGGCCCCAGTGAAAATGTTCCAGTTACTATACATTTCCTGCTTTGCTGGGGGCACCTGTAGATGCGTCTCACACTAGATGAATTAATGAAAGATGAAATGGCCCGCCGAAACTGTTGTGCATATTCAAGAGCCTTTGGTCTTTGATGCTGTTTCGTCTCTAGAGCATCATCAAAAAGTCTCAAGAGATGGAGCTGTTGGGGTGGTCAGAATTATTTCTCACAGCGACAAATCATTGCTAAATTCTTTAGAAAACCAGATTATAATATGTAATTAATTAAGTCCACTTAAAGGTATCTTCCTTATCTCTTTCAATTCCCCTGTGTTAGACTGTTAAACCTGTGGGTGAGAATAATGCTACTGATATAAATGCACACACATAAATATAAAAATGTGTTTATCCATATGTGTATAAAAGTGTTAAGTATGTGTGTATTCATAAGTACCTATATTGATCAATATAAAAACACACCCCAAGGCTCTGCTTTCATTGTATGTATGGCACATGGTGGGGAAGAGCTGTGTATTGTACCCTATATTGCATTGCACATATGCATGAAAAAGAAAAATAGCAGAAATAAAAGTAAAAACCAAAAAGACAGTGTGTGAAACAAGCTAGAATGATATGGTACATATCATTTATATTATTCTTTCTACTTTTATGTGTCTTAAAATTTTCTATAACAGAAGGCTTAAAATTTAAATGTAAAAGATAGGAATTCCATTTCCCTGGTGTAATTAAAATAAATTTTACAATTTGCTATTTATGGGATATTTCAACCAATCTCACTTCAAATATGAGGTTTTTGGTTTTTTGTTTTGAGACTGAGTCTCACTCTGTTGCCCAGACTGGAGTGCAGTGGCGCGATCTTGGCTCACTGCAACCTCTGCCTCCCAAGTTCAAGCAATTACCTGCCTCACTCTCCTGAGTAGGTGGGACTACAGGCACCCGCCACCACGCCCTGCTAATTTTTGTATTTTTAGTAGGGATAGCATTTCACCATCTTGGCCAGGCTGGTCTTGAACTCTTGACCTTATGATCCACCCACCTCGGCCTCCCAAAGTGCTGGGATTACAGGTATGAACCACCGCGCCCAGCCCTAATGTGAGGTGTTAAGAAAAAAATCAAATAATCACCAACTTGGAGATGACTCCTCATAATGCTGGTTTTCCTAAACTGTGAATTTTTCTTTAACAGAAATGAAATATGTTTTGGAAGGGGCTCAAGTGCCAGGGGCACCTACAGTAGAAAATGAACCAAATAGAGGTATCTATTCCCCTTCAGGCGGAAAATTCATTTGCCCATTATTCTTATCAAGTTAAAAGCTCATTGTTAATAAAATTATCTTTCTGGAGATTACAGCTTCTCCAAACTGTCCTTAAAAAATGTGTAAGCCAAACCATATTTTCCACAGTTGTAGCATGTCCTTCTACCCTTTGCCCAACTGACCTGGGCGTAAGGAATACATATTTATTAGAGTAGCCTAATTTAAACACAAATAACAAGGAGGGGGTCGGGGAGGAACGTGCATTCTGAATGCCACGTACACATCTTACTTGTTTTCTTCTCCATTCAAACATGTATTTTGAGTTCATGTGTTCCTCTGCATGAAAAGTAAAACAAAAAAGCAAAAAGGGGGTCTAAATCTTGATTCCATATCTTGTCCAAGACCCATTTCCTTGAGGATTGTAAGCAATATGAGTGCAGAGTGTTGGTAGTTGTGGTTCTCTGACACACCTGGTTTTGTGTGGACCCCAGTTGCAAAGAGGGCTGTCTTGGAAAACAAGTTCATCTCAGAATAACAAGCCCCTCCAGAAGCAAGAAGTATCAGCCCTGATGTAAATATGCGGGGTCCCAAGAGATGGCTTCCAACTTCCAGCTATTATCCAGACATATCTGAATCTAGCATCTGAACCTAAAGCCATCCATCTATTGCGGGTAACACCGCACACTTTCTTGGATCCGCACAGCCTGACCAAAATTTAAAAAAAAAAAAAAAAAAATCCTGCAAGTGTGTGACATCAACATGTTTTCCTCAGCTAACAAGCTTCTCTATTCACCAGCAGCCAAAAATTTTAAGTGGCTCTTAAACAAAGACAGTCCAAGCGAAGAATAATGATGTCAAACCCAAGCCATAGTTGTGGTGTGAACACAAAATCTACAGGACCCAAGTTAAAAATGATTTACAGATAATTTGATCAGAGTCAGATGTGACATGGTGTCTTACTGGAGACAAGCCAGTGGCTATCAATCCACATCCCCTACAACAAGTTATGTCATTAGTCAGAATCAATACATTATGGAGACAATTTTCTCTTTTGTCTCTTGGCCCAGGGAATTTTCCAAGTTGAGTTTCATCACCAGATTGCAAGGTACTCGCATTACAAAGTGGCTGACAGGAATCACAACCACTAACTCCCTCATGTGCTCTTCTGGAGGGGCAGGGGAAAAGTTTAAGGAATAAATCCAATTAGACATGGGAGTCTCCAAATAACAAGTCCAAGGCCTTTGTTGGCAGGTCTATGTTGAACTTGTGTATCCCATTCCTGTTGTTGATATCCCTTTCAAGGGCATCAGTTTGGACTCTCAGATATGGAAGCAACACAGTGAAGAGGTCCTTAGTGCCAGGTCCACCCCAGGAATTACCTGGTCACCTTGGCTTAGCCAAGGCACAGGGAAAATGACTCATTGATAATGGCCAACTTCTAGCCTTTGGCCTCTGCATCTCATTTTTCTCCTCCCTGATACCAGACAGTCCCATTTAGCTGCAAGATCTTCATGTACCTGCCCTCTTCTTTAATCCCGAAAGAATGGCCATGGCATTTTTAACATAAAGGCAGTTCTGTAAAATTCTTCCCGAGTGCCAGCAGGTGCACAATACTTCTTTCCATCATTAATGCTCTCAAGGATATTTTTGCAACAAAGCCCCGGTGCTGTCCTTGTAGGACCTTCCAAAGCCCTCTTACGGGGTGTGATAGAGAACAGGAATGAAAACATTCAAAAATTAAACAAAATGAGGGTCTCATTTTCCTACTGCCATCAAGCCCTTCCGAAAGAAAAATTCTCTGTTCACTCCCATGTGCGACTACAATGCAGGATATTTTTCCAGCTCACTGGTACTTCATAAACACCATTTGTTGTCATGTGGTTAAATTAAAACTGAGGATATCAAACATCAAACAGTATGTTAATGTCAAGTATGCTTGAATAAATAGTAAGAGTTCAATTGAATGGAATATGTGGATTGCTAGCTAATTAAGCAAGAAGCAGGTGTGAAAAAAATCTAATTTAGGCAATTTTTTATAATTAATAATGTTTACTTGTAGTACCCTTCTAATGGGGCTCTAGTTTAGCCTCTTGTGAATTGCTAGGAGTTTACTCCAGTATTTTAAAATTATAATTGAATGGAGAATTTTATGGGATATCAGGTTTCCTTGCTGCTGATGAAGCACTGTCTATATAGAAGGCTCCTAACAGTACTTTGTATCAATAGGATCAATTAGCAAATGATCCTAGCAATTAAAACTTAAAACACACACAGGCATACCCCACACCTAAAGGTTCTCTTGCACACCCCAGTACAAGGGGAGGGAGAAGTGAATTTGGATGAATCAATTTGAATAAGAATATCATACTCAAACAATCATTGGATAGGAATGACGAGAGCTTCGGTAAGTGTCTGCAAAGAGCAGCAACAGAGAACATTCTGTTGGGATTAGAAACAAAAAATTAAGATCATATCTAAACTGTCCTGGCAAATTGCACACAACCAATCAATTAATCCAAGTATACATTTAGGGTTGGTTTTCTTTCCAAAAAGCCAAATGGAAGGAGAGGAGGAGAAAATGACCACAGATGTGAAAACAGACCTGGAATATTTCATGGACGTGACATATCCACCACATTTAATTAAAAAAAGAATGTATGAGAACAATGTATCCTTCTCAATCCGGGTCGAGGGAACAAAACAGGACTGGATTAGATAGGACAACTGTAATCTCTAGAGACAGTTCCATGTTTAATGGGAGCGCCACATGTTTGATATGTAGGGAAGTAAGTGGGTGTCCTGGACACGGTCCACTATTCATCATAATACCACAGCCCTGTTCATTCCCAGAGAGGAGAGTTAAAACCATGAAACCATATGTAGAATATTAAAAATCATTTAACGTTAAAATGCACATTATGAAGGCATGCACTTTGGACAAGGCTACAGTCCAAGAGCTCTGAGAAATCTCCAGTTCAGTAGATAATTGTTGTAAAGGTAAACTGAGTTATCTATATGTACATACACATGCGGATGTTTGCACACAGGCACATGCGTGCACACACAGAGGGACTGTCATAGAAGCTTAGTCCTCATCTCTTCAATGCTGCCTTTCATCACTCTGTTTTCCTTACTGATTTCTGTAGTGAGGTTAGTATCAATAATTGATGGAGCTATGATATCTAGAGCATCAGCACATTAATTTATAATTAAAGATGAGAAATATCAGTTCTTCTCCCACCAGCCATTATTTGGTATTAAAACATATATATATACACATATATATTTAATACATAGCAGATATTAAATTGTTTCTCAAGCAGAGTCAGTAACCTTACTATATTTTCATGGACTTTTCATTGCCACTGAATTAATCACAGCCCTGCCCCTAACCACATAGAACTTTATTTCCCATAAGAGCAATGTTTACTTTGCTTTACTTTGTTGGAACTCAAAGTACCTATTCAGTCTATAACGATTTTGTGTAACATATTTTGTTAAGCAACATTAAAAGCGCTCACTCACAGATCTTGGTTAGACTGCTTTGCTTATATGCAGATTTGGGGTGCTTTTGATCTCATCTAGCTCACCAACAAGGGCAAGGCTGAGTCTAAATCCAGTGTGCATGGAAATGCTAACGACTTTGGAGATTGAGAGTCCTCTATATTTTCTCAGTTGCCAAAAATAATATATGAAGTGAAAAGTGAATGTAGCAAATGTAAGCATGCACTCAGGGAGAAATCCTATCTGTCAACTTTCAGCAGGAGATGACAGACAGCAGAGATGGTACCAACTCAGACTGACTGTGGGTAGTCTGATCCCTGCCATTCCAACGAAAGACACAAGGGCGGACCACTGCTATGAAGGCCACCAGAAGACATTAGGGTCCCTTGCTGAAGGAGACACGCCTCACCCATGAATTCACTGTAGGGCCCTAGAGTCACCTCTTGAGGCAGTCACCACAGCTCTCCCACAGTGAAAGATGGGGAGGGCATTTACTAGAACAGCAAACAGCAGATTAAGTAGAGCAGAGTGAACCCCAACAATCTGTACCTGGCCGAGGGCAGCAAAGCTGCAATTTCCTCTGCCAGGGCATCAGCAAAGTGCGTCCTGCCCTCAGTTATCCTGACTGCAGTTTTGCCCCTGCACTCTATGAACAAGGAATCTCTCACCCAACTGATCATTTGGGGCATAGGTTGCAACAGTGCAAGGTGGGAGAAGTTGAAGAAAAAAAAGGACAGGTAACGTTCAGCCATCCAGCCAGAGGTACGCATTTGACCCAACTCCAGCCCAGGCTGGCTTCTTCTCAAAGGGCAAGAGGGCTTTTGCTCAAGGCCTGAGGCTTTAGAGACAAAGCATCTAAAGGCTTAGAGATGATCCATGGTTTTCCAAGTCAGGGATCAGGCTGCCTAGGCTTTTGGAGATTTTGATTCATCACCTGGCAATTTAAGAACAGGTGTATTTGGCATAAGTCACTCAACCCTGCTCCTGAAGGAAGGAGGGGTGCGGTTGCAATGTATTGCAGGGCACTGCTTTTCTTCCCTTCTTTTCCCACACCATCCCAAGCCTGTTCCTAGAAGCTCCTGGGACTCAGAGGAAATCACTTTCGGGACTCTACCCTCATCCACACCATTGCAAACAGCAATAGCATATCTACTTAGGCAGAAAGAAAGGGAACTGTAGATGCAAGAAGGTAAATGCAATCTGAGAGATTTGCTGTTAACTCCAAGGGGGCTTTATTCTATTACATAAAGTATAGGACAGAGGTTTCTGAACTGTCTTTATGAACAAGCCCGAGTTCTTTCTCAAAATCCTAATGAGACAATGCCTTGGCCCATCTCCTCTTTGAGTTCCTCAGAAAAGACTGAGCCTGATCTTCCTGCCTTCTCCTGTTGCAAACCTTCTTGCCATCTGGGTGATAAGAGAGCCAGTAAAGCCAGGCAGCCTGCATACCTTTCTCTCCAAATCCAGATAGCCAGCATGCTGGGGTATATGAGAAGGCAAGGAGAAATTCTCCAGACTACGGCAACAAAGCTACAGCCACAACAAGCTGTGGTGCCCTTCCTGCCACATGGTTGGCCAGAGATTCTTTTCTATAGACTGTCACTAGAGGGCCTGCCCAGACACCATCCCTGAACATATATAAATCCTAGAGCCAATGTCAACAATGCATAGAAGTAACCCTGGAAAGGCTGCCATGGATGCTGCTACAATAAACAGACAGAAGGAGGCTAATGAACAAATTCATCATCAGAGATGATGGAATGAAATGCAGATGGGTCTATGTATTTGGGAAATCAAAACTCCAACTAATGGTGCACACAGCATGTTGCTAGAGGGGAACTAACACTGGGAGAGGCAGGAAAGGAAAAGATGAAATGTGTTTATTAAACCATTGCTAAGAACAGAGGCTAAGGCAAGAGCTTGAAAATCTGTAGCTAAGTTCTAGAAGATACAAAGAAAAACGGAGCTCTTCTTTGGGTAGAGAATTGGATCCATGTACAGATACTCCTCAACATACAATGGGGTTATATCCCAATAAATTCAATATAAATTGAAAATATCACAAATCAAAAATGCATTTAATACATCCAACCTCGTGAGCATCATAGCTTATTACTCTAAACTACCTTGAATGTGTACAGAACACTTATGTTAGCCTATAGTTGGGCTAAATCATCTAACACAAAGCCTATGTTATAATAAAGTGTTGAAAAGCTCATGTCATTTATTGAATACTGTACTGAAAGTGAAAAACAGCAAAGTTGTATGGGAACTTTTATAGTTTCTATTGAATGCATATCACTTTCACACCATTGTCAAATCAAAAGATCATAAATCTATGTGTGTTGGGGGCAAGGGTGAGGATGCATTGAAGGACTAGTTTCCTTACTCTGTCTCCATGAATGCAGCAAAGAGTAGCAATTCAGACTGCAGCTCTGGAGTTGTGATGCCTAGGTTTGAGTTTATGTTCCTCCACTTAAAACTGGGGCAAATTTCTTCATCTCTCAGCCTCAGGACACTCACACGTAAAACAAGGGTAAGAATAGAACCTGCCAAATAGGAGTGTCATTGAGAAGATTAAATGAGGTTTCCAGTAGCCAGATAAAGCACTTACTATAGTATGTATACTTACAGCATATATATACACAATATGTACTCACGAGTTTGTACATGCATACAATATGCACTTACAGTATGCAGCTTACCTGAAAGAATCAGCAGAAAAACTTTTTAAATGTCCCCAAAGTATAGGCTGTAGTCAGTATTTTTTTCTGCACATAGGTGGGCTATTTAATGAAGGACAGGACACTTCACAGCTACTTAATCTCGGTGAATCATGATCTAGCAATTCCATTTGTGGATATCTATCTCCCCAGAAGAACTGGAAGCAGGGTTTGAAGAGTAATTTGTACAATGTTCAAAGCAGTGCGATTCACCATTGCCAAATGGTAGAAGCAACCTGAAGTGTCCATCAACAGATGAAAGGATAGAAAAATATGGTATAACCATATACTGGAATAGTATTCAGCCTTAAAAATGCAGGAAATTTTGACATACGCTACAACATGGATAAGCCTTGAGGACATTATGCTGAGTGAAATAAACCAGTTATGAATGAATATTGTATAATCCCACTCACATGAGGTTCATAGAGCAGTCAAATTCATAGACACAGAAAGCAGAATGGTGGTTGCCAGTAGCTGGGGGGAGGGGAAAATGGGAGTTGTTGTTTAATGGGTACAGATTGTTTGTTTGCTTCAGATGGATTCTCACTTTGTTGCCCAGGATGGAGTGCTGTGGCATGATCTCAGCTCACTGCAACCTCCACCCCACTGGGTTCAAGCGATTCTCTTGCCTCGGCCTCCCAGCAGCTGGGATTACAGGCATGCAACACCACACCTAATTTTTGTATTTTTAGTAGAGACAGGGTTTCACTGTGTTGGCCAGGCTGGTCTTGAAGTCCTGACCTCAAGTGATATGCCCGCCTAGGCCTCCCCAGGTGTTGGGATGACAGGCACGAGCCACCGTGCCTGGCAGAGTGTCAGTTTTCTAAGATGAAAGTTCTGAGGCTGGATGATGGTGATGGCTGCACAATAATGTACTTAGCACTACTGAACTGCACACTTAAAGATGGTTAAGGTGGTAAGTGTATTTTACCACAAATAATTTTTTTAAAAAACTTAAAATGGTAAAAAAAAAATTTTGATTGGAAAAAAAAAAAGAATCTCAGTGAATCACACAGTCAGAAAGTCCCCTTCAAATGGAGATTAATGGTCATTGATCTCTGGATTCTCTCCCCCATATTGGAGACACCTTTTCTTAAGACATCTCAAAGTAAAACCCCGAAGGAGGAATTGTCTAAGAAGATTTAGGTTCAGTTCTGTGTAATGACAAACTCCATCAATGAGAGTTAATAAATTCCTCTCTGTCCCATTCATGAATTCCTTCCTTGGTGTCTAAAACTGGCTCAATTTCTTGTGCAAAGCCTAGGAATCAGGAATAAAGAATTCATCAAGCCCTGAGAGCTAGAAAGGGAGGCTGAGATCAATCACCTGTTTCAGAAAATAGAAGATAATCGAGACTCTTGTCTCCAGGTTTCTCCTGTGCTTTTGAGAACAGGGGTAAAGGCCTGCTGACCCTTCTGAGTTCCTCCAGGTCCGGACTCCCTCCTGGGAGACAGGAAGTGCAGTACCCACATCCATGGAGCACCTAGCCTGGGAGGACACTTTCTAAACTGAGATGGTAACAGGGCAAAGAGCGTGTTCAATGAGAGCGTGTTTGCTTCACTAGAGCCCATCTTAGGGCATAGTAAATTTATCGTTGTATTATTTGGAATTTCTTTCTCACTCATGAGTCTCCTTTGAGGCAGGGTTGTTCAAAGCTCAGGTTTGGGGTCAGATGGATCCAGGCACCAGTTTCCTTATCACCCAGGCTGGAGGGCAGTGGCGCGATCACAGCTCACTGCAGCTTTGAACTCCTGGGGTCAAGCAACCCTCCCACTTCAGCCTCCTGAGTAACTGAGACTACAGGCACATGCCACCGTGCCTGACAGCAATATCTGTTTCTTGGGGTTGTGGTGAAAAGTCAAAGGGGTGATGTGTAAGGCAGGCTTAGCACAGTGCCTGATGCATGGCAAATGTTAGCCATTATTATTTACTATCCTCACCACAGAGTTTTGGAACAGATTTTATGACCTTCATATTATCAAGAGGAAAGGGCCACCCAGAGAAGCAAGTGACTTGGTTAGGGTAATGCAGTCTCTCTATGTCGTTCCCTCTGCTGGATCTATTCTTTCTAGTCTGCTTAGAAAGAGAAGCATCCTTCTGACCCAGAGAGGCAGTTGCAGAGGGCTGCAGCCAGGGAGGGCTGACCACAGGCTCTGGTTTCCAGATGAACCAGGATGCTGCTCCAGATTGCTTGCTGGCATCCCCATCCTAGGCTGGTACCAAAGCGTAAGTGAAAGTCTGTCCCCTGCTCTTCCATTCGCTTCGACAGGAGCCTTCATCTGCTCCGCCTTCTGGGAGCATGTGTCGGTCTCGGAGCCTGGCGCTGAAGCAGGTGCGGGCATATTTTAAGCTCCAGCAAATAACTTTAATTGAGCTCTCCTTAGACATATGAACCCACAGAGCAATTTTTTTTCCTCTTCTAATAAAAAAAGACCCACAACAAACCAGATGGGTCTCAGTCCCTCCCCAACACCCCCTCCCCACTCTTCAGGCTCCCCTAATAAATCTCTTAACTCTAAAGAAATTACCTTCCTTGAAGTGGGTATGTTATTCAGTTGCATGACTGTACCCAAGCTGCCTCTGCGGGCCAGAATGTGGGTCAGAAGGATGCAGCCTGCAGAAATGAGGCCTGCTGGTTCTGGCCAGGTTGGTGCTTGCATTATTCCTTGTCCATAACTTTCTATCACCCCTTACTTCCCTGTGCCTGCTCCCCTCATGCTGGGTCACTCACTGCTGCTGTTCTTCTCCCTTTATTCCTGTTCTGGTATCTGCAACCTCCACTTTATTTATTTATTTCATTTATTTATTTAGAGACAGGATTTTCTGTCACCCAGGCTGGAGTGCAGTGGTGCGATCACAGCTCACTGCAGCTTTAAACTCCTGGGCTCAAGCAACCCTCCCACTTAAGCCTCCTGAGTAACTGAGACTACAGGCACATGCCACCATGCCTGGCTAATATTTTTTATGTTTTCTGTAGAGAAGGGTCTAACTATGTTGCCCAGGCTAGTCTTGAACTCCTGGGCTCAAGAGATCCTCCTGCCTCAGCCTCCCAAAGTGCTGAGATTACAGGCATGAGCCACTGCACCCAGCAACCTCCACTCTTAGCAGTTTCACCTCAACAAAAATTCCCTTCTTGGAGTGGACCTTCCAACACACCTGGCTAATGTGGAAAAATCTAGATGGAATTCCTCCCACCAAAAGCCAGCTTAACTCCTTGGCAGCGTGTCCAGAAAGAGTGATGAAAAAATAAGCCAATACCTCCTGTCACCAGAATAAAGTTCGGAGACATCGTGGGCAACAGAGTTCAGTCTCATTTTGCAGATCTGTGTTCTCTTTAATGCCCCGTATGAAGGTGGCAGCGGGAACAAGAGGGAAACACTACAGTGTGACTGGATTCCAGACCCCGCCCCCGAAAAAAAGACCTCAAGAATTGCCCAGGGCAAGAGCCAAGCACCGCGCTCTGGGTTCTGATTTATGAGCGCTAAATTATTGGTAGGAGGGCCCAGAAGGAGTCGTTTACAACAGAAATTATTGCAGGCAAATGTTGGTTGGTATTTTAAATCACTCACTAATATTGATAGGTTAATGCTTGTCACACTTGCTTAAGGGTCACAGGGAAGAAAAAAAAACACAAAACTTTATCTTTGGCTTGTTACTGGCTAAGTATAATGATAGATACACCTTTTTGTGTTTTTTTTTTCCTCGAGCTAAGCCTGCTGTATTATTTATGGTTTTCTGAGTCACTGGCTATAGCCTGCATCTGGATTTTAAAAGGTTGATTTGCAAAAAAACAAAAATAGGGCACCCGTCTAGGGAGGCTGGTGGGAATCTGCTCTACAGCTCGAGTGGCCCCTCCAAGAACCCTGGGCTGCAAGGCTGGGCGCCTCAGGCAGCCAGGGCCAGATGGCCAGGGCACATTGTTCCCCTTTCGGTGGTAGTCCTGCTGCGGCAAATAAAGTTAAATCAAAAGGTTAGTGCTCTGCAAGGGGGTGGCAGAGCTGGCTCCAGCTGACAAGAGACAAGGATCCTGGACAGAGAGTGGGGACTGCGTGGCTGTTCCCCGGAATGCAAAGGGAAGAGAGCTAGGCTGCAGAAATCAACAGAGAGGAGCATGCTGACCTGGAGGGGGGCTTTCCAGGCCTCACGTCAGACAGGCTCTCCCTGATAACAGCAATCACGGATCACAAGGTCCCCTCCTTCGTAGACCCCGAGGGAGCCAACAATTACAATCTTGGTCCACCCATGACTAGGGATTGAGGGAGGCACCGTCCCTCGCCTTGGGTCTGAGATGGGAAGAGCTGCCTCAGACTTCCTTCAGCAAACAGCACCTTCCTTTGGGGGTGGCTTTGGGGTGGTATATTTTGGAGGGGGATGGGGTGTGGTTTGGGAGGATCAAATGACCCTCCCCTGTCATTAGTGGAGGCAAAGTTTAGAATCTGGATGGGCAGCATAGGATTACTTCTAATGGGCACATAACAGCTTTTAAGCCTGACACAAAATCCTTGGATTATTTCATAGACTGTCAGAGCAAAAAAAGGATTTAAGAGACTATGGAAACCCCTGCCTCATTTTACAGACCAACAAAAGGGAGGCCAGAGAGGAAAAGTGATTTGCTGAGGGTCACACAGGAAGATGAGGAAGCCGGGACCCACGCCCAATGTTCCCGGGCACTGTGCCCCAAGCTCAAAGTATACATGAGGGCGATGGTGGCCGAGTGGGCCACGATGTGTAAAATCACAGGCAATATAAGCTGTATTTCAAAGACTAGGGGAGACGATATTTCATATGAAAACTAGCAGGTACAATATGCAATACAATGCAGTTTGGCTTTTTTTTTTTTTTTTTGAAAATCACCTTTTTCATAAAGCACGTTTGAACTTGCCTTACATTTCAAAATAAGTCCCTCTCCCCAACTCCCACCCACCCTTGTCCCACTCCAAGAGCGGGAGCTTTGGTTTCCTCTGCAGGTTCTACCCTGGGCTCTAGCTGGACTGCACATTTTTGTATTCCTTTTTCACTGAGTTTCCAAAGCACAGTATTTACCCAGGAGGCCTGCAGTTTCCAGGGTATGGAACACAATTAGGCGACCTGCAAAGTGTTTTTTATTTACTTGAGAGAACCAGGCTGTCCTTAGGTGCCAACTGGTCTCTCAGGTAAATATGAACTTGGGCAGACTTAAAAAAATAAAAATAAAAAGTTAACATTAAGATATGTATTCAGGGATTTTTAAACGCTGATTCCATCCTTTTAGCTAGATACCTTTCTTTCCCCTGCCCAGCCTCAGACCCTAAACAGAATATTACTGAATCTGTTTCAGTGCCTTTGATCCTGTTCTAATCTGGATCATATTTACAGGGCAGATCTGTTTCCTACCACACTGGACTGGCTTGAATGCACAGTTAAGCAATATTTTTGACTTCCCTTTGAAAATTTAGGAGGAGGTGATATTTCCAAAGGTGTGCAAAACCAGCGATGAAGCAAACTTAACTTTTTAAAAATGCAAACTACATTTTAATAAAAGTTAACTTAAAAGAAAACAAACAACTCTCAAATCACATTTCCATCCTCAAATCTGTCTGCTTTGTTAGATTGTTTTTCCCCCTTGAAGCTAGTCTGTTTTTCTTTTGTTTTTCTTTTTAGTTTTTTGAGACAGAGTCACACTCTGTTGCCCAACTGGAATGCAGTGACAGGATCATAGCCCACTGCACCTCCTGGGCTCAAACGATCTTCCCACCTCAGCCTCCCTAGTAGCTGGGACAACAGGTATGCACCACCACAAATGGCTAGTTTTTGTATTATTTATAAAGACAGGGTCTCACTATGTTGCCCAGGCTGATCTCACAAACTCCTGGGAGCAAGCAATTCACCCACCTCAGCCTCCTGAAGTGCTGGGATTACAGGTGTGAGCCACCACACCCAGCCTAAGCTTTTCATTTCTATTAGAAAACCTATAGGGCTTTCTGCTCATTTCCAGAAAATGTGAGGTCTGAGCACCACATCTCTATGAGAATTCCAAATGGAAACAATGCAAAAGATTTTACAGTTCTTACCAAACACGCAAATTTTAGACTAGGAAGAGGCAGGTGAGATCATGTTGTCTGACTCTGATTTTACGGATGAGCTCACTAAGCACCAAGGGGAAGTGGCACAGGTCACAGATGGAGTGGGCAAAACCAGACCAGGCTCCAGGACCCAAGACTCCTCACCTAGTGCTCTTGCCAGCATCTCCCACTGACTTCCTGTCATCCCACTGCTGATTTGAGCAACCAGTGAGTTCATCCTGCAGGCCTGACCATCTCCAGAAAGTAAGAGTAAATGAAAGATTTGATCCAAGTACACTGTATCTCCTTGTGCTGACTATAGCTGAAACAATTGCTGGAGAAGTATCCCAGTTATCAAAGTGAAAACTTCTATCCTTTTACCTGATTGGGAAAAGCTGATTTAGCTATCAATTAGTGCCTAGAGCCAGAAAACTTGATAAAATCTTAGTTTGAACTTTTAATGTGGTGTGGACTAAACAAAAAACTGAGTTAGAATTTTGCTCTTCAATTAAGTGATTTAAAATATATTTTAGTTAGTATTTTAAAAACTATTTCTGACAATATACAAATATAGTAACAATAAAGACACTGGAACTTGGAAGGCAAAATAATTATGAGTCCCTGCTTTCCTTCCTGCCAAACTCCCCCTGCCCCCCCATCCTACTGTAGCCAAAAAAATACAGTTTTCCAAGAACTGCATTTTTCTGACATCCTGTGCATTTTGAG
This sequence comes from Pan troglodytes, assembly GCF_028858775.2. Classification (NCBI taxonomy): domain Eukaryota; kingdom Metazoa; phylum Chordata; class Mammalia; order Primates; family Hominidae; genus Pan; species Pan troglodytes. Next base: position 34,333,066 of record NC_072405.2, read on the forward strand.
ATCCGGGGAGACTTCCCATTTTCCACACTCAGCACTTTGAGGGCCATCAGGGTCGAAGCACCAGTATTCCCAGCAGATCCCTGATAGCTCATCCAGAACAATCAAGCTACCGGCTGCCCCGCCCCTCTTGTTACTAAGCTGACATCAATTTCTCAAATAAGCATTACCTTCAGTGGTGGTGGTATTTCTACCAGAGACACAAAGCAAAGAGATTAATCAGAGACCACAAAGTTAAAGCAGTTGCAACCTCGGCTCGAAATCCCACTCCTAAAACACCATACACCCAAGTCAGAAAAAATAAAATGAAACTTCACATCCTGGCCTCAGAAGCGCCTGTTAACCCAGGAACTACTGCGCTGAAAATCACATCCTCTGCTCAGCCTGGGTGAGCAGGGACTACAGGGGAAAATGAAAGAAACGATACATGTTTCAAATTTTACAGCAGTTTACATCATGCAAAACTGAAAAGGCCTTGGAGGTTTCATTCTCGATGAAGTTTAGTTGGTACAGAATCAACGGTCTCAGTAAAACACACCACAGGCACATAATGTAATGTAGACAGACACTGAAAGCAATATCAGATTCCTTTCTTATCACTTCTTCAGGATAAAATTCAGATGTACATTTTTCCCGGTTAAATAGTGCGACAGGATTAAGTAGACAGCTAAGCCTTTATAAGTTGAATAATATGCTTTGCAGGTTATTAATATGCTGATCATATACGCTGGCTTTATTAAATGAAATATTTGAAATGTACAGAGCCTGATTTCATTTTCAGTTTTAAAAACTGTGCTATAGGAAATATTTTTGTATAAACAAGATTCTAAGAGTCTTTCATCTTTTGCTTGCCTAACCCAAACCTGCAGGATTATGTTAAATGAGTATTTATGTTCCCAAGCAACATTTTAAAAAAGTTTTATTTTCATTTCTACAGTAACTCTACAGTATCCTGAGAGGTAAAAATTGACACAGTGCACACGATTACTGGGGAGGGTTAATAGGCAGAAAATTATCCCAGAATCTGAAAATTCTGTTTCAGCAAAGCTGATAACTGGTGATTTCAGATTTGAATTTGAGCAGCTGCCAAAGAAAAGTTAAAAATTACATCTAAAGGATGAACAGCTGTGGTCAAAACTATGCTGCAATCTTAATCTTTATGAACTTCTTCGATAGGATTCAAACCAAAGCCAGAAACGTCCACAGAGATCCCTTCTGTAGAGTCAGATTTACCCATGTTCTTAGTTTGGGGTCTTCTTTAAAATAAAATAATAATAAATTCAATTACTATGAAAACCCTCCTCCGATGAAAATTAAAAATTCAACTCTCTTGCATCATGCTTTTTATGAAGATGAATTAAAATGTCTTCATCGCTTTTCATAGATGTGGTTAAAATTATTAAATTATTATTGAATCTAGGTCTTGAAACCACTTGCAGTCTTTTTCCATGTTCTTTCACATGCTGTAATGGAGATCCGTAAAATTTTGCCAATTTGGAAACAGGTCCAATAGATGGTTATTAAGCACTGCTCGACTGTTAAGCTTTCTAACTTCCATAATATTTTGTAGTCCCCTATAGAACCCAAACTACCATTCACCGTCTTTAGAGTCACTCATAACATTCTGGGCAAATCCTTAGGAAAATGACACAGAGTTGGGCTGAGCTGCCAAGACACAGTATATTTCGACTGAGGACTAATAATATTTGGAAATGATTTCCTGTATTTCTTCTTTACTTATTTGTTAATCTGATATAGTTTCCAGAGTTTGCAATGCTCATGCCTTTTGTATTCTAAAGAGATGAGGGGCTTTCTTAAAAACAAAACAAAAAAAAATCTTCTTTCTCTAGCCTGATTCTCACTTAATGCTGAAGGTCTTTTAAACCTTCTAAGTAAACATAAATGTGTATACATTAGGGTTGCTTGTGTTGGAAGAAGACAAAAATAAAGATTGGCCTTTTCCTGGTAAACATGGACTCTTAAGCCTCTAAATGATTTGCCAAACAGAATCGGATAATAAAGGGTTTAAACTTTGCCACTTTGGGGTTAATGTGAAAGGCTTGTCAACATCAGACTGTTTAGACATTAAAAGGAACGCTCTGTGCACCTCCTTTTAAACTCCATGTTCTCTTGAGTTGCAGCTCCCAGTGAATTTACCCAGCTGTAAGTGATTCCAGATGTGCAGCAGTGACAAGCTTCAGTCTCAGGGTACTTATTCATTTCACATTAAAATCTCATGTTCCCAGGTCTGAGCTGTTATCTGACTGAGATCTGATTAGGGAATATAGCAGAGGCATTTCCAAACCCAGAGCCTGCCCTCATTCCCTGGCACGGATCTCTGACTATCAGGCAGCTCTGTGCAAGAGAGAAGTGGCTCGGGGTACAGTGAAGGGCAGGGCGGGGTTTCAGAGCTGTCCCCTTAATATGTGCACATCGCATGCTCCCAGCGGGTCAGGTACTTCCCCACAGTTTATCTCATTTAATCCTGGACAGAGCAGTAGACACTTGAGCCCAGCTGAACCCAATTCCTCCATCAAACACGAGCTTCCTTCCCCCAGTTAAAGGGGGTAGGGCCTGTGATTTTGCACATTTTCTATACAGCACCCCACATGCAGAGGGGTGCTTGATAAATGCATGAGGAGTGATAATTGATTTTCCAAGCCACAAAACCCTCAATCTTCTCTCTCACCCCCAGCTATGTTCTGACCACGATAGAAGAAGGTAAGTAGAAGAGCAAGAAGAGGAAGAAGAAGAGAAAGAAAGGAAGTCAGGAGCATGAAGAAAGCACCTTCTTCAAACAAGCTAGTTATGCCTTTGTTCCCGGACAAGGAAGTGGTGGTCCTCTCTGATCTCACCCCTAGCATGAACAGGGTTCATTCCAAGTCAGCTTTGACTTCCTTGCCCGAAGTGCACATGTACAAATGCTATTGGCTGACAGTTTCTTCTATGACACGTGTCAAAGACACATTTTCCTGGCTACAGAAATATAAGGTGAGTTGGGGACTGCAGACAGAGACTAAGATAACATGAGTACCTGAGGGAAGAAAGCAACGTCTGTGATGCCCACAGAAGGGGGAAAAGTTAGGGATCATTATTATTTCATTATTTTCCCCTCTAGCCTGACTTTTGGTTTGACTTGAGCTTTACTGCAATTTTTTTTTCTTGACCCTATCCCGTTGTCACTTTGAAGAAGGAGATAGCACCACAAACCCCCAGCTGATCAACTGTGGTCACAGGCTGCTGGACAGCCCCAGAGGCCATCAGTAGCTCCTGTCACCGAACCCTCGTCACACTGGAAGCCCCAGAAACTATGCATTGAATACTGCAGCCCCCTCCCCATGTGCTCCGTCTACCCCAAAAGGAAGAAGAAAGAATCACGCAAACCCCAGATTCAAAATGGAGAGGATTAAAAAGCCAGGGAAGCCCCAGGCCCACCTTGAGGGGCCTCGGGTTGGGGGTAACGTGGCCGCCACATGGAAGGAGAGCAGCGGCATTTGGTTTGGTGGTGGGCAGATTTTCTTTTACGACTGCTAAATGCCTGCCTTTCTCCCTAAGCAATTATAGTGCTGTTTCCCATCAAGATGTCTGTTAGCTGCGGATCTCCAAGTTGCTGCAAATAAATCAGGAATGCTATTGGCAGCTGGCTGGGAGAGCGACCGAGATGGTCACCTGATTATCCCATGATGGCGATGAGGGGCATCGCAGCAATGGTCCAAACCAAGCTGTCTCTGGGAGCTAAAGAAAACAAGGTGCAGCCCTCCTGAGCCCCACATGAATGAAAGCGGAAAGGTGCGCTTCGCCCTCTGGCTGCAGGTTCAGAACCTGAGCACACCTAGGAAATGGGACCCCCACAACACTCAACCCCGCCATGGCATGTGCTTTGCCCAAGGAAACATAACCAAGGCGCCTTCCTCCGGCACATGGAGTAGTATCAAATGCTGTCATTGCAGTCAATCAGAAGCAACACAAAGGGGCCCTTCGGTGCACAGTGGACACAATCCATGCGGTAATGAAAGCTTGTAAAAGACGATGCCAAAGACGTGCATTATGACATGGAAGGTAAATAAAGGGTCTGACGTTGGGCGGGGGGCGGAGTGGTGCGGGTTGGTTCGCTCGGCAGCTTGCAGTGGCTTCAGGCTGGAAAACGGGTTGCTCAAACCACGCAGCACCCTTAATCTTGTGACACGGAGGGTTCTCCGAATACCGTAGCTCATCTGAACACACACCCTTGTGAAGGATCCACATAGAAAATGATGGTGAGATTCCTGTGTGGCTGCACGAATCTCTCTGCTGGCTCTGTCACTGTCACACCCAAAGCCCACAAAACCATCACAAGTTGCTGTGTGTCCCGCAGATGCAAAAAGCATTTCTTCCACGACAGTGTTTGAGGGTGAAAGGAGAGAAAATGATTTGGGCAGGCTGCCAGGGGTATGTGGAGGCCAGGTGGGCCGTGTCCTCCAAGGGAACTGCACGCTGGGCTAAGAAACGGTCCCTGCACGGGACGAGCACCATGTGGCAGCTGCAAACCCTCGCCCTGCCCCTGGCCCTCGAGTCACATTGTGTCATGCCACACGGCATTCGGATCAGGAGATGGCTGTGGCGTGCTGCGTAATATTTTTAAAAGCCCATTTCCCTGTTTAAGGGGGAAGCAGGTGGAATACAGGACCCCTGAAGGGCAGATACTCTGAAAGGCCCCACAGGCAATTCTCCAATAAAAGAGCGAGCAGGGCTGGCATATCTCCCAAACTTACAAATTGACCTTCTCTCTTGATCTGGGACTTAATGCCTCCAAACCAAACTAATTCCAAAAGTCACCTTCTCAACTTCTCTGTACAATTTTTTTTTTAAACAAATGAAAGCTCAGGTACAGCCTCCCCTTGCAGCCCTTCTGACGTCCTTAGCCACTCAAATTAAATCTGAATGGTTCGTCTCTTTTTATTATACGGTGGGCCATATGTCACCAAAATAAAAACCCAGCTGAAATCCCAGTACAGATAAAGGGCATGAAAGGCTGTTCCGGCCACAAAATAGAGACCCTGTTTAAATCTTATTAAACAATAACACCCACCCAACCATCCCCTCCCCCTTTTAGAAAAAAAATTCAGGAAGGAAATTGTGGTTAAATCATCTCATAGTTTGGCAAAAACTTCTACCTCTGAAAAATGAAAAGAAAAAAAAGCTTCATTCTGTGCTGGACTCACACAGGCTAATAAAAAGCAGGACTGTATTGCTTTGCACTGTAGCTGTCAAATTCTCAGCAATGAAATACAGATCCTGACTCTCTCAGTCCCTTGGGTGCTACCCCCTCAGACCACCAAAAAATGGAACAGTGGGGGTGGGAGGGGCATCCTTTACCCTCTCCCATTCCAGAGTGAACCTTATTTGTTGCTCTGTTTTATTTTGAATTTTTGTTTCTTGACCTGAATATCTCTCTTCCTGAATAAAGTTTCCACTGTTGTAAACACAGTTAAACGTGTAAGGAGGTGTTGAGGCTGCTGCTTTAAAGAACTATGATTCTTCCTTCTTTTAAAGAGAGTACACACTGACATTCAGAGAAGTCCAGACATTGCAACAATGGTAAGCATGCTGTAAAGGAAGGAAGGAAAGAAAAGAAAAAAGAAAGATCAAAAAGAAAAAACATTTCCATTTCACAAGGTCCCCCAGTGGCCTCCAATGCTCCTCCTCCACCATCAAAAATTCATAAGGGGGATCAGCATTCTTTACCGAATGGATCCCAGTGGCACCATAGACCTTGCTGGGGAGAGAGGCAATAAATATCGAATTATACACCTCATGGGAAGAAAGCACTGAAGACTCAGCTTCAAGCCCTTCACATGGTCCCAGGGGGAGCTGCTCCAGACTCCAGGTCCAGCGCAGAAAGGAAATGGGTCAAGTGTGTCAATTTCTAGACCGATGACCTTTGACTTGCCTAATGACACTGGGAGGCCACCACAAAAAAAAAAAAAAAAAAAAAAAGACGCCAAATGCCTTGGAGGAAAGCAGTGGGGGAGGGGTGTCATTGGGAACCCATGAGAAAACTGCAACCCCAGCACTGTGGTGGGGGGTGGCCCCCTCACCCCTGGAGTAACTGTGACCTGTCCTGGGGAAGGTGTAACCAGCTCAGTGGTAGAAAGTCCATGAACAGAGAACTTCAACTACCACACAGTTTTGGTTCCCAGCTCCAGGAATGGCTTTGCTTCTGCCTGAAACTTGAAGAACATCTCGTTTGTTCCTCTCTAAGCCTTGCTCCTCCCTGCTCTGCCCCCGAAGCCTCCTTCTTCACCCTCCCTGATGACCCCTGATTTGGCTGCCACCACCTGTGCCAACCACGCAGTGAGGTCTCAATGCTCTGCTGTCTTGCATCACTCCCTTTACACATGCATTTTTTTCATCTCCTTGCTTCTAACTTCTAAGCAACAGGAGTGGCCTAGACCTTGGCCAGATTCCTGCCCCCATCCCATCTTCCCTCACCTAGCACTGTATCAAGAGTACGAAGTCGATGCTCTGTGATTCCTGTCAATTGTTGCAAGGCAAACTTCCATTGCCCTATCCATTTCATTTTGGAACTGGAGTATCTGGGTTCCAAAATGAAATGGATAGGGCAATGGAAGTGGGAAGGAAAAGCATGAACCAATGCAGTCGGACAACATGCACCTGCATTTCCCAGTGTAAAAACCTGTGGAAGGCCCAATGTGGTGGCTCACACCTATCAGTACTTTGGGAAACCGAGGTGGATCACCTGAGGTCAGGAGTTTGAGACCAGCCTGGCCAACGTGGCAAAACCCCGTCTCTACTAAAAATTCAAAAATTAGCCAGGAGTGGTAGCAGGCACCTGTAATCCCAGCTACTAGGGAGGCTGAGGCAGGAGAATCACTTGAACCTGGGAGGCAGAGGTTGCAGTGAGCTAAGATGGCACCACTGCACTCCAGCTTGGGTGAGATTGAGACTCCATCTTAAAAAAAAAAAAATCTGTGTAGTTATTCATCCAGCAAAACAGTATATGGAATAGATGCCCAGTTCTCCTTTCCTTAAATGGAAAGATCTAGATGTAAATTTTCAAAATAATCTGACAGTTAAATGCAAATTAAGGGTTTCACAATTGGATAATAGAATAAAATTTTCTGCAAACCAAAGGCTGTCTGGTAGAGTCTAACATGGCTCGTGGACTAAGTTTTACAAAAGGTACCTAGCTGCATTTGTCACGGAGGGAGGTTTCCTGTGATTTCAGCCCCTCGTATTATATATAAAGTTGACCCAATTAGAGTTTGGATAGGGATGGGCATTTTTAGTTCTCTGCTCTCAGACACCTGGGCTTCAGTTCCCATTTATGCTTCAAAAACAGTTGAAGTTCTTCTTTTCCCATACACCAATGTTCTGAACTCCACTGCCAATTCTGTGAGCTATTCCTTCAGACATTTGCTAAATGGGAAGTGGTGAGAAAACTGCCTAGAACACCCACACTGAACTGCTGATTCTCCCAGTTCCCAGAATGCTGGCTGGGTGGGACTGAGCCTGAACACTATGTCAGCTGGAGTCCACAGCACAGGCCCCAGCCAGGGAGCTGTGGCCCCGCTCCCTCATCCCTTCACCCTCCTCCTCACTCCTTGCCCCTTGAACCTCCACCAAAAAGTAAGTGGTCATGGGGAGTGAAAGGTGAAACTCAGATCATTCCCAGGGGAAGAGTTTTAATGTAAGACTCCATGGGCAGGGCACTGAAAGAAACTTCTATCTAAAAGGAGGTTGGAGAACTGTATGCAGATTTCATTGATCTGCATTTATACCACCTTCCAAGGCCATTGAAGCTACTCTGTGGCCCCTAACCTTTTAAGAATGGTAACACACCAGTGCTGCCTGATTTTCCCAGCACCTTGTCTCCCCTCCACCTGAGAGGTGCTGGGGGAAAGTGTTATATTCTTTTTTTAAAGTTCAGGGTGATTTAAATTATTTTGGTTTTCACACTATAGAACCCACCATGTAATTAAACAGAAACACACAAGAGTGACCTATGCAAAAATCTGTGCTCTATTATTTTGTAACATATGTAAACGTAGTATATACAAATGTGTAATTACATATCAATATATCTTTATATATTATGTTAAATTTATAAATTTCTATGTATAAGGCTTATATTTGTCAGTAAAATAGGTACAATAATCTCAATTCTCTGGTAAAAAATAAGATTCAAAGCGGTCCAATGACTTTCTACAAATCACTTAGCTAACCTCCAGTGGAACCAGGAATCACAAACGCATTCCCTCCGCATGCACGAGCACGTTCAAATCACAGCATTTTTACAAGTTAAAGACGGAACTCCCATATATCAAAAATAGTGTAGAAATGGTCGCATACATTATGTCATATCTACCCACCCAATGGAATAGTATTTCCCATTTAAGAAAGATGAAGAATCTATGAAAGCATGGAAAATGTGCATCATTGAGTGTGAAAGTTAAAATAACACCACAAAATCATGTGGACTCAAACGTGTAAAAATGCGCCCGTGAAAAAGACGGAAGGGGACACACAAAAGCGAAAGTAATGATGCAAAAGAGCTGAAAGTTACAGCGACTTTTTTCTTCTTCTATGTTCCAGACTTTTTTGTTTTGTTATTTCGTTTTATAATTTAAAAGAAAACCTTAAACAGAAGTTCTCTGACTCCAGGCTCAGCGCTGCCTCCAATGAGAAAGTGTTATTCACTCTCCTGCCCTCATCCCCAGCTGTCTACTGGGAACTAATTTGGGACTGGGTTGTGGGTTCCTAACACTACCCAGGAAGCTGGAATGACAGGAAAAGCCAGGACTCCCTAGTTCCAATCCCCAGCATTCACCCCAGCCGGCCCCAGCTTCCTCAGCACAACCCCGGGCTCTAGCTGTGTATAGCCTCTGCTCATCAGGGGCCTCGCTGCTTATGAATTATGAAAACTCGCTGGGTGTGCCCACCGGTGCATATGGATCAGCTGACACCCGAGTGCTGAAGACATAACAAAGGACTTCACCGCTTGGTATCAATGTCGATTTAAAAATCAAAAGCTTTGCTTTGCGAACTTTATCCTTGCATGTCAGTGGGGTGCTATTTAAAAGATACCCCAAAATAACTGTTCAATGACTGCTTCCCAAAAAATTACAACTAAGCATTTCTTTAGTAGTGGATAGCAGCATTCCCTCAACACTGGCCACCCTGCCATGTGCGGGGCTTTCTCCTTTAACAGCACATAGTTGAGGGTACCAAGGTCAAAGACAGGAAAGAGTAAACCAAAAGGTGTGTACTTTTGTGTGATTCCATGTGTACTTGTGTGTAAACTAGAATCCAAATAAATTATTTCTGGAATGCGAAACTGAGAAGGAGCTGGGTCTCCCAAATTTAGGAAGATTGTAACAACTCAGGCATTTCACAGAGCACTGTGAACCACTGTTTTACTGAAACAATATTGGCTGACTTAATGTGAGTGTCAGATTAGCACACAGTTGCATTAATTATATAATTAAGAGCATATGTAAATATACCCCAAAACCCAGGTTTTCCAACATTTACAAGGCACAGAGCCTGAAAAAAAATCCATAAGACCCATTCGCGGCTGGGCACGGTGGCTCACGCCTGTAATCCCCAGCACTTTGGGAAGCCGAGGTGGGTGGATGACCTGAGGTCAGGAGTTCGAGAACAGCTGGCCAATGTGGAGAAACCCCGTCTCTACTAAAAATTTAAAAATTAGCCAGGCCTGGTGGCGCACGCCTGTGGTTCCAGCGACTCGGGAGGCTGAGACAGGAGAATTGCTTGAAACCGGGAGGCGGAGGTTGCAATGAGCCGACAGGGTGCCACTGCACTCCAGCCTGGGCGACAGAGCAAGACTCCATCTCAAAAAAAAAAAGACCCATTTGCCTGATTGCACCTCAGAAACCCCCGCTTCTAGGTAATGAAATTTGCCCAGTATTCTTTGATATCTACATTTTGGGAACAGCCCAAGGTTTTTGCTTCCAGTGGAGGCCTTGAGATTTTTACAGAGTGAGATCCGCACAGCTCAGATCCACAGCCACCCTTCCTGGGTGTTCTCAAAGATTTTTATCCACCCACCTCCTGAAACTGAGAAACTTCTTTAAAAACTCAGCATCTGAAAAAAATTATGGCTCTACAATAAGCAAAGGAAAAGGTATCTTTCTTCTCTCTCCAGAAGATCTTAGGGACCGTAAACTCTGCTCTTAAGGGAGACAGGGGGATTGTTTTATATTTGAAAAGTGATAAAACAGAACTGAGCAAGGCATGGGCTGCAACCAGGAAGAACCCTACCAAACTGGAAATTAACCAGGATAACTCAAGCCTCCAACGTCTCAAAGCCCTCCAGGGCTCCATGCAGCTAGACCTCCCCTCACTTCTCTGCCAACACCAAGTGTAAGAGTGCCCTTTAGAATTGGCTGGGAATTTAGCTGCTGCCTTCTCTGAAATACCCAGTGGCTACATATAAAATATACAGTGCCACAGCAGATTTCCTTGTACATGATATCCACATAAAATTTCCCCGTCAGTAAACCCAGGTGGGAGGCCTCCAGACAGCAAGGCAGAACCAACGGTCTGGGGAAGTAGAGAGGTTTCCAGAGTCAGCCTGGCCCTAATGACGATGCCAGGCACATACTTGAGAACATACTTTCTGAACAGAAAAAAACCCTATAGTGCTGCCACTAAATGGCTGTGTGGCTTTCGGTAAGTCACTTAACCTCTCTGGGTTTCAGTTTCCTCCTCTGTAAAACAAAGTGTTGGACCAGATATATAGCAAAGGTCATTCTCAAATCCCTGACATTCACTGAAAGATTATTCATGGTCCAGCCAGGAGAGGAGAAATTGAGGTGGACAGGAATTACGGGAATCTTGCTATTTAAGCAAGGAAGTGAGGCCAGACACGGTCGCTTATGCCTGTAATCCCAGCACTTTGGGAGGCTGAGGCAGGCCGACCACTTGAGCCCAGGAGTTTAAGACCAGCCTTGACAACACAGAGAGACCCCCCGTCTCCACAAAAAATACAAAAATTAGCTGGGCATGGTAGCATGCGTCTGTAGTCCCAGCTACTGGGGAGGCTGATGTGGGAGGATCACCTGATCCTAGAAAGTTGAGGCTGCAGTAAGTTGTGATCATACCACTGCACACCAGCCTGGGTGACAGAGTGAAACCCTGTTTCAAAAATAAATAAATAAATAAATAAATAAATAAATAAATAAATAAATAAAAAATAAAAAGTACATGAGGGGTTGGGAAGGTTTCATGAGCTTAATGATTACATGTGACATAGCCTTAAGATATGCATTCATTTCTACAACACATATTTGTTGAGCAACTATTATATGCTGGGTATATACCATGATTCTTGCCTTCTTGAAGCTTATGGTTCAGATAACAGTTGTCTCTGACTGCTGGGTCCACTTTCCTTGCCTTTGTTCACGCAATAGCCCCCACCTAGAATGCCCTCCACCTGCTTAAATTCTACCATATTCAACTCCCAGCTCCTTCATGAAGCTTTCCTGTACTATTAATGCAGTCTACTCTAACTTCTCTCTCACTGGGCTGTAGTATTTACAGAAGCATTGTTGAATGTGGAATCACATGACTTTTGAATTGCTGTTAAGTGCCCCCAAACGGTCACCCTCCCTAGATTATAAACTCCCAAAGACAGGGGCAGTTCTGTCATGTCCACCACGGCACCAAACTCACCAGTTTCTCAATATATACACCTTGCTTGATGCTTGACTGTGTGAAAATCTTGGTTAAACTCAGTGGGCTTGTTTACTGGTCATTTGAGAGTTCATTTTTATGTCAACCTTTATTTTGTAAATCTTTTTCAATTGGATTATTCTACTTTCCTCATATGATACACCAATAACAACAACTTTAAAAAAAAACTGACTTTTTGGGGGGATGGCACAATACTCTGTGGTTCATCAATATCACTAACAATACTCTGTCAGTTGTAACAGACATAGGTGGAGACGGTTCCTAAGATAAAAGCTGAATGGATAAGAATAGAGTTGATTGTAAGCCAGCATGTTCCAAGATTTGTAAGCAACTGAACTCTCTTGTTAAATAAAATCATATAAAGAAGCCCAGTGTGGACAAAGGCTCTGCCAAAGGCAACATGGGGAGCCCAGGCCTCCACCTGGCCATGACATCCTCACCCCCATCAGCTCTGTGACACTTTTCTGTAACCCGTGAGGCTCTGCTGAGCACCACCCCAAAGCCACTGGTCTAGATTTTACCCTGGAATTTAAAAAAAACTTGATAATTTGCATCTTTCTCATAAAAGCAGAAGAGGAAGATAAGGCTAAAGAAGCAGAGGTGAGGGTAAGGACAGAAAGAGCAACAATATTGGAATCTGACTTACCAAAGAGTCATATTTATTGGATATTAGTTATATATGATTTGGATAATATGATACATATATGAACATCACAGATATAGGAATGTTTTTATATTAAATAAAATAAAACATGTATTGAGACCTTAACTGTGTGCTCAAACACTGGTTGGTACTATTATTTCCCGCCATTTTGCAGATAAGGAAACTGAGGCACAGAGAGGCTCAGTAGCTTGCTCAAGTTCACACAGTTGGTAAGTAGTATGGGAGCTGACCCCAGGCAGTCTCCAGAGTCCTTCTCTTCATCACTCTATGGCTGGCTCTCCAAGTCATTTACGCCTTCAAAACACAATCATCGTATCACCTTTTATGTGCTCGACACTTTACAGATTTCTAAGAACTTCTATGAGTGGCATCATATCCATGCCCTTCAACAATCATGAGTGAGGATTACTGCCTTGGCTTTTCAGCTGAGGAAACTGAAGCACACAAAGATTAAGTTTTATCAAGAATAATACAATCAAACCAGAACCCAGGTCTCCTAACTTCCAGGTTGAATGCTTCTGTATCGTGCTACTCTTCTTGAACACAAACTGCATAAGAACCCACCCCCATTCCAATGCCCTCCAAAAGGTGTTCATTGTGCTCCCTAGAAGCCCCTGCCCTCAGGGGCTTCAAGCATTCATGTGGGCTCCAGGTAGTAGCTGTGTGTCTGCAGACACACAACCACACAGGTATACACTACAGTAATATACAAAACTCATAATCATCTTCATTGTCATGTCTTGAGGAGATCTACCAGTTTGCTAGGTTTTTTATAGAGACTCTCATAATTCACTGAATTTTTTCATAACATAGGTACATTCCAAGGACAGCTTAGTGGTGTCCAAGGGTTTTTCAAAAGACCTAATTCCTCAGGATTGCTGGTTCCTCCCAGCCTAGCACTTCTTGTCCATGGATCCATTTGGCCACTCACTGGATAGCAGGTTGGGGAGTGTAGATAGAAGGGAAATAAAGAGGGTAGAGCACATACTCCCACCCTGGGGCTCTTCACACAGTTCTGAGAGCCCTGGGCTCATCAAAGAGCTGCCCACAGAGCCACACTGAGCCAGAGACAAGCAGACAAGCTTTGATCTTCCCAAGGCTCCATTAGTCCCTATGCCCCAGCCATTAGTGAGCCCCTACTAATGGAGAATTCCCCATGCACATGCAGAAATATTCTAGGTGATCACACATGCACACATTTAAATGAGTTTTATAAGTCCATATATGCAAATATGAATGTCGATACATGCATTAAGGAGCATATTTTAATCTGCCAAAACTTATCTCTGGGGTGTTACCACATTATGCACTGGGGATGAGAAACAAGGGAACTAGGAGGCATGATCTCAGCTTCAGTCAATGAATAAATCATCTGCTCATATTTATTGAATAACTTTCATGTAGCTGGCATTATGCTAAGTTATAGAAATAGAAAAGTAATGTGATCTAATCCAGCCAGGAATCTACAATCTAGTTGAAGAGAGAATTATAAGGGTAACGTTTTACATTTTGCATAATATTTTCTATTTTACGAGATGCTTTATCAGATACCATCCTCCAGCATTCACAAGACATTTGCTACTAGGCCCATTTTGCAGATAAGGAAAACCAAGGCTCAGAATTGATTTGCCCCAAGTCGCATAACTAAATAGTGGAAAAGCAAGAACTTCTACTCAGTTCTTTAGACTTCAAATCCACAGCTCTTTCCAAAAAACTATGTTCGTTCTGCAAAACAAGACTAATACACAAAACTAAACTAGCAACATTGTATCATCCTATCATATCAAATTAATTATGTGATATCCAAACACAAGGGACAGTTGCGGTGTAGAGGAAAGAACACTGGTCTTAGAGTCAGGCAACCTAGGCTCTGTCACTTACTGACAAAATATTTGGCTTCGCACAAATGCCTTAGCCTCTTTGGGCCTCAGTGTTCCATAAAATGAGTCTAATGATAGCTTCCCTAGAAGGTTATTACAGGCATAAATGCATGTGAGAATGCTTTAGAAACAGAAAAGGATGAATTAAATGTGACTCATTAGGAATGAGTGGTGAAATAGTAGGAAGAGGCCCTTCTCTGCTGGGTGTTGACAGATAACAAACTCATAGGATGGGCCAATGCCACATCACAGCAGCTTTCACCATCTCCCATGTGACATTAAGGCAAGGTTTTGGCTTGCAATACATTCAAATCTGGATTATAAAGATCTGTGTCCTAGTAAACTTGTAAAAGGGCAAGACCTCATCTAATCCCCTCTAAAGATGAAAAAAGACATGATTTATAAAGTATGTTATTTGGCATAGGAAGCTCTGATTCTTTAAATAAATATCCATGTAAACAAGGGGTTTCAGAGACTATAGACATTTTACATTTGGCCTCATATGCCGGAGGCGCTTGGGAATCAACATGATTCAGATACATGACAACGCAAATGGCTTGCAGACAACTCTCCCACATTTACAAGTAGTTTAAATTTCTGACCCTGTCTCTTTCCAGTATGCCTGCAATTGAAAGACATTGTGTATTCCATGTAAATAACAGGAAGATGGGCACATGAGGCTCCCGTTCCGTAAGCTAAGTGGATTTGGCTTTCTGGATAAGAGAGCCATGGGTGGCCTTGCTCCTATACTCACCAGTGAGTAAACATCAGAAGCAACAGCAGCAGCAAGGCAGCCTCACCAGGAAGCCTTACACTGAGAGCTAATGGCTTTCCTCTCTACCAGTTCACTTGGCCTAGGGGTCAACTTCTAGAGCCTAAAGCTGCATTAGGATTGGCTTGGGGATTCAGTCCCTAGTGGCTCTCTCCTGTCATCTCCTCTTCCCAGCCTTGAAGGTTGCGGTAGAAAAGGAAACCTGAGATCAGGAAGCAAGATCTAATTTGCCTGCACGCAGTAGGTATACAATGACATCTTACTGAAACTCCAGTTTTACACAGCCAGTCATGTTACATAAAAAAATGTCCTTATACATCTGCATGTATATAATACAGAGCTATGGGTTATACACACACACACACACACACACACACATAAAATCAATAGACACATTTCTACACCAGCACATCCTTCCTCTGAGTTTAAAATACCCTATTTAAATATGGATTGTTATATTACATAATAATAAGAAAGGTCTGTTAAGTCAAAACTTTACAAGATCATATGTAATGTTGTTTTAAACAGAAAGCTTAAAATGAGCAATGTTCAGTATAATCCAAGAACCCTCCTCAATGTCAATCTGGGATGAAAAATTAAAAGCCAGATTTAGCCAGCGTGGGGCCAAGCACTCATGTTCAGATTCTACAACTGTGCTGTAAGAAAACAGCCTGTCTCTCTTATCCCAACAAAATCTACTAGCTCCAGCACAGAATCCAAGTCCTCTGTGCTTTCAAGCCAAGAAAAGGGGCCGTCCTTACCACCACAATGGACCAGCCTGGAAATATTAAATTGACTCAGCCCATGTCTTCTTAGATACAACTTAACAACTCTGAGTTTACAAAACTCAGCCAAATGGCATCAGGCTTCAGCATAAACTTTTGCTAACTAGCCCACATAGTTCCCATATGCTACGCGATGTTGTTTGAGCCAAGTCAGTACCTTATAATTATAAACACACGTCTTTCAGCTCTTCTGTGTATTCTTCCCAGGCAGAACGGAAATATGTCACTTAAATTAGCACTTGGAGTACAGAGTGGATGCCAAATTTGGGTTAGCACAAACAGGGTAAATAAAGCAGCACCAAATTAAAATGGTAAAATAAACTTCTTTATGCTCCAGTGGAAACTGCTAAGTCCTAGCTGAATGGCAGCTAATGGGTCTGGGAAAAGGATATCCCTCAAACTGTAGCTCTTGGCTTTTGAATACAGTTTTCTCATCCAAGGATCTCGAAGCAATTTCTTGCAAAACTCGAGTAGTGTGAAAAAAAAAAAAAAAGGAGATGCTATTTCTTTTGCAAACTCTTCTGCCATCATTTTTCCTCAGCATTCTCTTCCAATAATACTGGGAAAGTTTGTATTTTTATCTTTATTTAATTCATGGGGAGAGGGAGAGATTTTAGGGGAATAAATGAAGGCACGTAGGTGGGGGTTCATTTGGCAAAAGCCAAGGAGCAAGAATATATCACAGAAATCCAATCACAATAAGCCTCACAGAGAGAAGCCTTTGTGCCTATTCTGTCTAATCAGAACCACCACCTATTGAGGCCCATTGTATGCCAGGAACTGAACTGGAAGACTTTTATAGATGGTCTCACTTTCTTCCCACCACAATCCTGTGAGTTGGAAATTATCACCTCCATTTTACTCATGCATTCTGAAGGTGTTCTGGGAACAAAGATGGGAGGGGTCTGGAAATGGGGGCAGAAAATAGAGGACTGCCGGGTGCAGTGGCTCACGCCTGTAACCTCAGCACTTTGGGAGGTCGAGGCAGGCAGATCACTTGCGGTCAGGAGTTTGAGACCAGCCTGGCCAACATGGTGAAACTCCATCTCTACTAAAAATAGAAAAATTAGCCACGCATGGTGGCGGGCACCTGTAATCTCAGCTACTTGGGAGGCTGAGGAAGGAGAATCGCTTGTACCCAGGAGGCAGAGGTTGTAGTGAGCCGAGATCGCACAACTGCACTCCAGCCTGAGCAACAAGAGTGAGACTCTGTCTCAAAAAAATAAATAAGGGACAGCAAAAACAAAAGGAAGAGTTCACAACCACTTCATTCATGATGACAAACACTGAGCAGCAATAGACTAGCTAAGCAAATTGTGGCAGAGTCATTCAACAGAATACCACTTGGCAATGAAAAAGGAACAACTGTGGATACAGGTATCAATATGATGAATCTTTTTTTGTTTGTTTTTTGTTTTTAGACAGAGTCTCACTCTGTCACTCAGGCTAGAGTGCAGTGGTGCAATTTAGGCTCACTGCAACCTCCACCTCCCGAGTTCAAGTGATTCTCCTACCTTGGCCTGACAGGTGAAACCCTGTCTCTGCTAAAAATACAGAAAATTAGCTGGGCATGGTGGCAGGCGCCTGTAATGCCAGCTGAAGCTGAGGCAGAAGAATTGCTTGAATCTGGGAGGCAGAGGTTACAATGAGCCACGATCGCGCCATTGCACTCCAGCCTGGGCAAGAGCATGAGACTCTGTCTCAAAAAAAAAAAAAAGCAAAAGGCAGTGTATAGGCCAAGACCAGATGCAAGCCAGGAGTGGAGAAAGTCTTTTCCAAACACCAGCTCAGTGGAGCTGAACTAGGAACTGCACAACGCGTCTCATGGTTGTCATGCCACCTCCATTTGGTGGTGCGCTTGGTCAGAATCTAGATTAAGAGAGTGGAGAGGATTCAAGTGTCTTTTGTATTAAAGCCACAGACCCATCAGGCCCAAAGGCAACAGAATTTCTTTAAATCAAAAATTTCATATTTAAGGCCAGGCACGGTGGGTGGCTCAATCCTGTAATCCCAGCACTTTCGGAGGCCAAGGCAGGCAAATTGCTTGAGCTCAGGAGTTCGAGACCAGCCTGGGCAACGTGGTGAGACTTCATCGCTACAAAAAAATACAAAAATTAGCAGGGCTTGGTGGCACATGCCTGTGGTCCCAGCTACTCAGGAGGCTGAGGTGGGAGGATAGCTTGAGCCCACGGAGCAGAGGTTGCAGTGAGCTATCACCCCACTGCACTCCAGCCTAGGCAACAAGAATGAGGCCTTGTCTCAAAAAAAAAAAAAAAAAAATCATATTTGGAAATTAAAAGAATATCACAGGCAAAAGGGGAGCTGTGCTGGTCAATGTGTGGAAAGGGACCCAGCTTTGTGTGCTGAGTTGATCCACCACCTTTCCCTGCCCCCACCTTCTTCAGTGACATAATAATTCCAAAGTCCCTACGGACACCAAAGGCTCTCAATACACTGGGAAAGTGGAAAATCCACTCCCCTGAAAAACAGAAGATGAGGTCATTATTCTTCCACTAAGTGGTGGCCTCAAGCAAGTCAATGAACTGCCCAGAACCTTAGTTTTCTTAGCTCTGTCGGCACTGTCAACCACCTTTGGATAAGAGGTGCAAATGAGACATCACTGTATAAATTTTTAAGAACTTTGCAAATGCCCAGCTATTAGGACTCCTCTTCCCTATAAATTGGCCACATCTGTTAGCAGACTTCCAGTTCAAAATGACCTTCTGCTAACAGCCCCTATGCAGTTTCCCCTGCCTCTTACTACAAGACCCAGAGAGGCAACATAAAGGAAAGATGTTCATAGCAACACTGAAAATTACTTCTGAAATGCATCTCAATTTCATTCACTGCTTTCCATCTATACTGCCACCCTCCTGGTCTGAGCCATGCTCATTTCCTTTTTATGTCTTTGTAAGAGCCACCTTGACTGCTCTCCCAGTTGCATTTCTGCTACACTCTGTCTCAAGCTACGTTCCAGTTCATTCTTCACGCAGCAACCAGGGGAAACTGCAACCACTGTGTGGAATGCAAGCTTGAGATGCTCCCTAGAACACAGAGGGGTGAGACAAAGGAATGTAATAGAAGAAGCATTAAAAAATGTAATACAGGAATATTTTTCTGAGCTGAAGAAATGTATGCAAATTTTAAATGTCCATTATGTCTTTTGGGGGGGTGGGGGAAGCTTATTATGTTCCAGGAATAATCGATGAAAATCTAGGTGTACCCAAACTTTCCTATCTCAACATTAAATGCTAGAATATACTGGGCAATGTCTAAATAGTTAGAAAAGGGTATGGCCTAAGAGTTTTATAGCCACTATTTTGAAAAGGAAGACCTCAGAGAAAGACTCTAAGGTATTCAAAGTGTCAGAAAACATAGGACCTATATACCCTGCTTGACAAGATTATTAAAGATGCAATCCAACATTAGAAAAATAAAGCAAAATTAAAAGCTTAAAATGCAGATATCATAATATGAAGGGGACTAGTGAGGAACACTAAAACCAATCAAAATAGAGGTAAGCCTAATAATCAACATAAATATGACTATAAAACTTACATATTAAAAATAATGATCAAAATAGAAGATACATGAAAACTTGATACAATTATATTAGTCTGGATATAGTAGCCAAATTTATTATTTAAAAAGACCAAGAAATGGCAACATAAGAAAAGAATAGGAATGATGTAAGGCAAAATTTTATAAAACTATTGTGCCAAACAGAAATAGGACTTCCACTTATGACTGACACTAATAGAAATATAGGCTAAAAAACTTCTTGAAAAAAATTTAATAGTAATATTAAAGAAGATATACATTCTATTCTACCGTAAAGACACATGGACATGTATGTTCACCGCAACACTATTCACAATAGCAAAGACATCAGATCAACTTAGATGCCCCAAAATGGTGAACTGGATAAGGAAAAGGTGGTACATATACACTATGGAATACTATGCAGCCATGAAAAAAGAACAAAATCATGTCTTTTGCAACAATGTGGATACAGCTGGAGGCCATTATTCTAAGTAAATTAACACAGGAGCAGAAAACCAAATACTGCATGTTCTCACTTATAAGTGGGAGCTAAACACTGAGTACACATGGACACAAAAAAGGGAACAACAGACATTGGGACTACTTGAGGGTGGAGGGTAGGCCAAAAAAACTACCTATGTGTGCTATGTTCACTACCTGGATGACAGAATAATTTATACACCAAACCCCAGCAATATGCAATATACCCATGTAACAAATGTGCACATGCACCCTCTGAACTTAAAATCAAAGTTAGAAGGAAAAAAATTAAATAAATAAATACCTGGAATAAAATTTCAATTCCTTGTAACGAAAAAAAAATTTTTTTTAAAGAAGATATATACAGTAGGCGTGGTGGCTCACACCTGTAATCCCAGCACTTTGGGAGGCTGAGGTGGGCAGATCACGTGAGGTCAGGAGTTTGAGACCAGCCTGACCAACATGGAGAAACCCCATCTCTACTAAAAATACAAACATTAGCCAGGCGTGGTGGTGCATGCCTGTAATCCCAGCTACTTGGGAGGCTGAGGCAGGAGAATTGCTTGAATTTGGAAGGCAGAGGTTGCAGTGAGCTGAGATCGCATGACTGCACTCGAGCCTGGGCAACAAGAGTGAAACTCTGCCTCAAAAATAAAAAAATAAAAATAAAAATGATGTATACATTCCAACATATTTTAAAAGATTTAAAGCAAACATATTTATACAAAAATACAACAGATGAAAGAAAGAAAAACAATAAAAAATGGAAGACAGATCCATGAGCAAAAATATCTGCTATAATAATAAACGTAAATAAGTTAAACTCTCGCATTAAAAAGGAATTGAATAAAATATTCATGTGAGATCGAAAATATGTATGCTATTTAAAAGAACACTCAGATGTTCCATAACTCCATGAATTTATGAAAAATCACTGAAGTGCACACTGAAAATGAATGAATTTTATGGTATGTAAACTACACCTCAATAAACTGTTTTTTAAAAACACCCAAATAAAAAATTATACGTAAAAAGATGTATAAGGGGTTATAAGAAAAACAGAAACCAAAATTAAGCAGAGGTCACAAAACTAATAGTAGGCAATGTGAAGTTAAAAGTAAAAAAATGCATTAACTGGGTAAAAAAGCTAATTTTATAATAATAAAAAGAGCTAACATTTATATTAATAATACATAGTAATCATAAATATAAATAAATTACATCAAAATATATAAATTTTAAAGTATTAGAATTCCAAAGAAAAATTGGCAGAAAAATAATTATAGCTAGAGATTTTAACGTATCCTCCTTGCTGTTTGGCAAATGAAATAGACTAAAAAATAAACAAGGTAGGGCCAGGTACAATGGATCATGCCTGTGATCCCAACACTTTGGGAAGCCAAAGCCTGAGACTGGCAGATCACTTGAGCTGAGGAGTTCGAGACCAGTCTGGGCAACATGGCAAAACCCCATCTCTACCAAAAAGTAAAAAAATTGGCCAGGCATGGTCCCACACCTGTCATCTACTGGGAAGGCTGCAGTGGGAGGATGGCTTGAGCCCAGGAGGTGAAGGTTGCAGTGAGCCAAGATCGTGCCACTGTACTCTAAGCCTGGGCAACAGAGTGAGACCCTGTCTCAAAAAAAAACAAAAAACAAACAAAAAAAAAATGAAGAAGGTTGAAGAAGATGTGAAAAACATTAATGAAATTTTTTTCCAGCATCCCAAAAGGCAAAAATTGTTCAAATCACTTTTTCTAACCAAACTGAATAATTTAAGGTAATCTCTTAAATTTTAACAAATTAACAAATCAGTCACTTAAAAATCAGAACTGCAAATTGAGTACTTACAAAAAATGACAATCAGAAAAAAAAATTACTGAAACTCATGAAAAATCATGGCCAAAACTGCACCCAGAGGAAAATGCATAGCCCAAAGTGCTTTGTTTTAAAAAAAATAAGAAAAGAAAAACTAAAAAATAAATAAACTAAGAATTCAATCAAAGAAACTTAAAAGTGAAATAAACCCACAGAAAGCAGAATAATGGAATTAACAAAGATTAAAGTAGACCATAATTAAGCAGAATTGACAATAAAATTAAATAATTTAAATATAAACTGGAAAAACTTCTGCCAAGGATAAGAGGAAAGATGGTAAGAGAATGAGAGAAAAAGAGAACACAAAGGCAAGTACCTCATTAGGAATGAAAAACATTCAGAATTTATAGTTAAAGTGGAGATTTTTTCAAATTGTGAAGAATACTACATATAATCATGTGCTAATAAGTATAAAAATGTTGACTAAATCCACTATTTTTAGGGAAATACTAAATTTCAGAATAAAACTTTTTCAAGATCTTGCAACAATTTTCATAAAACTAAAAGAGTTTTATTAGGCAGCCTATGAGCAAAAAAACAAAAAGCACAGGAGGTCATGGAGATGGGTCACCATGCAATCCTGGAGACTGCACAGCTGGAGCAGAACTTGCAGGTGGTGTGGTGTGGTGTGACCCACTCCCTACCGCCCACTCTGTGCTAAAATCCACTCTATTTCATGCTATGGTTTCATTCCACTGAGGTTGGTAAGCCCCAAAGACACATTCTCTCAGATTATCACCATTGTTCATGCAATAGTTAAGAAAAAAAAAAAAAATTAGGCCAGGCATTGTAGCTCACACTTGTAATCCTAGCACTTTGGGAGGCCAAGGCAGGCAGACGGTTTGAGCTCGGGAATTTGAGACAAGCCTGGGCAACATAGCGAGACCCCATCTCTATAAACAATACAAAAATTAACCAAGCATGATGATGTGCACCTGTAGTCCCAGATGCTCAGGAGGCTGAGGTGGGAGGATCACTTGAGCCCAGGAGGTTGAGACTGCAGTGAGCCAAGATTGTACCACTGCACTCTGGCTCTGGGCAACAGAGCCAGATCCTATCTCAAAAAAAAAAAAAAAAAAAAAAAAAGTAATCAAACAGACCCATTCTAACCATCTCCATCTGACATGGAATATAACAGAAAGAACATTCAAATTGGGAGCTGGAAGCTAGAGTTCTAGACCTGTTCTATCATTAACTATAGTTTCAGTGCTATCTTGAGAAGGCAGTTTCTCTCTCTGGCCCTTAGTGGATATACAAGGCTCAGTTAGACTATGGGGCAATCCCATAGAACCAGTTTTCAAACAAATCTGAGAAAAAGAACAGCAATGTTGGTTCAAATAGCAGTTTCCTCTGCACGAAACTGGATAAAAAAGCTAATTTTATAATAATAAAAAGAGCTAACATTAATAATAATACACAGTAATCATAAATAAAAATATACATCAAAATATATACATCTTAAAAGTATTAGAATTCCAAGGATAAATTGGCAGAAAAAAATTATAACTACAGACTTTTAACCTATCCCTCTTGCTCTTTGGCAAACAAAATAGACTAAAAAATAAAGTTGGAGAAGATGTGAATAACATTAATGAAATTGTTTTTTAGGTCTTCTTAGGCCTTCTTCCCCATCCCACCTAGCTGCCATCACCATCCCTGGGTCGTGGCACACTTACTCTACAAAATAAGGGCAAGACATAATTCTACAAGCAAGCTCACAGTGTCATGAAGGAGAGATGACTTACAATGTCAGGCAGTGGGAGGGAAAACAAGAGAAGTCACCAGATGGGTAGTTCAAGCAATAGATGTGAAGGAAACAGACAAGGATATCAGTGTCAGGAGAAGAGAGAAACTGGTGGCACAAAAGAAGCAAACTCAATCTTTCTCGCACTATTTCAAGCCATAGATGAAGAAGGAATGTCCAACTCTGAAAGGGACACCAGCCGTAGGAAGAAAGATGAAGCAAGTGCATTTTCGGTGGTTTTGTTAGGGCAAAACTGCTGTAATTTGAATAATCTCCACATGGTGATTCAGATGGATCCTTCCATGTAAACTCCAGTGGTGACGTTCTGCTTTCTTCCCATTTATTTGTAGTACTTTCTGGGTTGTGTTTCAGAGTGTCATTTAATGTCATTTTATGACTCCCTGGTTGTAAGTGTCTGAGTATTACCAGGGCTTAGAGATTTACAGCCTATTTTAAACTCAGATAATGATGTTTAATTTGTTATTGGCTGTGTAAAGGTTAACAAAGAAATAACTCAAATTATCATCTCAGGGATAACACATTACAAGAGGGCAATTAAGCACACTACCTGGCATTACACAAAAGATTGATATCTCGTTACAAGAGCACAGATGAGTTCAGATTTCACAGTACAGGAAATACACTCGTCACCACCGTCTCTCTTTGAATAAACAAATTTCAGGTCCCACTTGCCAGCGCCACTGAGTAACTAGTATAGGGAAAGAAAAAACTTTTTGAGAAAAGGAAAAGATTGACATGTGGCCAATTTCTTGTAGAAGAGCTGGAGAAGAAAGAGAGCAACTCAGGATCCTAGAGAAAATTAGGTTGATGTTACTGAAGTGAAAGATTAGGTTCCCTCTTAGTTATAAACAAGCTTAGAGAAAAACAGACATGTACCCAATAGGCCCTTGAGAAGAGAAAGCAAAATAAATAAAACCATCAGAGCCAAACTGTTATTAAATTGTCTCTGAAATGGAAAATGAAAAACAATCTATTGCCACCATCATTTTTGTCTATTTTCTTCTCCTCAAGACACACATTCATGATGATTTGGTTCGCATTCTGTGGATTTGGGGGCCAATGAAAATATAAATAAATATTATTTTTAAAAACTCATCAGATAAAGATGTATTTGAATTTTCCAGCCCTCTCTTTCTGGAGTTATTTGCTAATGTAGCATGTCTCATGAAAACTCTCATCTGACGAATGCCCTGTTTACCTCCCTCAAAGAGAACTTGCAATTTTTTTTTCCTATACTCATTTTCCATTCCTTTTCTTTTCTTCCCTCCGCAGTCTTGGTCTCTCTACATCTGGGTTTTTAATTTCCTTCTGCATTTCCCTACATGTCTTCTGCTTTCTTTCATGTTTTTACTCTGGATCTTGTCTTTCCTCTTTTTTTTTTTTTTTTTTTTTTTGTCTTTGCCTCCCATCTTCCCAAACCGTCGCCCATATCCACACACGCCCTCTTCTGTGAAAGTTCCTCCCTTCCATTTTCTCTTTCTATCGTCGTGTTTAGTCTGTCCACTCAGCTCTTCTCTGTTTAGTCTTTCTACCATCACATTTCTGCAGTTCTCTATTTCCTCATCGTTTTCTTTGCTGCCTACCTCCCACTAAATTTCTCTAGTACCAGCCGTGTGGCTCAAAACCCATCTCCACTTGGACCAAGACATCAAAAGTCTCTGAAATGGATCTAGCCCCAGTCCATGGGACCTCAGAACTCAAGGCAGTAGCACTAGCAACTCAAAAACAAGGGACCTGACTACCCTGGCAGAAAACTCCTGAGCAGCCAGAAACTCATAACAGCGGGCCATGAAAATTGTAGACATCACAATTTTATTGTCCCAGGATATTTCTGGAGTCCTAGAACTTTCTAAGTTACAGTCGAATGAGAATCTGGCATTTGAGTCCTTACTCCCAAATCCTCCTCACACAGGGGAATTGGGAGAGACCCAGCCTTCTACTTGGCTTTATGTTGTCAAGATACAAAGGGTGATGTGTATATTTGTCACTGGGCACCACAGTTTGGCTTGCTCCATTACAAAGCAGTGCAAATGCTAGCTACACCATCATCATCAATATCGCTAAGTGGCCTTTATGAAGCTCAAACATATTTTGGGTCCAGTGGTAAGTCTTGGGGAAGATGGAGAAGACATGGTCCCTGTTGTCTCTGCACTTACAGCCTGGAAACCACCAGCAGCAACCATGATCACCAGTACTGAGGCCATATTGTATGAGAAAAATAAGACAAATTCAATAACTGGCCCCTGTTGACACATAAATAAACTCACTATTCATTTGTTCCTTTAATCAACTGGCTATATCTTGGTTCTGTAACCCCTAATAAATGGAATTGTTAGTATTTCATAAGGATGTGTGCATCCTCGCAAGTCCTGAATGTCACACGAGGGAGCCAAGCCCAGATGACACTGTCATATGGAAACACCTGGGATCAAGGGATAACGCATTAGTTAAGCAAACTAACCTTGAGCCTTTGGAACTGAAATATCAACAAAAGGATAAAATAAATTTGCAAATTGTTCTTCCCTGTGGACATTAGCCAGGCGTTTGTTCTTTAGCCAACAACAATCAACAGGCACAACATAACCGTAAAAATGCCAGCCGAAGAGCTAACCCAATAAATAAAGGAAAATCATTGTATTATGGATAGACTGCCAATGGTCATGCTGCAGGAAGTGAGCAAGGAATTGAAATTAGAGAGTGGAGGTTGGCGCAAAAATCAAACCTACCTCAACCAGGGGCCGTAACTGTTAACATAAGCTTGAGATACAATGCAGTCTTTAGCAAATGACTCCTAGCATGGGAAGCAATCTTATGGTCTTTGGGGTACCTAAAAAGATGTGCTAAAATGTAACCCAATGAGCACCAAGTGCATGCTAAGTGGCAGGCGCTGTGCTTGGCAATGGCTCACTGGGCCCTCAAAGGGCACCATTCTGCCAAGACATTCATCCAGCACTGGAAGGGGAAGGGAAGGGACATACAGTCTGTGTCTTATAAGACCAGCTCCTGCCTTCAAAAAAAAGTTAAGAGAGGAGGAAGTGAAAAAGTGAAGAAAGGAGGAAGGATGAGACAGAGGAAGAAAGAGAGGTTGATGGAAAGAGTTTTAACTAAATGGATACTTGGAAGAGATCTATGAAGACATCTATCAACATCTAGCTGAACAGATATCTACATATTTGCCAAATATTATTTGCAGTTAGTCTTAGCAGATGTGCTTTCTTTTCTCTTACAGTATCTATAATTCTAAATAATCTCTCCATTAAACATGGCATACATGTAAAGGAAAATAAGTTTATTTGCTTTTTTTTTTTTTTTTTTTTTTTTTGAGATGGAGTTCTGCTCTTGTCCCCAGGCTGGAGTGCAATTGTGCGATCTTGGCTCACTGCAACCTCCACCTCCGAGTTCAAGCGATTTTCCTGCCTCAGCCTCCCGAGTAGCTGGGATTACAGGGACGCGCCATCATGCCCAGCTAATTTTGGTATTTTTAGTAGAGACAGGGTTTCACCATTTTGGCCAGGCTGGTCTCGAACTCCTGACCTCAAGTGATCTGCCCGCCTTGGCCTCCCAAAGTGCTAGGATTACAGGTGTGAGCCACCACACCCAGCCCTGCATTTTTAAAAAGAACTGCTCTACCTAAGTTTCCTCCCCCATGCCCACTCCTACACAGCCTCTGGATCCTAATGATGCTGCTCACATAGGAACTCCAGAATGGGGATGACAGATAAAAAGGAACTGAAATGCATTAAACTCACTAGGATTGTGATGAAAACTAAGAGAGCTTCCTTTTCTGAGGCACAATAGCCAGAAAGGCCTCAGTATCACCCGACTTTAGCACAGACAAAGGGAACCGGGAGTTCAGGCAAAGGAACATAAGGATCCCAGGCCACTTGCTTGCCTGAAAGTGGAATCAAAGGTGCCAGCCCAGGGCCAGGATCCCACTTCTGGGGCTGAGCTTGTGGTCATCTTGCCTAAGGCAACATGAAGTCTGCTGGTGGGGTGACGGATGACGGTGAGGACCATGCAGACGGGAGGGCTACATGGGAGACGAATTTTATTTTGTTGCTCCGTTCTTGGATAAGGGTGTAAGGGAAAAAATTATTGATGAACTACTTTGTCATCGTTAAGAGTATTGCTGACACATTCCCAGCAGGCTCACTGCGAGGCAGCCAGCGCCGAGCCTACCCAACGCCTTTTGTAGCCCAGACATGTGCTGTGCATTAGACAAGGTGTGTAAATTATGACAGCGCCAGTTCTTCGGCGAGGGCCCGGGGCTGAGCACTTCTCTGCCTCCTTTTCCCTTTGTGTTCTATTTCCCTACGGCCCTTCCCTCAAAGCAAGTAGAGTTCCTCAGAGAGAACATTAACAGGCAGAGGCTCGGGCTTGGAGTAAATATTGCAGGATGGAAATGCGGAGGGAATTAGACTTCTTTTCCTTGCAGGCTTTGGAGTGCTGGGTGAGAAATAAATAATGAGGGTAGTAATGGCCCGATTCTTCCCGGCTGCGTCTCTCCCCCTGGGTGTGAAGCCTCTTCTAAAGTCAGAATGTGGCTGCTTGTGGTTGCAGATTTGATGTTAAAGCCAACAGGACAGGCAGGCAGGCAGGCAGGCAGGCAGGCAGGCAGGCAGGCAGGCAGGTGGCCCTGGACAGCTCCCAGACAGCTCTCATCTGGGGAAGGTCTCATCCCTGTTCTCAGCCTCATTTTGCAGACAAGGATCCCAAGGAACACAGGAAGTTCCTGACTGGTCATGTGGAAACCAGAATGGGTCACTTGTCCTCCGAGAGACTATCCAGAGTTGCTCCTCCGCTTCCACTCTGGGAGTCTCTGGGAGCTTTGGGTAACATTGGACTGGGAGGGTTCCATGGATAACTAAGTATGTATTGGGAACTGAGCCTCTGGGAAAACTTGCAAAAAGTGCCCAAAACTTCTAGGCCCTTTTAGAAAGGAGCTGAATGCCCCCTGAGAGCTGCTGCTTCTTCCCCATCCCTATTCCATCATTGCTACTAGATTATTTTCTGTGAGCCAGAGTTTTCAAAATGTTTCTTACAGCTTCAACTTTTCTTGTTACTCCCAACCCTCTCCGCAAAAGAAGGAGATGAAAGTTGTTTACGATGACTTTTATGTGGGTAAGGCAGCAGGTAAGTAGTCTCCTGTATTGGAACTTCTGGAATCAGATCCGGCTTCAGGACAATGGAGCTTGTACCACGGTTCCTATGGGAGCACTGGTGGGGTGGAGGCTCCTCTCCCTGGCTTGAGACAAGCTCAGATTGAAATCTGATGCCCTAAGAGGCAACCTCCACCTGGAAGGTGTTCAGGTAAACTGACTGAGGAGCTGCAAGGTCATTATGCTTAGAACATTGGGCCATCAATCCTCCACCCTGGCCATGATCCCTGGGGAAGAGGCGACAGCCAGGATTGCTGAGAATTGAGAAGGGGCAATCGTTACTGACCCACCCCACCAAATTCACACATCCTCTGAGCCGAACCATTATATCCTTCTCCTGAAAAATCACCTCTCTGGCGAAGCACCAGGAGGACAATTAGGGATTAACCAAAGTGCTCGCTCCTGCCAGCAAGAGTTTGCGCTCCTGGGGGACCAGGGGTAGTTTGTAGCAAAGCTCTTTGTCTCTGGAACTCTCTCATCTTTCTTTTCTGTCTCATTAGGAGAGGCGTTGTCCTTCCACTCTGTGGAGGACTTTCACTTCCAGGTGTCGTTTAATTATTGAATTGGTATTTTCCCCATGTCCAAAGACCTTAGGACAAGACTGACATGTTAAAAAAAGAAAAAAAAAAGGATTAAAACTACTCAAAATAAAATCTACATGTGGAGTTTGTTGTCACCATTGGTTCCAATATTATAAATCTTTTAAACAATGGCTTTTCTTGGACCATAATTTCAAGCCCAGTGAATGATCTGTCTCTAAACTGGCTACATTTTGGTAAAATAGTTGCAAGAAAGATGAGCAGAGTAGAATGTATCATGATTTACATTGATGCCCAACTTCCAAATTGTACTCAAAGTGTAATTTACTTTGACTATTAAGATAGGACTAAATAAGTCTGGCACAGTGGCTCACACCTGTAATTCCAACATTTTGGGAGGCCAAGGCAGGTGGATTACATGAGGTCAGGAGTTCGAGACCAGCCTGGCCAATATGGTGAAACCCCGTCTCTACTAAAAACACAAAAATTAGCTGGGCGTGGTGGCATATGCCTGTAGTCCCAGTTTCTTGAGAGGCTGAGGCACACGAATTGCTGGAACCAGGGAGGCAGAGGTTGCAGTGAGTCAAGATCAGCCCACTGCACTCCAGCCTGGGTGACATAGCAAGACTGTCTCCAAAAAAAAAAAAAAAAAAAAGCAGGTTTAAAACAAAGTGGTCCCTTTCATAATGCTGTCTATAAAAACAATTCCGTGACCAAAATTAATCATATCATTTAAAAAAATATAACAGTCCCCTAAAAGGCACCTAAACCCTTCAACTTCCAAATGGTGACTTCGTAACCAGGGCTGAGAGATGGGTGCCATAGCTCAAACTGAGCCCCACCTCATTCCATAAAATAAAGTCTATTCCTAAAGAATAGAATAGAATTATCTTTAATTTCTTCATTTATCTAGAACAGTGGGATCCATATACAACAGTTGCATAGTGGCTAGTCTTCTTTTGAGGTAGACAAGAAATAGAAAGAAGATCATTGAGGTACAAAGGGAAGAACCACTTGCCCAGAAACACAAGCTGAATGGCAAAAAAATCAAATTAAAGTGCAGGATTTTCTCTTGTCTATTGTGCTTCCTACCAGTCATGGGAAAACCTATGGAACACTGCTAAGAAGTTAGTTAGATATTAAAGAAGAGCTGGGAGATGGAGATATATATATATCTAGAATATATCTATATGTGATATATATACATTTTATTATATAAATTATGTATTTTATATATAAAATATATAATATATATCATATATTAAATTATATATAATATTAAATTATATATAATGATATATGATATATCATGATATATCATTATATATTATATATAATATATATTTCTATATATTATATATAATATATAATGATATATCATGATATATATTATTAATTATATATTATATAATATATATTTATATATTATATTTATAATGTATAATACATATTATAAATATATATTATATACTATATAATACATTATAAATATATATTATATATTTATACATTATAAATATATTTATTTATAGATTATAAACATATATTAATTTATACATTATAAATATATATATTTATACATTATAAATATATATATTTATACATTATAAATATATATATTTATACATTATAAATATATATATTTATACATTATAAATATATATATTTATACATTATAAATATATATATTTATACATTATAAATATATATATTTATACATTATAAATATATATATTTATACATTATAAATATATATATTTATACATTATAAATATATATTTATACATTATAAATATATATTATATATTTATACAGTATAAATATATAATATATATTTATACAGTATAAATATATAATATATATTTATACAGTATAAATATATATTACATATTTATACATTATAAATATATATTACATATTTATACATTATAAATATATATTACATATTTATACTGTATAAATATATATTATATATTTATAATGTATAAATATATATTACATATTTATATATTATACATATATTACATATTTATATATTATACATATATATTACATATTATAAATATATTATATATTATACATATATATATTATAAATATATATATATTATACATATATATTATAAATATATATATAATACATATATATTATAAATATATATATTATACATATATATATTATACATATATATATTATAAATATATATATATTTTATAGAGAGAGAGAGAGAGAGATATTTTGGGAACTAAGGCAGGAGGCTCGGTTGAGCCCCCTGAAGTTCAAGACCAGCCTGGGCAACATAGTGAGACTCTGTCTCTACAAAAAAAATTAGAAATAAGCTGGGTATGGTGGTGTGTGCATGCAGTCCCAGCTGTTTGGGAGGCTGAGGTAGGAAGATCACTTGAGACTGGGAGGTGGCGGCTGCAGTGAGCCAAGATCGCACCACTGCACTCCAGCATGAGCAACAGAGCAAGACCAAGTCTCAAAAAAAAAAAAAAAGATTTTAAAATGATAGAAAGACTCATGCTTTGAAGCACTGACTTCAAAGCACAAATCCTTCCCAAAGTAGCCGCAGTTTAATTTGTGGTTTTAAAATGGTCAGGGCCTCCATGCAGCATGTCTCCATTGGAACTCTGCTCCCTCCCCAGCGCAAGAAAAAAAAGCCCTTTCTGCAGAACAAACATCCGTTTTCACAAGGAGCCAAACATCCTTGGACAGAGACAAATGCAGAGTGGGAATAAAAAGTTAAAACATACTCTAAGGCAGGTCCTCAGAAAGCTGATCCAGGTGATCTTCCTTTGAAACACTGCCTATAATTACATTAGGGATAGAAAATAAAAACAGAAAGTAACAAACAGATCCAGGGACATCATCACACCACCCTCACCATTGACTCTTTTATTTTCTCTGCTTCCTGCATGCACATATGTAGGCACATTTTACAGAGTAGTATCTACAACAGAGATCAACATGTGTTCTATTTTTTCACCAAACATTTATTTTTCCACATTGCCAGACAACCTCTATAATTCTTTTCAATGACTGTGCAATAGTGCATCAAATCTCTGTGCCATCATTTGCTTAGTCATTCTTCTCTTACGAAATAGATTGCTCAGGTCTTTGCTATTCTAGATAATAAGCAATGGAATGAACATCTTCATGGATGTAGGGTTGTAATTTTCTGTGGCATTATTCCTTATGACTCTATATTTAAATAAACAACCTTCTATATTCTTCCTGATGAGAAAACTATGTCGTCCAGTTAATTACATTTCCATGACACTGTCTCCTTGCCAGTGCCCAGCAGGGATTTTTTCAAAGCAAAAATCAGAAGCCCACTAGCTAGGCTGATGTTGGCTATAGTGAGACAGGGCACACGGCCAAGTCCCCATCCCTCCTTTTTAAGAGACTGGAAATAGGATTTTAACTTCTGTGTTATTCCTCTTCAGAACCACTGCAATTTCTTTTCCCTTTAAAGGCCGTGGGACTGAGTAATATGAACACAGCAGGACCCATTTGATTCATACTTTTTGGTCAATAATCCAATATAGCTACTATCAAAAACACTCCTCTGACCATATTTACATTTTCACCTTTTTGTCAGATGACAGCATAGTCTACCTCAACAGAAGGGATAAATAAGTTATTCGGTTACTGAAGGAGCAGGCCCTTCTAGACAGCCACAGAAGCAAAGGAATTGATGGAGGTAATGCACATAATCCTTAAGAAATATTCTCGCTGAGAGATGAAGTATGACTTAAAGAGAACTGTTGCTTCTCCTGGCTCTTTGGAGCCACGTTGCTTCAGTGAAGTTTTCTTCTGCGATCTGATTATTTCCATCCCTGATGTTTTAAATTATTGGATCAACAGGGAGAGAGCCTGGCCTCTTGGTGAGTGGACAGGACGCCAGGCTGTGTGTCCTGCCTTGGGCACTGACTCACTCCACAGCCTTGAGGGGGCCCCTGAACACCCCCTGTGGCCTCTGACATTCTCCATTCATGAAACGTGAATCACTTTGGTATCAGGTCCCACTGGGAAACTAGAGATGCAATTTGTTTCATCATGTTCTCCTGCCAATATTGTCATTTACTGCTTGTTCTCCTCTATTTCATTTGAGTTTCTTTTAATCATCTAATCCAGGGTCCATATGTAAAACAAACAAACAACTAGATAAAGAAATGGATGGAAACTAAAACAGTCTCATTTAGAAAACAAAAGCACGAGTCAAGGTTGCTGGGGAAGGGTTTCCCTGAGAATATGGAGAAGTCTAAAAGACAATAACACTCATCGCCCCTGCATGAAGCTCCTAGGCTCACATCAAGCCTTCAAACCACAGAGCAGGAGCCAGGCTGCAATAGTGGGATCACCCTGGATTCCCGGATCAGACACAGATTTTCACCCCTAAAGAACCATCACTTTCCCGTACACTTGCAACTTTTGCAAATGTGCGCGCACACACACACACATACACACACACACACTACAGAGGAAGCAGCTCCCAATTACAGATATAAACTAGCCTGATATAACTTGAAAAGTATAGCAGGTTTCCCTAAAAAAAAATAATAATAATTTTATCTCAGCATTTTTCCCGGAAAAAAGAAGACATCACTGCATAGTTTCCAAGTGAAATAGTTTTAAATGTCCTACATTTGGGCCGTTCACAGAGGCTAATATTTGAATCCACTTGGGAGACTCTGTCCCCAGTTCCAATGCAATCATCATGACCAGCAGGGCCTGGGAGATCTTCCAGGTCAATAATAGTTTTCACCAACTGCATACAAGATGGACTTCAGCGATACACGGGTATGGGCCTGTTTTTCCCAAGCAGTATTTACAGCACACAACCTCTCCTCGGCTATAAGTACAAGGCCAGTCCTCAGGAAGTCTATGGAAAAATCATAATATGCATTATGTCTGCATTCCCATATTTTCTCCTTTTCCTGCAGTTCCCTTCACATTTATTCTATTCTGCATTTGACCAATAATACTGCAAAACACGTCCTGCCTTGATCACTGTGAGAAGCCTCAGCTGGGAAGGACCTGGTAAGGTCATGTTCCGTGCCCATTAAATAAATGTTTAAGTGGCTGTTTAAGAGCAAAAAGTCAGCCTAGTGGTGCCACAGAGACACACAGTGGTTGGAACCCAAGGACTCCAAGATGTATTCAGCCCATCAACCTACTACGTTAACCACTAAAGTACTCACTGAGATCACTGTAATTAATAGGGAAAAATTCTCGATTGCAAAGTGCTAAGTGCAGTTAGAAGAATTAAGGCTTCCCATTTGATTTTTTCCTTTTGCCTGAAATTTTACTGCCAATATTAAATTAGCAGCGTTTTATCATCTTTGCTTTTTATATCCCAGGCCTTTGTTTCCTGAGAAACCAAACAGAAAAGAGGAAAAAAGTTACTCTGCATAGAAATACATAGTTAACTGTCCATGCCTAGAATAACCAAACTACTCTTACCCCTATTTATCAACCTCTCAAAAAAAAAAAAAAAAAAAAACACGAAAGTAAAGCAGAAATAAAAACAACAACACATGCTATGTGTGTGTAAAATTGTAGGAAAAGTCGTTAAGCCAAAAAGTTTGTGATATTTTATATAGCATGCTCACAAACTGAAAACAAAATTTTGATTGCTTATATATTCTGAAGTGTTTCCTGCCTACATATCCTCAGAAGTCCCAGGAGCTTTCATGGACACATGGAAAATTTCAAGTTGAGCCATTTTTAAGTTATCCATGAGTAAAAGCGAAAAAAAAAAAAAAAACCACCATGGAGTGGGTGTTTGAGTTTGTCATAAAAGAGGAAAAAAGTTATTTTGCTCTTTCTTTCCTTTTCCTTGAATTACTTCACAATGGCTGAACATACTTTGCCTGAGTTTTCTCTTTTTTTCCCCCAGAAAGAAGAGAATCACCTTTGTGCTAAAGCCAAGTATAAACGTATTCAGCATGTTCTATACAAGTGAGCACCAGGGAATTCTTAAGGCAGATCTATGCGTAACCGTAAAACTAGCATTACCAGACACAAATCTGATCACACATCATAATGACAAATAACTGCAAGAATAAGAAAGCAAGCATGTGCTTAGTACTCATCAGCCAAAAAGAATTTGATGTATAAAATTATTTTGAATAATTATGCAAAAGGTAGATAGCCTTTACTGAAATGCAAACGCTGCAAAACGTGGGCAACTTGGGTATTGACTCTATTTTGCTTCTTCCAGCCACGATTCTCTAAGAAATACTGCCCGCAAATTAAAAGTATCCGAGATTCTTGGCAAACGGCATCCGTGTGGTATCTACTACATTATAGCGATCGCATGCCAATAACAGCTGGGCAGAGAAATTCTGGAATGTTTAAAGTAGAAGAGCTGAACAAGTTAAATAGAGGGTAGAAGAAAAAACTGTTTTGCAGGGAAACACCCCAGTTAGAAATTCAGTGACTGGCTTCATTTCATGAATCTCACATAAATATCTGAGGAGACTGCTGACATCCTAAGCCAAGAAGAAAAACATGCATTTAAAGAACAAGGAGAGAAGCCAGGACATGGAATAATCATTTCACTGGACGCCCTCCACTTCAGATACCATTGGCTCGAACTCCTATTAAGAAGGAACAGAGAAAATGGATGAGAGATACTGCCTACCCAGGAAGGGAAGAAACTTTGCTTTTATAAATAAACCTGTCATGGAGATAGGCCACACATCAGAACGGACAGTCGGGGGGAACAGAAAGAAAAGGAGCCTGAGGTCATGGAGTCCTCCTGTCTCCTATCTGGGCTGGTACAGAAGGGAAGGGGAAACCCAATATTAGCATTGTCTGGCCGTGGCATTTTTTCCCCCTTCTCATAATATAACTTTGTGAATATGTTTAAGAGAGTGTCTGCTGTTATTGGTCTAATGAACTAACTCTGAAATCTGAGCTAAAGACAGCTCCCTAGTGGCTGCTCACTGCTCCACAGACCGAAAGGAAACTCCTTTCAGGGGCCCATCAGGGCGAACCACTGCTGACAGCTTGGAACGGCACAACACACAGATTTATTTCACAGACAGCCACAGACAGGAATTTAGCACCCTGTGCTGGCCTCCTGCTTAGTGGAGAAGGTGTTAAAATGCAACCATGCAGAGCTCTCCGTTGAACAAAACCCAGTAGCGGCTAATCAAGCGGTCACCCGTTCCCGGCAGAAAATACCCAGCGACGCGCAGCTGAGCACCGAGAGGAGCACAATCGTGACAGCTGCTTCTGGGCCGCCGTGCTGCAGCTTGAGAGCTGCCTCGGAAAGCTCTAAATATTTTGCATGACCTTTCAACTTACAAATTAATTGATTTATAAACAACGGCAAATGTTATTTATTTATTTATGACATCTTGGAATGCCTTCTTCCCTCGATACGAGGGCACCGCGCTGAGGGGAACATTCCCTGATGCCTGCAGATACATCAGACCCAAAGAGCGGCTCTTTCTGTCCTTCATCACCGAGCGTTCCATGAATGGATACTTGAAAGATATTGACAAACATGGGCACCGATGTGTAGCTATTTACCTGCCTGCACTAGAAAAAGTCCATAAACATTATTATTTAAAGTGCATAAACTTTTGTTTTATATGCTTGCATATGTGTGTATACACACACACACATACACACACACACACACATCTCTAAGGTAGTCTTACCTACATCTTTGCAGCAAAAGTTAATAACTCCACTGCTTCGGACTCTAAGCAACAGCTCAGCAGTTGATCAGCTTAGCACTTTATGGATAAAGGCAAACCACATTTATCAAAGCAATTGAAATTGCATCCTGGTAACTTGGGGTTGTTCCCAAGGAAATTGCATACAGTTGGAAATATTGTTTATATTGATTATGTTGCTAATCTTGCTCTCACTCATACATGATACGATTTCTTATTTTTAGGTTGCGTTTGTGAAACAACTAACCTGTTCTAGTAAAAGAAAGCGATAGCAGCGACCAATCATTTTCCTTTCATATTTTCTATGTGGGGAATATGCCTCTAGTTCCCTGGCTTTAAATTTCATTTTAAATAGCTTTAAATGCTGTCCCCACCTATTGGATTCCCAATAAACATTTCTCTTCAGGTGGCTTTTTTTTTTTTCTCCCTGCCTCAACTTTCAAGTTTGCCAATAATAAATACTAATGACCAGGTATTCCTTCGGTCTGATGCTGCAACCAGGACCATGCCACAATGTTAAAGCCAGAGAGACATCAGCTAAAATGCGGCTCTGCTTCCCAGAAGGTCTTTAGTAAACTGACACATAAGTAAACATGGGATGGTACCATTGACTAAAAGGACCCTGAGCAAGACCTGGAAATGTGTCTTTGCAAAATCAAGTCCTCATTCACTGCTACCGCTCTGTGGTGCCCCTCCCTGCTATGATTCTCCAACTCTCAGCAGTCTTAACGGAGAATAGCATTTACTTGAACTTTTTTTTTTATTAAAAAAGCAACGTGTTATCATATTTCCAGGACACATGCACAGCCAGGAGCATGGTGACATCAATCATAAATGGATGCCCGGGCAAGCGTCCCCTCCTGGAATGCCTCCTCCTGAGTGGGTTAACCTTTTCCCACCTCACTGTGGTAACTTAACAAAGGGAGCCTTGAAAGACCCGAAGTATGAGAAAACTGAAGCAGGGAGAGAAACTTCATCACCTTAGGAAGCCAATCCATTTGTTCCTATTCTAAGACAGAAAGAAAGAATCATGCCCTGTTTATTTTTTCACTTCTTTGCAAGCATATCATTTCCCTAGAGTTCCTGTGTCACAGATTTTTGTTAAAGGAATGAGATTTTGTTTTTGTCCTTAAAGTCCAAAGGTGGGTTGGGGGAGAAAAAGCCACAGGTAAAACATACGAGAGAGATTTTCTGTGGAAGGTTGCCTTTGCTTAGTATATATAAATATACATATTAAGGTTCATATCATACTAGTATAGGGAACATCGAAATAAATGTCCTTTATATGAAAATAGGGATTTTTAGGAATATTACACAAGGAAAAATGCAATCAAAAATAACTAACTTGAAATAGCTGGAGAAATATGCCTTAACCCTAAATTGAAAATCATTTCAGTAATTCCTGATACATACTAAGCTTATTTCTCTATTCTCATTCTTGCCTTCTTCTTAGAGTGGGTATCTCCTATATAAAACAGGCCCTTTCATTTATACCAAGAGCATTTGCATTCCAAAATGAAATCTATTAAGACAAAGATGAAGTGTGTGCAGAGATGGGCAGATAAGGTTCTTAGCTTTTCCACTAATGGACAGAGTTACCATTTTATGCATGTATGCATTCTCTGCCTCTAAGACATTTTCCATATTTGCGGTGTTTGCCAGATTTCAAACAGGTGATCCTAGCGAGGCACACAGACGAAGAAAATGTTGTCCCTGTCTCCTTGCTCACAGCATGTGCCATGTACACTCAGCAGCCCCATACCGTTGACCTTTTCTGTGAAGCATCAAACAAAGTCTTCCATGGTGCAGGCCTTCTGTTATCCATTCATCAAACAAATACTCATCGATACCTACTAGGTGTTAGGCATTATTCTAGATGCCAAGGATAAACAAAGATAAAAATCCCTGCCCACCTGTAGCAGAGTAGTGGGAGTTGGTGGGGGATTGGAAATATAGACAATCAACAAGTAAATGAGTCAAATATATGGCATCCTAGTTGATGAAGAGTGTTAGGAAGAAAATTAAGTCGGGAAGGGGGTTAAGAAGTGCTGGTTTTGGGAGGAGTATCTCACTAAAGGGACATTAAAATCCAAAGGACGTCTGACCCCAAACTTCACACTGAAATATACAGTTCCAGTTAATAGATGTGAATTAACTGATGATGATGATGTCCCCATTAGTTTTTATCACTTCCATCACAGCCAGGGGCAAAACAGCTCTATTTCTTCCCATATTCCTTTAAGAGACTAGATCACACCTTGCCACACTCTTTCCTCCTGCTTCTCCCACTGACACTGCCCTCGTGAGTTCCTGTGGTCTTCCCAGTGGCTCCATCATCCCTTTAACTATTACTTGCTGGGTGCCTGCTCTAAGTGGAGTGCATTGAAGAAGGAATATCAAGGCAGTGTGGAAGCACTTCTGCTATATCAGGCGGTTCTAATCATCTGTCTTTTCCCTCCATCCTGCAAATCTCTCTTCTCTCCTTAATTAAGGCAGAAACATTCAGAGCATCCCAACTCAGTACTTGGAATTTTTCATTTCAGGTACCCCCAAATAGCAAATTGAGGTGCTCCAGTTATAACAATGTGGATTTCCTGGCTTTCTGATCCACACTACTCTCAAATCACATTTCCACCCACTATTAAAAAAAAAAAATCAAGGCAAGACACAACAAGATGACTCCATGCCATCTTGTATCACAGGTAAAAGAAAACCTTGTCGATATGAAATCAGACAGTGTAAAATTCTCTCCCTGAGGAATCTGGCATTATTACATCCCCCATCAATTATGGCATTGTTTCTCCAACAACTGTATCAGAGGCAGCATCCGGATATTGCTATAACACCTTCCCAAACCATCAGGCTCTTTCCTTCAAACCATGGAAGTCAGACACCACTACAGACAATACTGGGCCCACCAAAACCCAAGCTCTTCCAAAAGAGTCCAAAGCCCTTGTCTGTTTCCAACAATTATCAACTCTCAAAATTCCAGGACTTTTGTATTAGGTGAAATGAAATTTGACTTCTACATTTATGAATAACCTATACCTACATGAGAAAACTCTATGAATTTGATAAGGCATATATGGAGAAATAATATATACACATTATAATATATAATATTAATGAATGGCATATATTTTAAACTTAACTTATCAAAGATTCACTTCTGGACACTCCACTTAATAACAGGCAACAATTCCCTCCTGCTTATATTATAAATATAGGCATTGTTCCAAGTATCCAGGATATGATAAAGAGATACGTCAATGGATCTCGCAAAGCTTCTGCCCTCTGACTTTTATTATTAGTAGTAGTATTAGTATTAGTATTATTTTGGTGGAGACTTTTTGGTTTTGTTTCTTCAGGTACTCCCAAGGTGGGTAAAAATTACAAAATCAAAGTTAAGTTTAAATACAAATACTGGCTGAATGTGAATTTGCCTTTTCTTTACTCCTTTGCACTATTAGGAAGAAAGCATTTATTTCTCTTTCAAAAACACAAGAATACTGAAAAGTTGACTTTGAGGGTTTCGATTTCGCTTAACATTTTCTCTTTGTGCTTGCCACTGATCACCCAAAGCAAGCAAGGAGAGGACCTTGTCATGATCCCAGCATAGAAAATGCCTGCAGTACATTCACCTTGTACACCTTATTTATAATCCTCTGTAAATTCGCCCAAAAGTCATGAACTACATAATACTAATTCTTATAGGTTGACATATTTCCCTGATCTTTCATGAGCCACATGGGGAAACAGTTTTCTCCTGATCTGAATGAAGAAGAAAAACAGTGATCCTAATCAACCATTTGCCCTTAGTGGCTTCCCTAAACAAATCTGGGAAAGCGCTTAAAGGCTTGGGAATAACCATGACCCTGCTTGATGCACTGTAATAACCCTACCTAATTATACTGATATAAAAACTAATTGGAAAGATAGCAAATGTCAGGGTAAGATGCAAATCGTAGGGTGTTAATTGCTGAACAGGTGCTGGAATAGAATTAAATGAGCATTCTGATTAAAAGAGTGGAGGAAACAAATGTGGACCCCCGATAGAAACTTGGCCATGTGACTTCTTAAGCAGTCCATTCCACCAGGAAAAGGTCATGGTGCTGTGACCTCTGTTTTGTGATGGGTAGGCCAAGAAAATAATAGTGACCACAGAAGAAAAAACAATCCAGCAACAATATCAACATGACTTCCAGAAGTCACTGCTAAGTTTGAGCCCCAGAGACATGCAGTGTGTCTTACGAGTTCATAGACACACAAATAAGCCTGGATAGAATCAAGAATGCATAAATCCTCCTCTTCCCTGCCACAAGGGCATGCCCTTTCATCTTTAACCAGCAGTTTTCACATCCTCTCACCACCCCCACATTACTACCACAGTGCTGAGTGCAACTAGGTGCTCGCTATGCATTTGTGGGTTGACCAAGTAGTTGATTAACTGAATCAACAGCCTTGTTTGCCTTCAATAACTTGGGATGGTATGAGAGTAAGAACATTCGGATAGGGCGACATGGAGATTAACTCTGAGGCTCCAACTGCTATAAGCCAGTCACTCTTGTTGCAAATGGTATAAATGATATTTATTAATGCTCTAGCAATCCAGACTTTAATCTACATACACAAAGGAGATTACCTTTTTAGCCTGGTCTATCATGAAGGCTGCTTCTTCACAAACTCCTGGTGACTTGGTCAAGCCTTTGTCCAACCATCACTGCATTTCCTGACATGTGGCAAAGCCTAGGCCAATGAAACCTACATTCTCAAGACAGAAGAGACCCTGAGGGCAGCAGCTTTAAGCAGATAGCAGCTCCTTAGCCCTGACCTGATGTGGTGCCTCCCCAGCACCACAATGCCCTCACCCCTGCTGCCACCTAAAGAAGCTCCACTCCAAAAAAGAAAAATGCTCTAGATCAAGGCCCTAATGTTTTTCCCAACACATCACCTCAAATAACCTAGAAAGGTTAAAATTATTTCATTCCCAGGTAGGATGCTAAAGTTTAAGTGTTCTTGTCTACCAGTAGTTCACAGGTCTTTGAGATTTATGATGCCAGAAACCTAAACCAGCTCTTTAGTGCAGGGAGAAGGAGGTAACACAGTCTTACTCTATTCTACTGATTTTTCTCACTCCACTTCATCTGAGCATAGAGCAGCGATTCATTCATTGTGCTCATTCCACTTGGGGCCTCTACCCAGAGTCTACCAATTGCACACCACTGTGCCTCATCATATTTGGTTTTAGTGATACAGACCAGCAGGAGGCAGATATCAGCAAAGTTAATTCTTCTAACTCAGACCTATGTCTACTAAAATTGGATTGCAGAACTACTCAACCCAGTTGCATTCATTCATTCATTTATTCACACATTCATTCGTCTTTTAAAATTTAACCAACTTGGCCTCTACTTAGTGGGCCAAAGAAAATAATACAATGGTTACATTAGACAATACTCCAACTCAGCAATCCAATTTCAAAGTGCAGAGGAGGGCCTGAATGCTTTAAGAGGGAAATGTGGCTACAGGAGGCATGGGTGAGATTTCACCTTATTTATTTATGCTTTTATAAGGACACTGAGAATAATAATAAAACAGGATGGGAAAGAGAAAAATGTTGCTCCAGTAGAGAGATGGGTGGGTAGAACCTCCTCACTCTTTCCCTCCCTTCTTTTGATCTCAAGAAAACCTCGCTTTCTCTTGCTCACTCTCTCTTTAAGG
This sequence comes from Pan troglodytes, assembly GCF_028858775.2. Lineage (NCBI taxonomy): Eukaryota > Metazoa > Chordata > Mammalia > Primates > Hominidae > Pan > Pan troglodytes. The sequence continues at coordinate 34,375,661 of NC_072405.2, forward strand.
AACAAAAATAAACTGTCTCCTGAGTAATAAAGTCAAGACACTTGCCAGTAAAAATTGGTTAAGGTCATCACTTTTGAAGGTCAAACGAGTTTTAGACAAGATGTCATGTGGGATCACCATTCAGCACATTTAGTTAAATGGTTAAAAATAATAAAAAAATAATGACAATAGTGGAGTTATATTTTTTAAAAGGCAGAAGTCAGAGAGAAAATGAGAGAACCAGATGTCTAGAAGGAATGCTGGGAAACACTGAAGAGGATTTCTCCCCCTACCCCAAACACAACCTTCCCCAAGGACCTTTTCAGACTCATTGTCAGTATCTAATGCCTGTACACTGTATATCTTTTACATGTGTGTTTTGCCATGCAGTCCCCTTATTTATTTAAAAAAAAAAAAAAGACTCAAAGGGAAAACATTTTTTAAAGGATCACAATTCATGTTGACCTCAAAGTGAAGATTTTCCAGGTCCCTCATGTGCCCACCCTGTCTAAATACCCAAAAGACCCCAGAAGTTGTGTTGCTCTGTGACTAGATGGTAAGAGAAAGAGAGCAGCCTTACAGTCAGTTTGCCTGAAAATGATACCATTGATTTAAGTGAGATGCCACAATCTACCCAGTTTCCAGAGGAAGATCTCTGTTTTTGATAAAATAGACCATGAACAAGTCAGAGCAAAGGGGCTGTTCCTAGATGCAAATGAGCCCTCACAGGAGGTCTCTGGGGTCCCAAAACAAATGCAGAACCATGCTGACAGTTGGGTCTGAGTTCTAGGGCATGTTCTGTCCTCTCACAGGGCCATGTGGGCAGCCAGCCCTCATCCTTTTTATAGTCCGCTTGCTTTTACCGGCCACAGCATACCCATACAACCAAAAAATCTCCTGTGCCAAAGGATGCTTGGAAACTCCAGCAAGGCCACTGCAAGACTCAAGTTCCAAGTATTGCTCATTGCCAGTGACAATTAGAACAATCTGAAAATGTTCCTCCCAGAAAAATACACTCTTTTTTGTTGTAACAGGGGTGTAAACGCCAGCCAATCTCTTTTGGCACCTAGAGCTATAAGAAGGGGTTTCACTGTGCCACCTCTCGACAAAAACGCCCTCAATGAGCATCCTCCAAGGACTGGCTTTGAAAGGGGGTTTCGCGTATCAGGTTAATGCATGCACTTGGCACGGCCCAACTTTCGCACCAAGGCTCTGGGGTATGGGGTGATAAGAGCCAGGTTCTGTTTGTTAACGATAAGGCAATTATTTCTTTGGTACTTCATAGAAGGAAAAAAAAAAAAATCTTACAGCAAAGATTCAAACAAGGATCCCTAGGGAGACAACGGACCTCATAGGTTGGAAAAGTTTTTTTTTCTCTCTCCCTTCGCAGGAGCAAACAAATGGCCCATTGAGAGCCACAGAACAGCCAAGGCTAAGTTACTGACACGCACGCTGTCAGTTGGCTTCCCTAGAAGCTCTGGATAACTTAGGGAGTGGAAGATGGGAGCCAGAGGGAGGAGAGACAGAAAAAAAAGACAGACATAAAATGAGAGGAAAGGAAGAAGAGAAAAGGCTGCAAGTAGAAGGGAGCACAGAGACTGTAAAGAAGTAAGAGAGAAACGGCTGGACGCGGTGGCTCATGTCTGTAATCCCAGCACTTTGGGAGGCCGAGGCAGGTGGATCACGAGGTCAGGAGATCGAGACCATCCTGGCTAACATGGTGAAACCCCATCTCTACTAAAAATACAAAAAAAAGAAAAAAAAAGAAATTAGCCGGGCGTGGTGTCAGGCGTCTATAGTCCCAGCTACTCAGGAGGCTGAGGCAGAAGAATGGCATGAACCCGGGAGGCGGAGGTTGCAGTGAGCCAAGATTGTGCCACTGCACTCCAGCCTGGGTGACTGAGCAAGACTCCATCTCAAAAAAAAAAAAAAAAAAAAAAAAAGAAGTGAGAGAGAAACAAAGGGCTGCTGACGGAATAGGAAGAAAAAGAGCACCGTGTGCTGATGTGTAGTTGGTAGCACTTCTCATGCATTTGGAGTGTGAAGAGGTCCATGAGCTTGGATAAACATTACATCTTATTTTCACTGACCCCCAACCAACATTTACCATTTCCTTCCATTTTAAATGTAAACAAGCCACATTAGTATTATGGGTCCATAGGATTCACTGGACCATCAGTGGGATCCATGGCAATAAAAAAAAAAAAAAAAAAAAAAAAAAGGCAAAGAACCCCCAAACACTGGGAAGGTATTAGGCATCCTCTCACTTTGCAGGCAACATACTATTTCAGAGGATAGGTATGCATGATTTTCACTTTGGAAAGGAGAGGCTTTTATTTACTCCCTGGGTCAGGCTTTCTGCCTTCAGGCCAAGGTTTCTTAACTTTCCCTGGAATTATCCAATGTGCAACAAGTTCAGGCATCAAATGCCAAGAAGCTTTTAGGAAGTATTTCTCAAGGTCATCCCATTTGATTAACAGCTAAGAGTTAGTTCCACAGCTTTAAGGGCCAGATCCAGCATGATAATTTTGCTCAGCTGGTTCCCACTGGGCCTGTAAAACTCAAAAAAAAAAAAAAAAAGGTTGGCTTTGGCATCCCCAAGAAGCAGGTCTCTGAAGCCTCAATGTTAGTTTTCTACCAGGGAAAACGCTCTGAAGAGACCAAGATATTCCACAGACAGAATAGATCTCAATCCAAGCAATTGGACTTCTGCTTCTTCCTCCTTGTCCTTGGAATTACATCATAGAATCTTGGTTCCATGGCACTGCAAATCCCACAGTCAGGGTAGGCCAGCAGCCAGAATCCAACAGATCATTGGCCCCAGGACCTATAGGATCATCTGCTGGTTATGGCCCTGTACAGATGTGACTAGACAGCAGCTGAGCCCATGTACTCAGAAATTCCCACCTCTTGTTCTGACATCACAGGTCAGCCTGGGCAACTGATGGTGACCATGCAAACTCACCAACAGCTCTTTCTCTCCTGGTCTCTGGGTGCTTGGTTTCTGAGAGCAACTGGTCTGTCTCTGTTTCAGAAGTTTCTAAGCCAAAGCCATCTCCCACCCCAAGAGGCAGGGAGAACTTACACTGCAACTTGGAGCTACCTTTAAGCTGGATTAAGTTGAAAATCTTCAGAATGGACATCATGCTCAAAACTGCCTGCTTTCCCAGGGGTTGAGAAGTGGGGAGGCACAGCTCCACCTTCTCTGCAGAGAAGGAATGTTTCTACCTGACAGGAAGAGTTCAGGGGGCTCGAAGGATAAGGTGTGCCCATGTGTAGGCAGGTGCCAACCATCAAAGGTGGAGCAGGTCAGGCACAGGATGGAGAAAGATAAGAAAGATGTGCCCCAACCCAAACCACCCTTACTCAGGCTTTCCTCACTGTCTAGTTAATTTGCTTCCAGTCTCAGTGATGGGAATTAGACAATTGCTTTAAAAACTCAGAAGCCACCATAAAAATAGAAAATTACTGCTTCCTGTCATGACCAAATATTAAACACAGTGCACACCTAATGACTCTATCCCTCCCCGGGGAAGAAGCTTTATGAACAATAAAATCCCAGCAGACTTCCAGTGTTTGGGTTTGGAGGTCTCATTAAGGGCTCACTGATCCAATACAATTTACAAGCTCAATGGACGCCACTTGAAGTGAAAACCGCCAGCCCAGAGTTATAAATGGGACACCTACAGTGAAACCAGCATTTTATTCTTCATCGGGGAATGAAAAGAAGAAAGGGAGGTCTTTAGGAGAAAGGCACTGGGGTGCAAGTCGCTAAGGGAAATGTTTCTCATTGCCTGAGTAGGAATCAAGGTTAGACACCCACTAGAAATGCAGGGCAATGGATAGAAAGCAAGGGAGGCCAAAAAACTGAAGGCAGGAAGAGGAAAGGTAAACAAAGGAAAAAGAAGGGGATGGAGACAATGGTGGTGGATTAAAGACAAGTAAAGGAAGCAGGGGTGGGGTTAACTTTGCTGTCCCTTTTGCTATGTAGGTTGAATCTACACGACATCACATTTTCGAAGTCAGATTTTTTTTCTCCAGTTCTCTACATTATCCAGATACAGGTCTAAAGGGTGGTTACTCTTCATCCTGTGCCTTGCCAGCTGGAGGATAAAATGCATTAGCCACTCTACATTTGCTTGGGTAAGTATCGAGCGGACTGTTAGCGTTAAATCGAAGTAAAGTCTGGCTCTTGTTCAAGCGTCAGCCACAACCAAGAAGAGAGAGTGGAGCTTCTCCTTCACCTTTAACTCTGTGCAATTTATCACTCGAGCCTAAACAATCCCACATGTTTAAAGTGCTGCAGAAGCAGACTTGGAGAATGCTAAACAAAGGGTTTTAGGGAAGTCAGAATTAAAGTGCACAGGGGCTGGACAGTGGACACTAAGCAAAAACAATCCAGGGGAGGTGACAAGTCCATAAAGCAGGGTCTAGACAGACCATGAGACCAAGGCATTGAGAGGTGACAAAAAAGGAGGGAAGAGACTGAACATGAGGAGGGAGTCTGTGAGGAGAAACTGACAAAGAAGAGGGGAAAATGCTGATGGATCCCAATAATGCTTTCTGCTCACCTGTCTGCCTTTTAAGTGAATCTCCTACGTGTGAATCAGCTTCTGTATAGATCAGAAGGCAAAGGTTATGAGCCCCAGATAAAGATTTAAAAATCACTAAAATAAAGGAGCCATAGCATATGCTGATTGGGTCTGAAGTCAGTTATGGCCACACAACATCTCTCTTCCCCCTCCACACTGAGGGCCACTGCTTTCCAACTCCTCACATAAGAAACCAGGATTCAGATAGGTTTGCCAGATAAAATACAAGATGCTCAGTTAATTTTAAATTTCAAATAAACAATGAATTATGTTTCTGTGGAGGTATATCCCAAATATTGCATGGGACAAACTTATGCTGAAAAATGATTGTTTATCTGAAATGCAAATTTAACTTGGATATACATACTAAAAAAATCATTCATGTTTATCTGGTATTTATATTTAAGTAGCATCCTAGTTTTTACTTGCTAAATATGGCAACTCTAGATTCAATGAGAGGGAAGAATTGAATGAATGGATGAATGAATGAATGACAGAGGAGTAAGCAAACCGGTGCTGATGCCAAATTTTACTGTGGTTATTATCATACTACAAGAACAACAGCCACTTTGAGTCCTCAGCTCACGTGTCAGAAATCTATTTCCTATGTGTATCTTCTGAAGTGAGAAAATACTTTTTGCATGTAAGAAACCAGCTCCACACAAAATCACTGATTATAGTAAAGTGAAATGCCATCAGTTTGCCCCAAGCCATGTGCTTGAAAGGTAATGAATCCTCAGACCTTCAGGAAATCCTCCAAGCCTTCAGTTCAGTTAGAAGCCTTGTAATTCAGCCACAATCTATTCTATGTGAATCCCACTGTTTCTCTTGTCCCTTTCCTTGCAGAGACCACCTAGATTTTGTTCTGGGAGCTGGAGACCTTGTCTCTTATCCCAACTGAGTCTTTGGCCAGCTACACAGCTCCCGAAATTGTTGATCTTCAATTGGGTTTTCTACTCTGTAATGTGGGATAACATTTCCAGTCTGTAGCTAAAATGAGTTGTGCACGTCGTTTTCAATTAATTAGAAAAATGTCCTGTACAATTGTGCATAAAGCACCAAAACAGCTCACCATTTATCTCCAGAGAGACCCACACCTTGGGGCTTTTTTGGAGGGGCTACATGGAAATAGCAGCATTCAGAGACACAATAGCCCCAGCCCTCATCTCACTGCCATCTTGTGAGTTCTCTGTTTTAAAAGTCCTGGCTACTTAGGGGCTTTTTCAGGTACTAGTCCCAAAGTGTTTGTTCCATCTCTGCAAATTCCTCCATTTCTGTCATCACATCCATGGAGTTAGGAATTTCTCCCCTTATTTCCCTCTCAAAGGCTCTTGTTAAATGTGGGCAGCTGCTGCATTTCTCACCAGCTCCAGCTCCTTGGTGGTCTCGAGGGGACCAGGAAAGTTTGCCTTCACTGGAAATTTTGAGGTTACAACAAAACTTCTTGGAGGACAACCATTTCATCAATGAGCCAGTCCAGACTGATGAAATGCTGACTCCTTATAGGCTTTGATCTAGGCTGGCTGACAGGCTTGAAGCCTCTCATCACTCAGCTACTTCTCTTTCTGATCAAATGTCCCCTCCAGTTGCAACTCTAGGTCAATGTGTAGAAGACAGCAACAAAGAACAATTCTTACAAGATTCTAATTCGCAAACAAATCATCTAGTCAATCCCTAGTGGGTAGAATCCTAAATCTGCGAATCATCTGTGGATAACTTCCTTCTCTCCTTGGTATATAGGTCTCATTTCCCAACCATTTGGCATGCCAGTCTCTTAGCTGGGTCAAAAATGGGCCCAAAGAACTTATCCAGCCCTGTTCACTCCAATAGAAGAAGAAAGATAATAACTGGCAGTTTTGGGAGGTCCTCTTTGGATAAATATATAGTCTTATCCTAATCTTTCCCAGGCTCCACGACCTTTGTTCCTCCTAAAGCCAGCTGGATAAGTTTGCAAAGAGATGTCTCTTCCAAAAACAAATACCTACTTCTTATTTCCAGCACAGCACAATTTTAGAGTACTGTTCTTCTGCTCCTTGACCCATCCACTTCCTAGCAAATCTGCTATTTAATCACATCACACAATTTCATAAGGAAGAAGCTGGAAGTTGAAGCATGGCATCATCTGTTCTAATAACCACGTCCATCCAGTTGGTCCTCTGATTTTCACTGGGAATTGATCCAGAGGTCTTGGGCAAGCACTTTGAATGACAGAATGCTAGTCATGGTGAGTTGGTTTTCATCTTTCTCCCTCTTTTCTAAAGAATTACTTATAAATGGTTTGGATTCTGGCCTGAGTTTCTGCTTTCTCACAAACATCCAGGCTACTAAAAAATTCACAGATTGCCAGATGGTATAACAGCAGTTCCCTGCAATGAATCTGAGCTTCCCAGTGAACAAAGAAGACGCGTACTCATGGGGACAAGCGGCAACATCAGCAAAAGCTTTGGAGTGGTGAGTGTGCTGGGGGAGGGGAAGCAGGGTGTGAAGAGGTAAGAAAAAGGACCTTTCCCTCCAGTGGCTGATACCAGAGTATCTGGCAGGGAAAAAACTTTCTAGCAGGTTCCCCTACTTCCATTCTCCGTGTTCCAATCCATCCTCAAAGTTCTGTCTCCAAAATACCAGCCTGATCATGAAATGGCACAACTCAAAACCCTTCTACATCTTCCATCACTAACAAAGTAATGTCAAAATACTTTTGTATGGGCATATAAAGTCCTCCAAAATCTGGGCCCAAATAATCTCTCCAACTTCTCTTACTGTCTCTCGTCACATGTAGCCAAGTACCTCTAAAACTATGTGCAGGTTTAGGAAATTCTTTCCTTTCCAGGTGCCTTTTCCAACACACTTTCTTCCTAGAAGGCCATTCTGCCCCAATTTGTAAATATTCGAGGTATAGCCATCACCCCACCTATCTCTGCCATGATGGAAATTATCTCCGCACTTCAGATCTTCCAGAGTGCTTATCCTTTTATCTCTTTTATGGTACTTTTTGCATTTTGCATAGCATCCTAGTCATATCTACACATCCTTTGTTTTTCCACATAAACTCCAAGCTCTTAGTGGGAAAGCCTTCTATTTACTCAATCTTATTATCCCTAAGACCCCATGCAAGGTCCATGACATAATAGGCCCTTGATAAATATTTACTAAATATAAGTAAGAATTTTATTCTGCTTTACAACCCTAGATATCTGTTCTTGGGCCTGTTCTGTACCTATCTGCCACTGGACATAAGATCGCTAAGAGGTTGTAGAATGCAGGAAGTCACAGGAATGGTCCTATATGAACTGGCAATAGACTCAATCACCCAAACTCTTCAATGCTTGGCAGTCAGAGATTAATCTGTGAATTAATATCTATGGAGTGTCTGTAGCATCCAAGCCACTACAAAGATGCAATGTGAGATACAGGATAATTGCCCTGACTTTTTTTAAAGCATCTGTTGTATCATGCACTATGTGGGCACCTTACATTAATGTATTTAGCACAACAACTTAAGGGGAGAGGTATTATTAACACCATCACACAGCTAATAAATATTGGCATCAAGATTTAAATGCCATGTGATGTCTGATATCTAAGAATTATAATACAATTGGAAATGTAAAGCAAGCACGAAATAGATAAAATAAATAAATAATGCCCATACCCCTGAACAAGAGTAAGAATTTGTGATAAATGTCAAGAGAAAAGATTTTCACTACAAGAATTAATATCTTTGAGGAAGTAGAATCTGTACTAGGTCTTGAAAAAGGGATAGGATTTATATTGGCAGAGTGCTTGTGGTGGGTATTCCAGGTGGAAATAGTGTATACAAAGGGAGAAAAGAGGAAAAATTCAAGATCTGTGTTCCGGACAGGGGGATCCACAGAGAAAGAAAGGATGGGATTCGAATGTTGGGACCTAGGTACCATCCACTGACCTAGTCTTCGGAGCGCTTTTTGTATTTTGTGAATACGTATTTTTTGTGTGCTTATTTACGCTGTATGCTCCATGAGAGCGGGAACCATGCCTATTGTATTCCCTGCTGATCTCTCACTGCCATTCACAAATATTTTTTGCTTGATGACTGAATAACATAAGGACTTAGCAAGTGAATGAATGATGGAACGAGCCCATTTATACACAACTAAGCTAGTTTGCATCAAATCCTAAAACTCTAGTGTCAGGAAGCTGGCCAGGCAAGCAGAATAAGTGTAATTCTTAAATACTAACCCAATTACATGAGCGAACTTTCCAGCACCACCTCTGCAATCATGAGGAGGAGAGTCATTTTCTCGAACAAAATTTTGTTTCTTTTTTACCACTTGGCTCCAGTGTCCTCCAATGAAGAGCTTCAATCCATAGGGACACTTTTTCCCAGCTACAGAGTCCTTTATCTTACCTGTAATTCCCTGAAATGGCCAAGAAACTAACAAAGGTTTTGCTAGGAAACAACGGAATAAGATCATGAAAGAATGATGCATTCACATTGGATAGATAATCTGTGGTTTTTATTGAGAAAATCTAAACCCTCCCTGAGAGAATGAAATTTTCACTTAAAAAAAAAAATACATTGAGTGCAGCAGCCCACACCAGTAATCACAACACTGTGGAAGCCTGAGGTAGTAGGATAGTTTGAGGCCAGGAATTCCTGAGACCAAACTGGGCCCAGAGTGAGACCCTGTCTCTACAAAAAAATAAAATTTAAAAGATAGCCCGGCATAGTGGCACAACTGTAGTCCCAGATACTTGGGAGGATGAGGCGGGAGGATCACTTAAGCCCAGGAGTTTGAGATTGCAATGGGCTATGATTGCACCACTGCATTCCAACCTGGGCAACAGAGCAAAACCCTGTCTCAAAAAGAAATTTTTTTTAATAGCCTGGGGCCAGGTTTCTGTGGGCTCTTCACAGTACTGGGTTCTCCCATACTGGAGATGAAGAGTCTGGACAGAGAAGACATATATATTAATAACTCCGGTAAATTATTGAGGAGCAGGGATGAATTAGCATACCTGACCCCCAAACTTGAGGCCTCAGCAAGAATCAGAGAAAGTAGAATTGGAAGGTAGTGTATTAGTCACCCATGAACCCAAAGCACTTCATTTGACAAATAGGGGAACTGAGTCACAGAGAGGAGGCTCTTGACCTCTGTAACATTAGATAGCTAACTAGTGAAATGTTCTTGGGCCCAACACAGGTCTTCTGTTCCTAATCCGAGGCCTTTTTGCTGCACTGCACTATCCACTCCTCAGTCACGCCGAGGACGGACATTCTGTCAAATCTGTCACACAGTTGAATGTGACTCACACAATCTCAAGTTAAATGCTACTTCAGGGGCCAACAGCACCCACTCCTTCCACAATAACAGATTCCCCCTCCAGTGTTCCTATCAGTTCTTCCAGATCACACCCACCAGGCCCTTCCATCTTCACAGCTCTTAACTCTGCAGTTTTTCTTCCTATTACACCAAAATCTTTCTCTCTGTAATTTCTACCTATTGACGAAATTCCAATTTCACAAGCAAACTGGCTATGTGACCTTGGCTGAGTTACATAACTCCTTCAAACTTGAGACTTTTATCAACCATTGAGAATTAAGATGATTTTACTAGCACAAATGTCATAGCACAATGCCCAACATACAATAAGTGCCAATTAACTGTTAGATAAATGTTATTATTGGTTTTATGTATCCTTCTCAGAGCCAGAAATCTTCACTCAGGAGATAACACTGCTGATATATCTGATTTGCCCATTTCCGAGGAATGGGAGGTAATGGTCACCTTGCAGACATAGGTCACCTTGTAGATATAAATCTCACCTGCAGCTCAACTCCAACTACTACCCAAATTCTATTTCTACCATGATTCTCTAAAAGTTTCCATCCCACAAATCGCACTTCACTGGAGTTAAGAAATACACTTGAGAGACAGAAAGAACAAGTACGGCCCAGGGGAAAGTAGATCCAAACATATGCTTCAGTAGAACAAGTTACTTCATGAGGCAGAGAAAGGCAGGAAGAGACTGTGTTAGACAGCAGGAGAAGGGCCAATGACAAGCCTGGACCAGAGGTGAGACCAGCAGATGACAATGCCCACACCAAGATGGTGGAAGAAGAAAACAAGAGTCACACCCATCAGGATGACTACTATCAAAAAAATAAAATAAAATAAAATATAAACAAGGATTGGTAAGGATGTGGAGAAGTTGGAAGCCTTGCTTGTGCTTATGCACAATATGGAAGAACAATAAGGAACTTCCATATTGTTTTCTACAGCAACTGTACTATTTTACATTGGCAGCAATGTAAAATAGCAGTAGCATTTTACGCTGGTGGCAATGCAAAATAGTACAGTTGCTATAGAAAACAATATGGAAGTTCCTTTTAAAAATGAAAATGTAATTACCATCTAGACCAGCAATTCCACTTCTGGGTATGTTCCCCAAAGAATTGAAAGCAGAGACTCAAACAGGTACTCATATACTCATGTCCACAGCAACATTATTTCCAGTAGCCAAAAGGTCAAAGCAACCCATTGCCAGATGAATATACAAACAAAATGTGGTTCATCCATACAACAGAATATCATTCGGCCTTTAAAAGAAAGGATATTCTGACACATGCTACAATATGGAGAGTCCTTGAGGTGATGCTAAGTGAAATAAGCCAGAAACAAAAAGATAAATACTACCTGGTTCCATTTACGTGAGGTGTCTAGAGTAGTCAACTTCATAGAGACATTAAATACAATGGTGGTTTCCATGTGCTTGCGGGGGTAGGAGATGGGTAGTGGGGAATTGTTCAGTGGGTACAGAATTTTAGTTTTGCAAGATGAAAAGAGTTATATAAATGAATGGTGGTGATAGTTGCACAACAATGTGGATGTATTTCATGCCACTGAACTACACACTTAAAATGGCTAAGATGGTAAATTTTATATGTATTTTACCACAATTAATTTTTAAAAAAAGAAAATGGTGTCAGGAGAAGCCTTCATGGGCAAATAAACTTCAGTTTATTCAGATCTTTTTGAATAAACCTTTTGAATGAAGGTCATTGTGTTGTTTGTTTGGTTTCTCAAGAAAGAAAATAAACAAAAACACATCAACACTTAAAGTGGTCCTCCTGGGAACAGAGCTCAGAAATATACGAGACCAATGTCCAGGGACAAAAGACTGGGATATTTAGCGTGTGAGAAATAGGTTGGACCTCCTCTTTATTTATTTACTAGAAAATACCCTACCAGTACGCACATGGGTAGCCTACGAAGATTCAAAATAAATTATTGCCCTCTCTATCCATCTGACTTTTTATGGGGCTGACAAAGACAGGAACAATAGGGACTCATCTTCCTTCTCCCACATTAGTCAGACTGTCCCTAAAGTCCTCTTCTCACAGATCACCAGATTATCCTGAGCCCCCCAGAGGCTCACTGGATCGTCAGAGAACCTGCCAGATAGAGAAGAGAGTTTGAAAAGAACACAGCCCATAACAACCAAGTTTGAATTAGAGCTTCCCTCTAAAACACAAACGCAAATCCATTTGAGCCTTTTATTTTTATTTACCACACAGGCCTTTATAGACAAGAGCTCAGCTGAAGGCCACAGTAAGAATGATGTTTCATTAGTGTTTCTGTTTTGTTCTGTTCTGTTTTGTGGTTTTTTCCCCTGATGGGGACTTTGGATTTCTACACTAAAAATTAATCAGGAGACCCTTGATTCAGCAGCAAGTCCTGCTAGGCTGTGTTTTGGTCTAGCCTTTTGGAGAGGGGCATAGTTGCCCAAGAATTCACAAAAGCATACTGAACAAAAAAATGAAAATAGAAAATAAATTTATGTTCTAGAGAGATTAAGGCAGGGAGTAATTTAGTATTGGGGGAAAAAACTCCAACTCTGGGGCTAAGTTGAGAAGGGGAGAACTAAGTCCTTAATGGAGGATCCCCTATTGTAAACTCCAACGGTTTTCAATTAAAGGGCCACAAAGTAGTGAAAGCGATTTTTCGTATTTCAAGCAGCCTATTAGAAACAGAAGATCTGCTGGGATATGGTCACATGGACTCACCAGAAAGCCAAGTTGTTTTGTGTTTGAGCTGGAAGTCTCCCAAGTCAGTGTGGTAACACTGGTTATCTCATCCCAATCAAAAACTCTTAATTGGCCATTGATGGTATCAAGGGCATTTCTGAGAGGAGATGTTTTTCCCTCCCATTTTGTTATACGTTTTTGATTAATAAAAATGGAATTATAGCTGCATTATTATTTGTCCATAGCAGTTTGGAAGGCAAAGTCCTGCAAAACCCTGTGTTCACCAAGGAAGAAGCTTAAGGGGTCCTTGGTGGTGAAAAGTTGGGGAACCATCCTCTCCCTCTCCCTGGAACATGCACATTTCAAGGGAATAAACAGACTTCTTCTGAGCCAGAGTGGAGCGTGCCTGTTGTGTCAGAAAACGCAAAGACAGACAGTGTAAATTAACTGCATCTGGTAAGGTTAGGTGAGAAGGGGGAGGAGATAATTAGTTGGCATTATAGGAACAAGGACAAGGAACAGAGTTCTATATTTACACAGAGGAAATCCAAAATAGACTACATTGCACCCATTTGGGGCTTGTGAGGGAACCCACGGAGTTGGCAGATGGACGCAGAGACCAGACGCAAGGCTGATCCAAACCCCTGGATACCGTAAGCACCATTCCCACCTTCAACAAATGGAAACCTGACTTTATGCCCTTTTTTTTCTTTTCTTTTCTGAGACAGGTCTCCCTCTGTCATCCAGACTGGAATATGGTGGCACGATCACAGTTCTCTGCAGCCTCCACCTCCTGGGCCCAAGTGATCCTCCTACCTCAGCCTCCTGAGTATCTAGGGCCACAGGTGTGCACCACCACACCTGGCTAGCATTTTTAGTTTTTGTAGAGATGGGATCCCACTATGGTGCTCAGGTTGCTTCATGCCATTTTACTTCTGAAAATGAAGGCAAGAAGGCTAAGGTAAACCCGAAAGACATTCAGGAGCGATGAGACAAGGTTTCAGTGAGAGAACTCTTATCTTAAAACAAAAGCCCTTCCTGTGTCCATGTGTTCTCATTGTTCAATTCCCACCTATGAGTGAGAACATGCAGTGTTTCGTTTTTTGTCCTTGCGATAGTTTGCTGAGAATGATGGTTTCCAGCTTCATCCATGTCCCTACAAAGGACATGAACTCATCATACAGGAAGGAGAACATCACACACCGGGGACTGTTGTGGGGTGGGGGAAGGGGGGAGGGAGAGCATTAGGAGATATACCTAATGTTAAATGATGAATTAATGGGTGCAGCACACCAACATGGCACATGTATACATATGTAACAAACCTGCACGTTGTGCACATGTACCCTAAAATTTAAATTAAAAAAAAAAAGCCCTACAATAAGCAAGCCAAACAAATGGATCTGTTTATAGTAAGGTGGGCTCACTTAAAACCTGATACTGGACAATTTACAGTACCCTTTGGTATGTATGTTTCCATGTGTAGACATGCAACATTTCAGAAGTAACGCACATTTCAAGTGAGGCAGAGACATCACTGGGCTATTTTATTGCACATAGGATAGTAAAAATAAATGCCACAGTCACATAAAACTCATAATCTGTAGCCAAGATACGATTTCCACTTTCTCAGAAGAATTTAGAGCATGCTAGCACAAACTATGAAGGCGCCTAATATGAAAATCTTTTCTCTCTATAGACGCAAAGATACTTTCTTTTGTACATGTAATATGTGTATTACATAGGAAGAAAACATGAGCATATTCAACTTTATCGGTGAATGTAGTGAGATGTAGTTCTTTAAAGTAAGAGCTCCTGCTTAGTGCAGAGCCATTAAGGTGTGTACTTATGAGAAGCAAGGTGCAGGTGAGTATTTACAGATTTGCAAACATTTCTAAACCTGGTTTACAGGGTGTTTATTATGAAAAAGGATGTAACAGTCATGAGGTTAGAGTACCTTCTTAAAAGAGAAGCTAAAGATAGTGGAAAAGACTAGATCAAGATTAGTGAGCTCAATCCACAGGCCGGAAAGGACAGGGTCTAGGCTGCTCTCATATGCATCCAGTCTCCCAGAGAATCCCTGGGAAACACAGAAATGAACAGATCCAACTCATCAGTTAGGACAGAAAAAGTGCTGGGAGAATGAGGTTGTGGCCATGGAGAGAAGCACAGTCTGGAAGTAAGGACAGTTCTGCTGTGTTCCTTTTTTTTTTTTTTTTTTTTTTTTTGAGACAGAGTCTCACTGTCTCTGTCACCCAGGCTGGAGTGCAGTGGCGTGATCTTGGCTCACTGCAATCTGTGCCTCCTGGGTTCGAGCGATTCTCCTGCCTCAGCCTCCCAAGTAGCTGGGATTACAGGCATGTGCCACCATGCCTGACTAATTTTTGTATTTTTATAAAGACTGGGGTCCACTATGTTGACCAGGCTGGTCGCAAACCCCCGACCTCAAGTGATCTGCCCACCTCGGTCTCCCTAAGTGCTGGGATTACAGGCGTGAGTTACGGCACCCAGCCTGGAAGTAAGGACAGCTGTGTTCTAATGCCAGCTCTGCCCAACCAGCTGCACAACCACGGGCAAGTCATGCCACCGCTCAGCGTTCAGATTTTTCAGCTAGATGAGGAAAATGACTGACTCCAAAGAGTCCTTGCAACTCTATATATTTAAGCTTCTCTGTACTTTCAAAAAAGACCAGAGCAACCCCAATAGCTCCCTAAAATGCAGCTCACTGGAACCTTCTAAAATGGCAAAGACACTATACACATCCAACAAACATTTTATATTTGCCCATCATCCTCTTCAAGCATCTCAGAGAACACTGCAAAGATGCCATTGATATTTCAGTAGCCTCTTGAAGCCTACAGCAGTGACTGCACCCCCTAACCCATCATTATATTATTGAAGAACAAAGATGCTGAGTGCTTTGTCCAAGGTCAGAAGCTAGGACAAGATCAGAATTCCAGCCTCCTCAGTTCCTAGGCTATGCTATACTTTCCACGAAGAAACCAAGCTGGCTTTCTGGGAAGAATGCCAGAGGTTCCATTCTCCCAACTGAGAATTTGTTGGAATATTGGAATAACAACTTTGGAGACTGTGGTCTCTCCAATCCATTTCAGGACCTGGCTAGAAATGTGAAAACCCAAAGAAAGAAGCAATAGGGAATTATTCCATTTTTTAACGAAAGAGAAAAAAAATTAGGGATGGGAATATGGGGTTTCTTAAAAATTACATGATTTCTGGAAGTTAATTTGGTATTTCTTCATTGGTTTGTAAGTTCTGTTTCCAATCACAAAAAACAGACAGCTGAGGATGCCTAAATCACATTTCAGTGAATTAGTGTCTTGTCCCAAAGAATCTTTCCCATTCTGAATATAACATAGAACACAGAATGCAATCCTCCATGGTAGAAAGGAATCTCCCTGAACACAGCAGAGAGCTTGCCATAATCCCCTAAACCATAATCTGAATTGATAATCTTCCAGCCAAGCAGCAATCACCGAGAATAATAAAGTGGGTGCCACTTAACTTGGGGCACATTTCTTCTTCTAGAAAACTGATTGAGACCATACCCTGCCCGAAAGGAGAGGTGCCATCGCTTATATCCTGCACCACACATACTACTTATTAGGCTGAAGCTGGTGCACCTGGAAAAGACTCCACCACAGATTTAGAGACACGTCTTCCAAAGGAAGATTCTGGCTTCTTCCAAGAAAGGCCAGCATGAGGAGGCCTTTGTTGGATGAGCTTAGTGACTTGAAATAACATGAAACCAACTTGACAGCAAAGCTCCATGGATCAGTACTCAGAGTTGAGGTTCATGAAGAAAAGGAACCAAAAATGATTGAAAAATCACTTTTTCCCCCTACCTGTCAATTATGACTGGGTCCGATGGAGTCTCATTTCGGTTTCCACAGCTTTTCTTTTCGCAGCATCGACTGTAGATTGGGAAGGAACCAAGAGTGAAAGAAATTTATTAAATCAAGAAAATGCAATGAGCACATGACAAGAACATTTTTTCCCCCCAGACAGAGTCTGGCTCTGTCACCAGGCTGTAGTACAATGGCTTGATGCCTCCTTCTTGGCTCACCGCAACCTCTGCCTCCTGGGTTCAAGCAATTCTCCTGCCTCAGCCTCCTGACTAACTGGGACTACAGGTGTGTGCCACCGCGCCCAGCTAATTTTTGTATTTTTACTAAAGATGGGTTGTTACCATGTTGGCCAGGCTGGTCTTGAACTCCTGACCTCAGGTGATCTGCCCACCTCGGCCTCCCAAAGTGCTGGGATTACTGGCATGAGCTGTAGTGCCTGGCCACAAGAACATTCACCTTCGTGAATCTGTCTTGGAGGGAAACAACACACACTGGGGCCTGTCAGAGGGGTGGTGCAGGGAGGGAGAGCCTCAGGAAGAATAGCTAATGGATGCTGGGCTTAATACCTAGATGATGGGTTGATCTGTGCAGCAAACCACCGTGGCACATGTTTACCTATGTAACAAACCTATACGTCCTGCACATGGTCCCCTGAACTTAAAATAAAAGTTGAAGAAAAAAAAAATGAATCTGTCTAAGGTAGCTTCCCAACTATAAGCTACTTGAGGGCAGGATTTATGACCATGTTTTATAAAATAAAAAATAAAAAACACTGAACCTGAAGCCAAAATATACTCAAATTCTCACTCTGTGATTTAGAAGCTGGCTAATTCTCAGCAAATCACAACTTCCCCATGAGTCATATTTGTAATCGGAACCACGGAAGGTTGGATATTAAGATGGATAAGGTCACTTCCAGATTGATATTCAATGATTTTATGATATTTTAGATATTTGTGGCTCAGTAAGTAATTAAAGAAACGAGAGGAAGGAAAATATGTAAAATAGACTGCAAGTGGCTGCCAGGATTACTATAAACCTTATTTACATAACATCTTTCTCCAGAGATCTTGCTATACTTTATAAACATTTATTCATTCACTTATTTCCATCATTTTTCAGATGAAGTAGGAAGACCAGAACTATGGTATACATTTTAAAATACGAGGAAAATGAAGCAAGGAGCTGTTGGATGGTAGCTCCAATAATTTTCACCAAGTCTGAAACAGAAATGGTATCCCACTGTTTGTAAGTCCCAGCTCTGAAAACTCCACTTTCCAAGACGTCCCTCTTGTGCTGGGTACCTGATAGAAAGACCTCAATAAATGCTGATAGGATTAGCTGAGAGGGAGATAAAGAAGATCCCCTGGGGCAATTACAACAAACAGAAAGTACTCCCTAGGACCTGAGAGGGGTGCAAAACACTCCAATCCAAAGGTATCTGTTCGAAAATACCTAGACAAATGTGAGAAGGGCAAAGGAAGCTTGCTGGTAAGAAGCACTGGGAATTCACTCCCTTACCACCAGGGAGCCCATCTGCTGCCTATCAGGGCTACAGACTTCTGAATACCTCTCAGCTCATCTCAGGTACATGGTCCACTATCAACTATAGTTGGCTAAGGATGTAGCCTTGACATGGCTTTTTAAAAAATCTTTATCATCCATACTGGTTGGAGAATATGCCTAAGGAGTAAGCACACTAACAATAACCAAACTGTATGTGAACACTGCCCTGCCCATGGTAGTTTTTCTGTAGCATAAGTTTGACATGATACCTTAGGAAGATTGCTGAACTGGGAATCAGCGTTCTGGTGTCCAAGCTGTCACCAACCAGCTTCACAAATTTAGTCAAATGTCTTTAACCCCTCTGGGCTTTTTCTTTCTTATGAATAAAGTGAAAGTGTTGGATTTGATTCTCTCTAGAGTGTCTTCTAGGTTTAAGTCCATGAGGCTAGGGGATTCCATGAGCACCCTTTGAAAGTGGTGATAACATAAGGAAAAAGGGAAGTCATGTGACAGCAGGAACCCAATGGCCTAGCACCAACCCAGTCTTAGAATTTTTTTTTTTTTTTTTTGAGACAGGGTCTCCCTTTGTTGCTCAGGCTGGAATGCAGTGACATGATCATGACTCACTGCAGTCTCAACCTTCCAGGTTTAAATGATCCTCCTTTCTCAGACTCCCATATGTAGCTGAGACAACAGGTGCACACCACCACACTTGGCTAATTTTTTATTTTTCATTTTGGTAGAGATAGGGTCTTGCTGTGTTGCCCAGGCTGATCTCGAACTCCTAGGCTCAAGCCAACTGCCCACATCGGCCTCCCAAAGTGCTAGGATTACAGGTGTATGCCACCATGCCAAGCCTCAGTCCTAGCTCTGTGGCTCTCTGCAGCTCATTTGCCCTCTCTGGTTCTCCACAGAATTAAACATAAACAAATAAATATCTTAAAACTTTTTAAACCCACCTCTTTCATGGGTGTGTGGATTCGCAAGTGAGTAAGTCTACCATCCTCAGAAAGTAAAATATACTTGAGAGATGCTTAAACATTTGCAGCAAATGGGCACAATGAGGTTTTAAGAAATTTAATCAAATTAGTAGGAAGGAAAAGAAAAATGGTCTCAACTTTCTTAAATACCAGAGTTTGCCACTGGGACTTTCTGAAATAATATTTGGCCTTTGAAATTATATTAGGTCTTAACTTTTAAAATTTCAATCCATCCCAAGATTAACACCAATAAAAATGCAGGCCAGCTGCTCTCCCACCTCCTAAAGCCCTTGTCTCTCTTCCCAAATCCCTACCCCCCACCCATTTCTCCCACCTTTCCTGTTTCTAGAATATTGCTTATGTCAACGTAATACCTTTGCAGCTCAGGCAAACCATTTTTCTTAGCAACACAGTTTCAAAAGACCCATACATGCCAGCTACCTACAGACCTTCAAGCAAGACTCTCCCCTTTGACATCACCAGCATGTCAACCTAACCCCAAATATGTGTGCAATGCCGGGTACAATTTAATTACAAGAGCACACACTGTCAGAACGTGCCAATCTGTTTAGTTTGGGTAGGAATGATTCTGAGGGGGCTGAGTAAGTTTTCAAAATTGTTCAGCTGAATTCAGCTGCCTTCCGTGGGGATTTCCTCTGGAGGAAAAGAAAACAGATAAAAATGTAAGCCTGGTGCCAGTGTAGTATAATGTAGGGAAAGAACTTGGGAGGAAATGATATTCAAAGAAAAATGCAGATAAACTTTAGGATCCAATCCTCCATTTTCCAACAGTAACATATTTAAATATCATCTCTAATGTTGATATTCAGCACAAAACATACATAGAACATACTTGGCCATTGAACTATAATAGTAAAGGTATAAAAATAATAGAACTTGGTTGAATTAGCCCCATTTGAGCCCATCTTAAATTTTTTTCTGGGTCTGTTAAGTTGGCCAAAGCAAATTATTTTTTTTTTTTAGAAAAGTTCTCACTAATATGTTCTAGTCGTTCTTTGTTTTTAACGGCATTCAGTCCTCCTGCCAGCAATATTAGCACAAGCAATGGGAAGTGGAGAACCTGAGATGTTTGTGAACCTACACTCCCCAAACAGTGTGGAACAGCTAAGAAACCAGGTCCCTGAATTACTCAGATGATAAACTCAATTCTGCCTTCCCTTTGCTGTGTAAACAAAGCCTGAGTGACCAACTTCAGGTTCAGCTACTTTAGTTAAAAGGCTTTTAGGATTATTCTCCAACAAGCAAGTCTGAAGTTCCTGATAAGTGTTTTCTAAAACTAAAAATGACTCTAAGATTAAAAAAAAAGTAATAAAAAATAAATAAAACAAAGAGAAGAGGAAACTGAGCTTGGCAATAGGTTAAGACTGTGTTCGTAACAACCCCAGAGAGACTCAGAGGTGCTCTTTTTTCCTAATGAATGAAAATGAAAGCTGTTCCACTGTTTCTCTCTGGCTTGGTTTGGTTTATTTTATTCTAGTACTTATTTGGAGAACCTTTTACTTGAAACACTCTCAATTTATTCTCCCCATCTCCACCCGGAGTCTTTGAAGGAGAGAGAAAAAATAAAACAAGTTGGAAGTGGGAGGTGGGGAAATATGAGAACTCTTATCACAATCCTGAATCATACCTGCATTTTTCAGAAAGAGAAAAAGAGGAATAAAAGATGGCTGGGGAAAGGGAAAAAGCCCCAGCCTTGGACGGAGAGTGTCCCGTCAGCCAAACTCCAGCTCACGACAAGCGAGTGTGTCCCTTTCCCCTCCAAAATAGTTTTTAAAATTCAACCTTCAACTTTCAAAAATCTGTCTCTAATTTCAAACTCAAATAAGCGCACAGCATGGTGGCTTTTGTTTTGTTTTCTTCTCCCCAACTCCTCCCTGTGATTGCATAACAAAAGTGTCTAAATTCACACCATCTGGCCGATAAAGACACTGGCCCCACTGCCCGGCTGGCCCATCTGATTAGGGCCCTGTCTAGCCTGCGCCTTGTGGCGAAAAGTCACAGCTGTGGGGTTTGCTCGAGCTCAATACAACTCTGTTATTAGCCAGCTGTAGGCCTTGAGACGACTTCTGTTCAAATTATAATATCTTTTAACCCTCTGAGCATTGAGGGCTCAGGGGTGGCTGGCAGCGACATAACAACTAGATTTCTCCTTGCTAATAATTGGCAAAATGAACCAAAGCAGGGAAGAGAGGAACAGAGACCATTGGGGAAGGGAGAAAAAAAAAGTTATTCCTAAAGAGATTTATTTTGTCTCTGCTTTGTTCCCCATTCAAAGCTAAACACAGATTTATGAGGCTTTTACTAAAGATTACGGAACATAAAACCATCCGGGGAAGTGCCCAGGTATGCCAAATAACACTATGCAAATGAAACTAAGTATATGCAATAACCCTTGAGAAACAGGGCACCTGATTCATCTCTCAATCATTGACTGCTACAACTGGCTCTTAAAATGTAAGAGAAGGAACTTTTCCCCCTTCCTGGAGTATCAACCAGCTCTAACTGACAGATTGAATGAGAACTTCCCTTTTGGATGCATCTAATATTTGCCATTACCCATCTCATCTGCACACATGTACACACACACACGTATGCTGCAGACAGTATCCATCCAATGGATCATTTATTTACACATAATTAATATTTATTTTAAATTGTAGTTTGGGAAGAAAACAGCAGAGCATCTTCCCAGGTCTCCAATGCAGAGAAGTTACAGTACATTAAATTTTTATATTGTGTTACTAATGCAGACTAAACTAGAGGCTTTAAAAATTGATGCTGCTACTTAAACAGCATAAAATGAGGAGGATTTGATTGGGCTTAAAAATAAAAATGTCAGTCTTAACTACAGCTGGATGGGGCATGCAAGTATTATTTAAAATGATAGGTATAATTCATCAGACAATGGATCAGTTTTTTGTTTTCTTTCCTTTTCAGGAGGTAATCTCTCCAAACAAAGGCATAAAAAGAAAAACCTCCCTTCAACTAACCAACCTAATCAAAGCGTTCTATTTAAATCTAGGTATTATATGAACTACATCTCAGAACTGTATTTTCTTTCTGAACAAATCTATCAAACGTCCCTGAGATATTGGAGTATCTATCTTCTTACTCCTCCCAATGCCTTCCCCCCAGCTACTCCAGCAAGGAAGCCTCCATTGCTTTCAGCTGAAGCCACTGGCATTTGGAAAGTTTGTTTTGATACTTGGTCAAAACCAAAACAAACATGTCTGATTGTTATGGTTTCTTCCTGACTGGGTTGGGGAGGGAGACAGGGCTTCAGGGAGCTGCCCGTAAAACAGTACACACTAAATCAGATAACCTGCAATTACCCAAAGCTAGTAAGTCTGGAGTTAGGAGACATTGACTAAAGCAATAGCCAAGTAAGGAAGAATTGAGACTTTCCCTCCAATCAAAGATTTTTGGAGGAAGAAAAGCATGTATGGAGCAGACATTTAAATTTTCATAATAAAATAGCCACACTCTTCCCAGAGTTTCCTATTTATATCCTTTCTTGTCTGCGGTGGGATCCCCAGCACCCAACCGATACCGGGCACACGTTAGGCACTCAATAAACATTTGTTGAAAGAATAAGGGTAGATGCAATTCTTCTGATTTTTTAAACTTTCTTCTAGTCAGGCAGAAAAAAAGGGTGGGGGGGGGGAATGCACAGGACTCAAGGTGGAATGGATTGGTCTCTGAAAGGAAGATGGGAAAGGTGCAGGAACGCCAGTAGACTGAACCTTTCACGACGTGAACATCAGAATCCAGCTGTTGCTCCACACTCCAGATCTCCCAGCGGGTCCTCTCCCTGCCCCTCCTAACGCTGGTGGGAACTGGACTGATCTTTCTTCCAGGTAGTTCCTTCTGACCTGAGAAACTCCCCCGACACGAGAACTCCTAAGAGAGCAACCTCCCGGGAGGAAGAAACGCCCACGCATCACAGCAGGTGCCTGGGTGCCAGGAAGCACCCCGGAAATGAGCCGC
Organism: Pan troglodytes; assembly: GCF_028858775.2. NCBI lineage: Eukaryota > Metazoa > Chordata > Mammalia > Primates > Hominidae > Pan > Pan troglodytes. Next base: position 34,398,597 of record NC_072405.2, read on the forward strand.
TGGACCCTCTGGTGGTCCCTCGCCCAGACTAGGAGTCGTTCCAGGGCTTTCACTCAGTAACTCCAAGTGGAGTTACTGGAAATCTACCACAAGAGGCCCGGCGGGAACTCCAGCCGATCCCAAACCCGGCCCGGGGTTGCCCAGCCCGCTTCCACCACTACTACTGACAAGGGCACAGTGGAGACTTTCCACGTAGCCGGAGGAAACTCCTGCGACATCAGAGAGGTGGAATCCCGAGTCGTTCTGAGTCCCAATGGTTATGCTTTAAGACACTTGCATGAAAGGGTTTCCGTGGATCTACACTCTGTGCCCGTCTGCCCGCGAGGCCTCCCAGCTGCGAGCGCTCAGTCCTGAAAGTTAGTCCCGGGAACGCGGCGCGCCAAGGCCGGGCTGGAGCACCTGCGGGCTCTCCAGGAAGGCCTGGGAAAAGGCGGCTCTTACCTACACATCACTTCGTGCGTCAGGAGAACTCGGCACATTTCCGGATTCTTATTCTGTCCCTCGTAAGCGATGGGCTGTGAAGGAGGTAGTGGCAGGAAAGGAAGATGTGGAGAGGGGTGGGGGGCAAGGAAAGAAGGGACTTCAGAACAAGCACAACATCGCTTTCCCTCCCACTACCTGCCACCGCATTAGGAATTCCCGCCCGCAGCACATTCTGCGCGGTTGCCGAGTTTGGACTCGACTGAAATCATAGAGAAGTTTGCCCCAGTGAGAACATCATTCTTAGCAAAATGGAATGTTTGGGGGAACTGAATCTCCCAATAATTGTTTCCTCTCCATCCTTTTTGTTCGCCTCTTACTGCCCCCAGGGTTTCCCTGAGCCAGACAAAACAGGTCACTTGGTGAGACAGGGAAGAAAAAAAAAAAGTCTTCCCTAGCAGACAAGGTGCTGGGAGGGGGACGTGGAGGGATCTGTGGAGTCTGACCCAGGAAATCGTGGAGGAGGGGCAGGTCAGAAACAAACTGGGGGGTTTGGGGGTCGGGGTCAGAGACAGGCGAAGAGAAGCCAAGTGGCCTCCGGCTCACCTGCTTGGTGACCGAGTCGATGAGCCTGACATAGAGGTCCTGTTCCGTGCGGACACCTGCGGGGACCGGAGGGGCACGAGTCAAGGGCCGTAGAGCCCCTTCCGGGCACCCCAAACCCTTCTCTGCCATGGGTCTGAGGCCCAAGCAGCCTCTCCATGCTGAGCCGCCCTGGAGACGGTGACCTCCCAGTCCCCTGTCCCAGGCAAGCCTCCCGCCGCCCTGGGCTCCATGCGATCCCTGAGAGTGATCATGGCAAGGTCAGCGCGTGTGGCCCGGAAGCCGGCTGCTAGGCGCCGGCTCACCGTTGCTGTAGAAGAGCTCACCGTTGCTGTAGAGGAGCTGTAACTTGTAGTGAGTGCCGTTGTTGGTCTTCTCGTTGCCTTGTTCCTGAAAAGACAGGCAGCGTTCGATTCCCTTGCCTTCCAGCCCCCCAAAATGAGGGAAAGAGGAGACAGTGAATCCCCACCTCACATCCCTTCTCCCCATCAAAAGGCAGCTTTGAGCAACCCCCTGTTCAGCCCTAGGTCAAAGGGCATGAGCATCTGCCTGTCCTTGGCCGCCCCCGGAAACTTGCCAAGACTCGTAGCCACTTGACCCTTTCCAGCCCTCTGTCTCCCTTAAAAATGTCCTCAGAAGTGTGACCCTTGAGCTTCCGACAACCGGACCACTTGCCAAAGCTGCCTTTAAACAGGCACCACCCAACCCATCGGGCTCTGTCTGTCCTTAGGAAGCCCCAAGGCTTCCCTTGGCAGAAAAGTGAAGGGACTTGTCATTTGGAAAGGCAGCATTCGGGCCTATCCCGCGAGGACTGCGCAGGCAGGGCCACGAGCTCAGGGACTGAGTTCCAGGTTCAGGAGGGACTTTGGGAAGTGCCTACTCTAAAGCTCACATTGTACAGCTGGGGACACGGAGACCCGGAAAGGGCAAGGGATTTTCCTTTGGTCACACATAGGTTTCGGCGGACTGTCCTTCATTTGAGACCGAACCCAGCCCCCAATTCCAGGCTTGAGTTTGGAGGAGGCGCTGCCTTGGAGAACAGAACAGGAGAGAAGACACGGCCAGAAGGCAAGCCAAGGCTGGGCTGCCGGTTTCCACTTAGTGCCGCAACTCAGGCCACCTGGCTCTCGCAGGTGCAAAATAACTAAAATTAACCCAGAGAAGGGGAGCGGCGGCCTTGGGTGTACTTTTTAACTAGTCCAAGGGGCGTTTGCTCCGCCGTCAGTCCATAACCAGGCGCTACTAAGGCCTCCAGGCTCGGTGCACAGAGCCGGGAGCGCTCCTCCAGCTCCAGGTTGGGGGAGTGGGGATGGGAGGAGGTTCGGGAAATCGACTGATTTAGAGGCTGGGGGTGAGTAGCCTCGATTTATCATCCCTGATGATGAGAGTGGAAAAGTGTCGCGAGAGTGACAGATGGAATCTTTAGTGCTTCGCAAGAGGGAGTTATTAGGCCGCGGGGTTTGGGGGGTACTTTCCGCTTACTTTGTCATTCTCCACAAAGTCCACGAAGGCCGTCCGCTCGATCTCCACCGGCTGGCCCTGCCTGTCATAGAGCGCCAGGACGAAGTGAAAGAAGTTGGATTTCCTCAAGTTGGAAGGAGGCTGCTTCTCAAAGTGGGCCCGGGACAGGGCGACCCCGCTGCACAGGGAGAAAAACGGGGGAACACAAGACACGGGGAAGCACAAAAAGGCGATGTTACTAACCGCCCACAGCACTGCAGAGGGGTAAGGGGTCCACTTCCCAGGTCCAGAGTTCTGAACCCTTCGGGCCTTTTTTCCAATTCGGATAAGGAAGAGGAGACTCCTTAAAGGAGTCACCGTGGCCACGGGGGCTGGGTGGCAGGGTTGATACCTGGGGTCTCTGACACCACCAAGTGGTCCGGCATCCCACCGCTGGGCCACTCACCATCCCGTCTTTAGTCGAAACCGAAAGACCCCGGCTGCAGACACAGGCCCAGAGTGGTCCCCTAAGGAGGTGGCCCGCGTCCTATACCGTGGGGCTGTCTCCATCCACTCCCTCAGGTGGTACTGCTGGGTGTATCAGGATGCAGAGCTGGGGCCCAGGGTTAGGGGAATAAGTGCCTCCTATGCTTTGGAAGAAGCGACCCTTTTATTTAGTATTAATTCGAGTTATCAGTCCTGGACCCACTGCTCACAACGCCCAAATGCTGACTGGGAAAGGTAGTGGGTAAGAACCCCAAGGGGCAGGCGGGAGAGTAACACAGAGTCCAGGTCTGGGTCCTTGGGCTGCTTGCCTCGCTCTTCCGAAAAGTTGTGCCTGGGACAGAGACAGGGCGGAATCCTCGCGACCAGCTCCGGGGATCGCTGGCCACCACAAATGAGATGACCGACATAGGGGGCCCTCCCTCCCAGAGGTGCTAGGTGGGGAAAAGCCAAACTGTTAAAAGGCGAGAACCTCCTTTCCTGGGGCCAACGCGATCCCCACTCATGCTGCGTTTTCCGGCGGCGCCAGCCGAACCCAGTGACGGTGAAACCCAAGTTGGGGGACCCGGAAGGCGCCCTCGAGCGTGCTGAGTGTGTGCACACGCTTCCCAGCCAACCGGTCGCAGTCACAGCCCACCTGGCCATCAGATCCCATTTCACCGAAGACTTGGGGCTGAGGTGAACGCACAGATTGCGGGAGCTGCCCTGCGGCGCTGGGGTCTCCCAGGTTGAACCCCGGTGCGCAAGCGCCTTCATTCACTCTTTTGAAAGGGGTAACATTTTGGCTAAGCTCTCCCCTACTAAGTCTGCTCCTTCCAGCTTCAACAAACTTTTTGATCCCGGGAAGGAAGGAAAGCGAGGGAGGCGTCTTTCAGGAGCCCGGCTAAGGAAATGCGCGGCACAGTTGCCTCTGCGGTGCTGCCTTATTTCCCTTAGCTCGCAGGCGGGCCAGTCCCGAAGCGCTGCGGAAAGCCGCGGCCGCCGCGCTGTGCGGTCTGCCGGAGGGAAATCCGCGCTCCCCGGGCCACAGGAGGGAGGGAACCGCCGCCGGCCCAAGTCCTGGAGCGATAAAACTTCTGCTTTCTCTGCTCCAAGGGTAGAGGCCGGTTCGCTCTACCCGGGACACCTGGCCAGTTTGGGAAAGGGATCATTTCTCCGTGTGATGTTGGCACTTAAATGTGGGTGGCCAGGAGGGCAGCAGGGGAAGCGAGGGTAGTGGAAGAAGTTCATCGGCTCTTTGGGGGTAGAAGGGCTGCCTCTCTCGCAGACAAGGACCTGGAGGCCACAAATCCCAACTCAGTAGTGGTGATGAGAGAGTGGGACCGTAATGTCTTCGTAGGGTGGCACCCCGGACATGGTATTTACTATCCCAGCACGCAGACGCCTAAACACAAAGTCAACTTCAGGGATCCGCAAAACCAGAGGCTGGCGATCCCTGAGCCAGTCTAGCTGCTGGTCGCCTTTTCTCGCCTCTTTCTTCTTCCGCAACTCTTTCTACTGTGACTCAGTATTTTCTCTTCTTTTAAATCTCTTCTTTTCTCCAGCTCCCTAGCTCCGTTCGTCTGGCTCACTGTTTTATCTTTGAGCCGGGACCCTCCAGCCTGTCCCCCCTCCCAGAGCTCCCGGCCGCCTCGCCTTCCCGGGCAGCCGCTCCGGCTTCTCCCGCTCCCCTCGCCGCCGCCACCCTCTGGCCGCCGGCCTCCCGGGCTCCAGGAATCGCCCAGCAAGATGCGGGAGGTAGGCGCTCGCAGGCGGCGTGGCGAAGCCGAGAGTGGCCAGGAAGCCGGCTTTCCTCCCGCGCCGCCACTGCCAGCGCCGGTGTTCACGCTCCGTTCGGGGCCAGGCCGGCTCGGCTTGCAGGACTAGGGGCTGAGCTGGGAGATGTTGGGGGCTACTTTATTTTTCCTTGCAAAGAGTGGACTGTGGTAAAGGAGAAGGAGAGAAACGCCTACGACCCAGGCAGTTCAGAAACTCGAGTGCCGGCTGCCGGGTGAGCGTTCGCCTGACTGCAGCGATCTGCTTGCCCGAGGGCGAGCCCCAGCGCGCAGGGCCTGGGCGACAGATGGGGGGACAGGGAGAGAGAAAGGCACGGGGAGCGCGGGGGGGTGCACACGGAGAGACAGACCGTAAGAGCGAGAGACAGCATAATAATTGCGCGGCCGTGTCGTTACCTCTGCGCGGCGACATTAGCGTCCACCACTCCGACATTCCGGACCCAGGACCTGACCGAATCCATCTCCGCGCCCAGCGATTTCTCTTTCAGAGCTGGTCCTCTTCCTAAAGTATCTTGAATTCCAAACATTTAAAAAGTCTGATCCTCTACTGTCGCTTTAAAAGTAAGAGTTACAACACAGTCCTGACTGTTCCCAACGTTGCCAGCAAATCGTCTCCTCCAAAGCAATCCAAGAAAAGGGATCAAGTGCCCAAGTTTGAGTCTTAGAAAAAAAAAAAAAAGATAACCCGTCCTTTGCTTCACTGGCGAGGTGCGGACTGATGTAGTCAAAGTTTGGGTTCTTATCCTCCGCAAGTTCAGATCTGCCGCCTCAGCCACTCCACCCTAGGTCGCTCGCATCCTTCTAGCTGCAGTGCTGCCTCCTGAAAGTGATCACAATTTAGAAGCATCACCTGTTCTGGGAGAAACTGGAGGAAATTGATGGCTGCCTAATCTCTCCCCTTCCTCCAGGTCCCCCCTCCCTGCTCCTCCCCACCGTTCCAATTTAGAAAAAAAAAATCCCCAACAGGATCAGTTGTAAAAAGAAGGGGAAGACCTGGAGCCGAGAGGAGGCGGTGGCTGCGAGCGCCACGGAGCCCGGCTGCAGCCGCGCTCGGGCCCCATGAATGGGTTACTACGGCCCTGGCTGCGGGAGGCGGAGCTGCGGCCCGATAAGGAGCCTCATTTGCATGGACGCGCGGGATTGGCCGGCGCCTGGCAAGCCGGGCCGGCGTCCTCCGGCGGCGCGCGCCACGCTCTGCGTTGCCGGGACTCCGGGAGGTGAAAGGGGACAGAAAGCTGCGGGCGTCGAGTCCTAGCACGAACCCCATGTGCGTGCGCAGGATTGGGGGGCCCCCACACCCTGCACTGACTTAGGGTAGCGGGTCTCTGCGGGCTGGGGACGCAGGGGTTCGGCCTGGCTGCGGGAAGCCTCCCTGGATCCTGCCTCTAGATGTAGGTTTTTGTAGCCTGCCGGGAGGCACGTTCGTTCCCGGGGTTCGGATCTGTGTGCATGCTTGTGAGCGTGGCCACATGTGCTTATGTTTTGCGCAAACGTCCCCCAGAGCACCCAGCTCCCTGAATGGCTCCCCAGGTCTCCTGGAGTTCCATGGTGATATCAGATGTTGTGTGCGGCTTGCACGTTGCTGAGAGTGGAGAACATATGAATGAAGGCGGGGGATGGGGTGGGGCGGACGAGCGAGGGGCAAGTGCTGCTCAAATACAGTGCTGGGGAAAACGGTCCATGACCTAAGGAAAACACCCGCGGGCGGGCGCGAGCGGCAGTCGCACCCGTGTGGAGGAGAGGTTGCTGACAGATCGAGGCGGGCTGAGTGCGCGAGCGGCCGGGGCGTATTCCCGCGGGTCCTCCGGTTCCCTCCCCACCTCTCCGTTCCCGAAGCCCCCGGTAGTGGGCGGGGAGGGACGGGGGAGTCGTGGAAACTTCGCCCACCGCGCGCGGTCGCCGCGGTGCTGGCCGCGGGCTGGTGGCCGGCAGGCGGTGGCAGTCAGCCTCACCGAACAGCTGAAACCCTAGACGGTTTTTTAACTGCGCGGGGCTGCTCGCGGTGCCTATTAAACATCCTCCTGGCTGGGTGTCATTTTCTTGCTTCTCCTTTTGTATTCTGATCTGCGCATAGATCTGCTGCTGAAATCTAGAACACCAGCGCGAAAACAGATTTGAAGACAATGAATGCAAATCTGTGCTCAAAGACCATCTGCCGTGGAGGAGACAATCAGCTGTTCGTAGTTCGAGCGATTGCGCCCGAGTCTCCCGGTCTCATTACGGGGAGGGCATTTGCGAGCGCCTGGACTGCGTTCAGGGCACTTTCTCCCCTCTTGGGTCTCAGATTTGAGAGACCAGATCCCTTAGGTGTAGGTGAGCGCTCGCAAATGAACTGCTAGAGTTTGCCGCTAGAGGACACAGCGCCTTGCAACTGGTTTGCCTAGGCTGACAGGAAGCTTGCACTTCAAGAAAACTGGGCTCTCTCGAGAAAGGGACCGGTGCGCGCCTCCACCTCCCCAAGGGACAAACCGCGGCACCACGCTGCGTGCGCGGGATTGCGACTAGGAAGTGCTGGTCCGAACTGCGGAGATTCGCTTGAAAACGGATAGGGGGTTAGGGAGTTTGCGGGGCGGGTGCACGGACCGTCTCTGCACAGGCCCCGGGATCCAGGGACTGGGGTCATTGATTTGGGGGAAGGTAGAGAAGGTAAACCCCCCGCCTCTGGGTTGTGTTGACTGTGGTACCCGGACCCCAGAGCTCTGGCTTGGTCCTCCCTGTTGGACTGGAAGGGGCGGGAGAGCCATACAGGGCGATTGGGAAATGGATCGGGTGGCTAGTAAAAGCCAAGTAAGACAGGAGTGTCCAAAGGAAGAAGGGGGTGGGGAGGGAAATTTGTAGGGATGAGATTCACTGCCCTGTTTCAACTCGGCAATTCTCTGTTACATGCAGGTTTTACGGAGACTTTCGGTCCCAGCAAAAACTGATCACCTGGAGTCTTCTACGGTCTCTCTTTATAAATCTCTCCGAACCTCAAGCAACTCCCCCCCACCCCCTTCGTCTGGGGTCTGCGCCCAGCGGGGCCAAAGCCTTGAGTTCCTTGGCAGAGAGTGTGGAACAGCCGTGAGCCCTTCAAGACATGCCTATGAGCCCGGTGATTTTTTTTTTCAAGGGGGCTTTGATCAGCTGTACCTCCACGTTGCCCCGGAAAGGTGCGCAGGGCACCCGGAGAGGCCTCTGGTCAGCAGTGGGCCTGGGCCAAGCCCCAACAGTTTACCCCTCAGGCTCAGGTTGGCTGGGGTTAAAGGGCAAAGTCAGGGTCGAGGGCACCAGCTTTTCTCGGCGGTAACAGCTGCCACCCAAATTATGCCCCCTCAGGAAGCGAATGAATTGTTCCTTTCTCCCAGCTCCCTGCTGCCCGCCCCAAAACAGACGGGGCCGCGCTCGGCGGGCGCCCCTCCTCCCAGCCAACCCCCCGAGACGCGCTCAGGGGCCTCGGTGCCCCGCTGGGAGGCAATTTGGGGGAGCCGTGGTCCCGAACGTTGACAGAGTGGGGCTTCCCCACTACTTGCCGGCTGCGCTAAGGGCGCCCCCCGCGGCAGTGCTGCTGGGAGCTCCAGGGATGGCTGTGTGGCTCGCTGCGGGCGTTGAAGTTCCCTGTTGGCCAGGCTGAAGTGCCTGCGCGAGCGTGAGGGGACAAGGACTGCCTTGGGCCCAGCGTGGCGGCGTTTCGGCCAACCCAGTTGGGGTTAATTGCGTCTGTATAGGTTTTGGGTAGGAATGCTCGCAGAGTCCGCCACTCGCGCGAAACATGCGTTGGTTGGGGGAATGAGCAGCGGCGGCTGCGCCTGGAGGGTTGCTCCCACCTCTGTCGCCTCCAGCTACCCCCAAACAAACCTCCTTTTCGATCTCGTGCAACACAAAACCTGCCCCGATCTGTGCGGGGGCCTGGCAAGCGCAGCTGCGGCCCCGGGAAGCCCAATCCCGCGGGGCTGCGGAGCCCACGCGCTCCTCAGGCTCCGGCCAACTAGCTCGGTTCTGCCTCTAGCCCGGGTCAAGAAAAATCCAAAATGAACACTATGATTAAAATTATTCACAATCTATTTATACAAAACTGGGGGTGTCTGTCTTTTACCCTGTTCCCTTCTTCATTTACCCTTCCCAAATGACCCGCACCCCCGTTTTTTTCATGTTTCTGTTTCACGTCTGCAACCCAGTGCGGTATGTTCGATTTCCTCTTAATTGGTTTTAAGCCCCTTTGCCCAATCTCGTCTAGTCCAGTCATCTGGGCGCCAAGTCTCTCCTCCCGATCAGAGGTTCGGAAATTTTACTTAGAAACTGCTCTCCTGGCTGTGTTCCTGTCCGGCAGGACACTGGGGTGAATTCAGAGATGTCAGAACACACCCCTAAATACGACCTTCACCCCCTCTTCCAGACACACACCCCCTGCGCCGAAGCACAGAGCCAGACAGTAGCCGGGGAATTAGATTCACAGGGAGAGCCAGTCTGGGTTTTATAAATGGAAAAAGTGGCTGTCCCCCTGGCCTCTCTTCGAACGTGAATTTTACAATTTTGGGTTTTTTATTTTTTAAGCTGGAACTTTTACTCTTTGTCCGACTACAAAGAAATAGCTTTACTTGGCATATCAGAGACCTGCCGAATATTTAATTCACAATTCTTTATGAAATGCTTTTTTTAAATATCGAACTCCATTAACTCTCACACCAAATTGCAACTTTGGCATTTTCTTCCGGAAACTAGATTTGTATGTTCTATAAATGCAAATTCCCTAGAGAGGGTGGGAGAAAAGAAACTAATCAAAAATGCACGACAAATATCTCAGGGGGACTCCGCCGTCAATACCAAACAGCTCCCTTATAGGACAATTTGGGTAAGAAGTGGATTCGCTTCTTTTGTTTTCGCATAGTGAAGGAGATTCAGCGGGAACAGCTGCAGAAATACTGAGTCGTGGAGGAACGTTTTAGAGACACTTGATGTCGGTTGTATCCAGGCCAGTCGGGGCACTGCAGTAAGTTTACCCAAAATAGACTGGAGGAGACAGATTCACCGCTACCCTAACACTTGGCAACTCCAGAAAGTCTTCCTCCTCGTCTTCCTCTCCTCTGCTCCTCCTCCCCCTGGTATTCTCCTTCAGAAATATCCCTCTTTCCCATCTCCTTATTCCGGGTGCAGAACGAGCGAGGAAGCAAAGCGGAAAGGTCAAGAGAACAAATTCTCGCAGCAGCAGCTTGGGGAGCGCGGGTGACCACGCGGAAATAGAGGCCCGGGAGGTGTGTGTGCTGCGGGACAGGCTGTCTGTATAGAGAAGTGATTGATAGCTTCCACGAGAACCTGGGGACCCGATTTCCCAGGTGGGAGGGGTGACTTTCACGTGAAGCCCCTGCTGGGGGCCTTGCTGGGGTAAATCGGCTGGCCGATTGCAGCCCCTTTCAGGGAACTGTGCACGAAGGCGGTGGCATCTGTCATCACTATTTACGGTGCAGCGATCAGGGCAAGATGACCCGCATTAAAAGGCCTAATCATGCTGGTCTCCGTGAAACGGAAGACCAAGAGGAAGGTACTAACGATCAGAGGCAGGACTTGCCCAGGCCCTTTCTCGCCCTTAAACTTCACAGCAACACTTCCAGTGGAATTTATTGATTTGTTTGCCCCCATTTTACAGATGAACAAAATGAGGGTGGGAGATGACAAGTGGCATCCCAGCTGCTAAATGGGGAATAAGGATCCTCCCCGATCTTCCACTTCTAATACTCAACAATAGGGTGCAACAGAAGGCCTTCAGAAAGAAAAAGTTAAATATGACATTTTTCTTTTTTCTTTTTTTCCGGCTTCTTAGCTCAGTGATAACCGAAGAGCTACTCTGAAATGCCCCCCCTTTTCCTGGTGGTGCCCGCCAGCCGGCAGGGGAAAGCCCGAGGGACCTCCCAGCTCCTTCCCGGATCGCGGCGGAGGTGTGAGCGATGTGTTGATTATTCATATTTTTACCGAGCGCACACTCTGCTGCGGCCGGCGCCGCCACATTTCACACGTACACTGACGTGCCCACATGCACAAACGCTCACATGGCCCCGCACGCACGCAGCGCCCCGCGCGCCCGGGGCCCTCCTCGGATAAGGGAGGGGTGACAAAAGTCTCCCGCTCACTGCTGCCCACCCACCCCCAACCCGGCTGCCTTTTCCTCCAGGCCCCCACAAACACCCTTGGCTTTCAGATCCAACTTTCTTCCTCATAATATACTAGTCACCGCGACTCCCGCCTCCCGGATTTGAGGATGGGGGAGACTTTGGCGGCGGGGGTCAGCTGCAAATATGGCACCATCTAGAATTTCATTCCATTTAGCACTAGGCAACCTCTTCCTCCAACACACACACGCACTCGCACACCATCACGATCACCTCCACCTACACTGGCACACCTCACTCAGGTGGCAAGAGAGAAAATCCAGGAAAGTCACTTGCATAGAGTGCACGGATTTCAAGAAGTCTTTGACGGTGCAAACTGGACTTCTAATCATGGGATCTCCCCAAACACAGCCCAAGGCCTAGAAATTCCATTTCTGGCTCACGGAACCTTCCACCCCCACCCCCTCACCTGCCGGGAGCCGGGCAATCATTTCGGGGCGCCAGTGGGTCCAGGGCGCACGGGACATGGCACCCACGGAAACCCTCAGAGCCAGCTGGGAAAACAGAGATCGCTCTCCTGGCCGGGCAGCTCCGTACCACCCTCGAAGGGGGTCACAACTTCCACTTACTCTTTTCTCCCAAAGGAGAGCAGACGAGGGTCACAGGGCTTGGGGGTCACTGCGTTCAGACAGTCACCCCGCGCGGTAAGTGCTTAGAGCAACCTTTATAGGGCAATGCTGGCCTCGCCGCGTAGGGGTCGCTGGACTAAATGCCCAGAAACCCTCACAACCCGTGATGTCCACTTTCCGTGGATCTGAACCCGGGCAGGTTGGGTCGTTTCTGTTGTCCTCACTCGAAGGAGAAACTTTGGTGTCCGCAGACCCAGGTTAGAGGCTGGCATTTACTAATAAGGTCTCTGGCATTTGTTGTTACTCCTCTGAACCTCAGTTTCCTAGCCAGTTAAATGGGAATGTTATTCCTCTGAATTTCAGCTCCCTTACTGGTAAAATGGGGATATTTATTCCTCAGAGCTTTGCTTGCCTTACGGATAAGACAGCTTAGGTGAAAGTATCTGGCACGCAGTAGGTGTTCAATAAACGCTTGCTTTCCTTCAGCATCTGCAGGTGTAAGATGAGGATGATCACATCTGCTTATGGAATTCACTGGATCCTGAGTCTCCTATGGGGATGGGTTTCCTTTCCCCCGACCTATGCGCTCCTGAGGCAGGGATTCTGACTCGCTTGTCCTTGCAGCTCCTTTGCCTGGCACAGGGACTGGATCGCTCAGTGGGTGATAAGCTTTTTGTTTGTTCCGCATGGAATTGCATGTGAGGAAAGCGCTTTGGAAGCTGTTTGGTGCACGCGGGCGTCAGAGGGCACCGTAGGTCACTGAGCGGGGTCTCACCCAGGGAGGGAATGCGACTTCATTCCTAGGAGGCTGTGCGGGGGGCTCCGCGCTGCGCGCGGCAGTGAGTAGGGCGCACCCCGAATGCAAGTGCGGTTCGCTGCGTGGCCGCGTGCTGGGATGGATCGCGGAACTCGCTAGATAATTGAAGGTCTCGAGGAGCTCTGAAATGGATCTTCGGTTTCTACGACAAACCCCCGTCGATGAGTGGTTCACAGAGAGCTTGGGGAGCCCCTCCCCGCCCTGCGCCCTCAGGAAGAGACGCGGCTCGCCTGACACTACTGGTCTCTGTCTCCCGAGAGCCAGAGCCGAGCTCCCCGAGTGGTGCTTTCCAGAGCCCGCATTAAACGAAGCTGGGAGGGAGGCAAGCTGACGGGCGGAAGAACTGAGACACTGTCAGCCAGGAGGTGGCTGACTGGAGGCTGCGGGGTGCGGCAGTGGTGGCGGGGGGAGGGGGGAGGCGGTGTTAAGGGGTGAGGTTCCAGACTTTTCCATTCCACAGAACTAGAAGCTCTTTTAAAACTTGCAGCATCTTTTATGCAAAGGCAATGCATGTTTATTGCAGAAAAATATATACAAATAAAAACAAAAGAAATTTGTAACCGCCTCCAGTGGCATCAACATAAATAACCGTTGCTACCATCTGGATGGGTTTTCTCCCTTTATTTTACGCATATTTCTATATACAGTACTCTAAATGGGAGCATAGACTATATGCTGATTTGTAACTATATGTTGGCTCACTTAATATAGCATATTTTCCTATGCCATTAAATATTTTTCTACAGTAACATTTAATATTTGCACAGTATTTCCCTATCCATACCATAAATTGTTTGACCAGTCTATTGGATTGGACATTTAAGTTGCTCTTAATTCTTCACTATTATAAACAATACTATGATGAACATCTTTGTAGCTTAGTTTTTCAATAACTATGATTCTTTCCTTAAGATAAAGTCCTAGAAGTAAAATTGCAAAATCAAAGGCTTTGCATGTTTTTACACCTTAATACAGATTGACAATTTGGCCTCTCGAAAGACTAAATGTACACTTTTGCCAGCAATACCTGAGATTACCCCTTCTGCCCTCACCCCTCAACCTTCTGAATCTTTGAAGTTATAGTCTTATTTTTAAAATTTCCCAGTTTGATAGATTGGAAATGTCCTTTAGTATTTGTACTTTATTTATATTTAGTGAATTTCCAGTAAGGGGAAATTGTTTTTCATACACTTTTTGGCCAGTGTACATCTTTGGGGAGTTAAATATTATTTTATTAAGGACGTTGAATTTTAATTTATCATATATGTTGAAAATATTTTTTCCATCTTTGCTTGCTGGTAATTTTATTTATAATTTTTTGGTGGCAGAAATAGAGATGTATTTTAGTTACTATGTTTTCGTCTGCAAGTACCCAAATAAGCGACTAACAGCAATTTAAGCAATAAAATCATTTAATTATCTCACATACCAAGAAGCCGGGAGGTAGATGGCCCCAAGTTAGGTTGCCACAAACAACCCTGGTTCATTTGCTTTGCATGTTGAGTTTCAATCTCACCGTTACTGCCTCCTAGTGGCGGATACAGCAGCAATAGTGGCGCACATTCAAGGCAGGAAGCAAGAGGAACAGAGCCACCGGCAGGTTTGGCCCAGTGGATTGCAAAGTAGAAGCTTTTCCAGAAACAGCCCTTATGCCTCCTTTGCCATAACTGAGTCACGTGGCCATCCATAGTTAGACGTTTATCTGGGAAAGCAAGTGCCGCCATTGTGAAGCACTTCAGGGCGGGTTGAGAATGGCAGTTGGATTAGGCAGCTAGAGAAGCCCCCCTCCCCACAACCCCCCCCCCCCTTTTTTTTTTGACAGAGTCTTGCTCTGTCACCCAGGCTGGAGTGCAGTGTCGCCATCTCGACTCACTGCAACCTCCACCTCCGGGTTCAAGCGATTCTCCTGCCTCAGCCTCCTGAGTAGCTGGGATTATAGGCGTGTGCCACCATGCCTGGCTAATTTTTGCATTTTTTCAGTAGAGATGAGGTTTCACCGTGTTGGCCAGGCTGGTCTTGAACTCCTGACCTCAAGTGATCCGCTCACCTCAGCCTCCCAAAGTGCTGGAATTACAGGCATGAGCCACTGCGCCTGGACTTAGACAAGCCCATTTTATTTTATGTCCTGCAATAGGTCTTTAACTTGTGTGTAGTTAACTTCACCCATGTTTTTCTTTATAATATCTTTTGTGTATAATTAAAAATAAAATTTAGCACCTGTTATGTACTCATAATTAAAAATAAAATTTTTAAAAGCATAATATGTTCATTTTGTGTTGTTTGCAGGTAATCCTTCCCCATTCCAAGATAAATATTGATGTATATTTTCTTATTTCTCTATTTTCATTAAAAATTTTGCCCTAAGTAAATAGATTTGTTCATTATGGTCTTTGTTCCCTTTTCAACAATAAAAACTAAGTTTTAGAAGGCCAATTTAAATAGAAGATTAGCTATAGATACTGAAATATCAAAAACATTTTTTTTTTTTTGAGACAGGTTCTTGTTCTGTTGCCAATCTTGGCTCACTGCGGCCTCCACCTCCCAGGTTCAAGCAATTCTCGTGCTTCAGCCTCCTGAACGACTGGGATTACAGACATGTGCCACCACCCAGCTGATTTTTTTTTATTTTTAGTAGAAACACTGGGTTTCACCATTTTGGCCAGGCTGGTCTTGAACTCCTGGCCTCAAGTGATCCGCTCGCCTCCCAAAGTGCTGGGATTACAGGCATGAGCCACCACACCCCGCCCATTTTATTCAAAATATTTTGATGTTTATTTATCAACTATAGTCCATCTGGAATTTATTTCCATTTATATTAAGAGGTGGAAATCAAACTTCTGTCACTAAACTCTTAATTGTACCAACAGCATTTATTAAATAATCCTTAATTTCTCCCAAAATGTGAAACATTGGTATGTGTATATATATATGTATACATATACACATGTACGTATATATACACATATATACGTACGTACGTATATGTACATATGTATATATATATGGAGAGAGAGAGAGATTTTAAAATTAGAACTGGAAATTTATGACATTTAGAAACTAGAAAAACCACATGCTTTTTAGTTTATGCAGTTTATTTTATGTCCTGCAGTAAACCTTGTAGTATTGGCTGGTCTTGGTGGCTGATGTCTGTAATCCTAGCACTTTGGGAGGTCAAATGCAGGAGGATTGCTTGAGCCCAGGAGTTCAAGAACAGCCAGGACAACATCGTGAAAGCATGTCTCAAGTAAAAAAATAAAAATAAATTTTAAAAAAAAGCCTGTAGTTTATTCATATAGGTCCACCACAAATTTTGTTTGAATTATTCCTAGGTAGTTTGTATTTTTTTTCGACTGTAGTTCCTGATTATTGCTGAAATATGGGGAACTTGTTCATTTATTACACACAGAGACATCTTTCTTAGCTCTTATTAGTTGTCCTAGTTTCTTAATTGATTCAGTTAGACTTTCCAAGTAGACAATTATATCACCTACTTAATGATAATTTGGTCTTTTTCTTTCTAGTAAAGTAAACCTGATTTATTTTACCTGTTTAGTTTACCTGTTTAGTTTCATTGTATTAGAATACAATGGCAAAGAGTAGAAGTATCAGAGATACACTTTATATTGTGTCTGAATATTATGGATATTTTTATAATGTGTTATTAAGTTGATGAGTGGTGTCTGATATTATAAAGTACAGATTTATCTCAGGTTACTGAGAACTTTGATTATAAATAGATGTTGAATTGTATCAAATATATTGTTAGCACTTATTAGGGTGATTATAGACTTTTCCTATCTTTCTATTATTGTTATTAATTAATATATTTACTAATAATGACATATTTTTGAATTTCTATAGTAAACCCAACATGGTCATTTAATCATTTATGCATCCATTACAAATTTATCAGACACTCACCTTACCAGGGACACCATGGTAAACGACACCAAGTCCACACCCCTGAGAAATTTATACTCCAGGGAAAAGATGATGATTGATTTGCAATTTTCTCATGTTAATTCTGTCTTTGCAGGTGTGTTGTGTATTTACTCACCTGACATCCATCATTTATTCTCACCTCCTCTTCTGTGCCTTTCTGTCCTGGAGATTTACTTCTTTGGTGTTCTGTGGATCATTTTAGAAGGCCCTGCTTGAAGTTTGCCTCTCCAACTCTTCCAACAATTTTACAAACTCCACACCCCCTTTTTTAAATCTCTTTTTCTATGATGTTTGGAAGATTTTCTATTTCTTATGCCAAACTCCAACTAGCACATCAGATTTTGGTATCAGGGTTATACAAGCTCTGTAAAAATAATTTCTATGATTTTTTAAATATACAAGTTTAGTTTAAATAGCATAGGATCTATATTTTCTTTAAACTAACAGAACTTGGCCAGGCACAGTGGCTCACACCTGTAATCCTAGCACTTTGGGAAGCTGAGATGGGAGGATCACTTGAGACCAAGAGTTCGAGACCAGCCTGGTCAACATAGCAAGAACCCCCCCCCGCCCCATTCTCTATTAAAAAAAAATTAACAAAACTTTCCCATAAAGGCTTTGATAAATTATCTAATTTATTTGATGGTTAATGATTTATTCAGGTTTTCTATCGCTTACTGAGTATATTTGGATAATTTTTATTCTCATATAAAATAATCTATATCATTAATATTTTTAAATACATTACCATAGAGCTGTACCTTGTATTCTGCTATAACTTTAATTTTCTGTATCTGAAACAATTTTTTCCCATTGCCAGAGTTGAATATTTTCATTTTGCATCCTGTTTTATTTATTTATTTTTAATACTTTAAGTTGTGGGTTATATGTGCAAAACGTGCAGTTTTGTTACATAGGTATACATGTGCCATGGTGGTTTGCTGCACCCATCAACCCACCACCTACGTTAGGTGTTTCTCCTAACGTTATCCCTCCCCTAGCCCCCCACCCCCCGATGGACTTGGAACCAACCTAAATATCCTGTTTTATTTTTATTCCTCCAGACTTTTCTAATTTATACTCCCATCAACAGGGCACCAGAAACTTGGTATTATCTGACTTTGTAATTTTGGCAAATCTGATGGGTATAAAGATATATCTTGCTGTTGTTTTAATGTGCATTTCTTTGCTTGCTGGTGAAGTTGAGCATCTCTTCAAACGTTTTTTAACCATTTGGATCCCCCACCAATTAACCACTTATTGATAGCATTTTTCCACTGGATTTTCAGCCTTGGAGATGGTTGTTGCTGCTGCTTCTGCTGCTGTTGATGTTGATGATTGGCAGACGGATTTTATATGTTTAGATGTTAATTGTCAGTTTTAGATGTTACAGATATTATCTCTTAATCTGTCATTTGTCTATAACTTGGTCAGTGTTGTCCTCTGCTGATTAGCAATGCTTTATTTTTATCTGGTCAATTCCATCCACTTTTGTGCTTTGGAGTCTTGCTTAAGAAGTCTTTCTACACCTCAAAATTACACAAAAAAATCCAACACTTCCAATTTCATCTTTTACATCCACATGTTTAATCTCATGCATATGAGATTAACTTGTGACATTGTCTAAAATAGTGGTCCAGATTCTGTTTTCTCCATTAAATGAGCTATAACTGAACTATTATACCACCAAATGCCTTGTAGCATGGCAAGAAAGAAAATTGTCCCAAATATGGTCTGGGACACAATTTTCTTTATGTATGTGATATAATTTATAATTCCTTCTGGGAAATAATTAGCATCCTTGTGTGATTTTTTGGTAGACTTTATTGAGCTCAAGAGCATCTTCTGAGAAGCTATCATTCTTGAGAAGAGTCTGATAACATTAACTGGCACTGCCTTATTGTATTTTTCTACAACCTCTTCTTCAAACAAAAAAATCTGCAATGGCTGGCTCAGGACCTTCTTTCCCCAGGGCAAATCTGAAATAAAGCTTTGACATGAGCCTGTAATAATTTTTTCAGAAAGGGTGCTTTAACAACAGCCTACATAGTCTTCACCTCTTCTAGATAGAACTGAAGACTGTATGGATGAACCTTCCCCTCCATCCACTCACGCCTGTAATATGTCTTAGAGAAATTCCTTAAAGTGTATTATATGAGATTAGCACCTCTGTCTAGTTTCCAGCAATAAGGGGCTGTTAAAAATTATATTTCTCAGTATTTGAGAAGTTTCTTGGACATGACATGTGGATATTATCATTTTTTACAACAATATCACTGCCTCCATTACAGTTCTGTTTGGTAAAACTTCCCAAGAATTGTTTAGAATCTTTAAGTGTTAATTCCCAGTATTTTTACTCTCATTGAAATGACAATTTAAGTTGTTTAAAGTGTTATTTTCCCAGTAGTTCTACAATGGTTCATAAAATTGATCTCTTTCTTTAAACTGCCAATTCTCTTTCTATGTCTAAGGACTGCATATTCAGTGCTCTTCCTACAGAGGGGAGTGAATTTGAATATTTGTGGTGAGCTACTTAACATCAGCATGCTTCACTGTTTTCATGTATAAAACATAATGATGACATATTTTAGAAATTTTTTATTGTTTTTCAGGTAATGGGAGTTGAGACTGAGTCCCAGATGGATTTTTATTCAGATCCTCCAGGCCTCAATGAAAAAAGAATCAGAAGCTTTAAGTTATTGTGCATTTTACTTTTCTAGATTTAAGCTCCAATGGGCTATGGAGAACAGGAAGGCAGCTACAACTACAACTCCGACATCTTCATGTCAGAGGGTTTTGGTGTTTTTTCTGAGATGGAGTCTCTGTCGCCCAAAGTGGAGTGCAGTGGCTCAATCTCTACTCACTGCAACCTCCGCCTCTCAGGTTCAAGTGATTCTCATGCCTTAGCCTCCCGAGTAGCTGGGACTACAGGTGTGCACCACCATGCCTAGCTAATTTTTGTACTTTTAGTAGAGACAGGGTGTCACCATGTTAGCCAGGCTGGTCTAGGACTCCTGACCTCAGGTGATCCACCCACCTCAGCCTCCCAAAGTGCTGGGATTATGGGCATGAGCCACCATGCCCAGCCCATGTCTGAGAGTTTTATCTTTATATTTCTTAGGACAACCTAATGTTAACTGCAACAGTGATATTTTATTTAGGGTTCCTCTGCCCTCCTTAGGGTCAATCTCTGTAGCACCCATACCATGTTTAGGATACATCCCAAACAGATAATACCATGTGTGTCAGAGTAGGCCCTCACCCTGAGCCTCTCCCTGTGCCCAGTGCACAGCTGGGAGGCACAGGTAGAACTCAGCTCCCCATGCCATCTCCAGGTCCGTCTGCTCTGAGTTAGGGCATGCTGGTGGAGTGACTCCCACTGGTCCCTGGGTAGCTTCTCATCTGTAGAAAATGCATGAAATGAAGCAAAGGAAACACCTGTCTAGGCAGACCCTCCCCTTCATTCATTCATGCCTGTAATATGTCTTGGAGAAATTGCTTGAAGTTTATGATTTGAGAATGGCACCTTTCTCTAGTTTCCAGCAATAATGGGCTTTTAGAAATTATATTCTTTTGGCAATTTCAACAGGAATTTCCAGCATGGTCTCAGAGGATTGGAATCTCATATTCAACTCTGTATTCCCAGCACCTAGTAAAATGTAGTAAGTATAAAGAATACATCTGTGATGAAAAGATGAATTAGTAGGATGGTCACATAATTTATAGTCTAAATCAGGATCCTTTTGAGAATGAAAGGAGATATTGGCCAGGTGGGTCAACAGAGTAACAGAAGTAAAACAGGACATGTGAAAACATATCCAGAAAACCAGGATATGTGATCACCCTATGCATAGGGAAACAGAGAAGAAAGAGAAGTGATGGGGTGAAAGAATGATAGAGAAAAAATATGCCTCAGCTGGGCACAGTGGCTCACGCCTGTAACCACAGCATTTCAGGAGGCCGAGGTGGGTGGATCATTTGAGGTCAGGAATTCAAGACCAATCTGGCCCACATGGTGAAACCCTGTCTCTACTAAAAATACAAAAATTAGCTGGGCATGGTGGTGCACACCTGTAATCCCAGCTACTCGGGAGACTGAGGCAGGAGAATTGCTTGACCCTAGGAGGTGGAGGTTGCAGTGATCCGAGATCACACTACTGCACTCCAGCCTGGACAACAGAGCGAGACTCTGTCTCAAAAATAAAAATAAAAGAATAATAACAATATGCCTGGATTCCCTGGGAAACCAACTCAGAGCCACAGACTGGCATACAGGAAGTTTACTGTGGACTGCTCTTGTCAACAGTAAATAAGAGGGAATGAGAGAAGTCAGGTTGGGCAGAGGAAGAAGTTAACTGTGATGGGCCAGAGAAAACTAAAATGGGGATGGACCTGCAGTGAAATTCCAAATCAAGGCAAGAAGCCTAGGCCTTTGTACTCTTGCATCAACTGGTCACAGGATGTGAGCTGACCAGGAGAAGGCAGCTTAACCCTGGGTGAGGCAGCCTCCTTCCATGGAGGTCAGTTCCCTCCTAGGGAGGCAGCTGCAGACCTTCAACAGCCAACACACCCAGCACCTGGAGCAATGAGTGCTAGGGTCCCAAAGGAGCATTGGGAGGGCCTACTAAAGTATCCACTACAGTCCACCCCTTGTGCTGCTCAATTACCTCTCTCATGGAGCAAGTTCCCCCCAATTCTGGGATTCAGAATGGTCTC
This sequence comes from Pan troglodytes, assembly GCF_028858775.2. Classification (NCBI taxonomy): domain Eukaryota; kingdom Metazoa; phylum Chordata; class Mammalia; order Primates; family Hominidae; genus Pan; species Pan troglodytes. Next base: position 34,419,523 of record NC_072405.2, read on the forward strand.
CTTTTCAAGGGAAACACAGAAAGAAGAGGAATGAGTCAAACTATAGGCCTGCTGCTATGGCTGGTCTCAAGGCAACAACTGACACACGTCATCTCCCTCCATTCTAGGCTCCCTCCACCCTCAAATAACATTTCTAATCCCATCACTTTGGGAGGCCGAGGCAGGTAGATCACTTGAGGTCAGGAGTTTGAGACCAGCCTGACCATGGTGAAACTCGATTTCTACTAAAAATACAAAATTAGCCAGACATGGTGGCACATGCTTGTAATCTCAGCTTCTTGGGAGGCTGAGGCAGGAGAATCACTTGAACCTGGGAGGCAGAGATTGCAATGAGCCGAGATTGCACCATTGCACTCTAGTCTGGGCAACAAGAGCAAAACTCCGTCTCAAAAAAAAAAAAAAGAAAAAAAATTTCTGCAGGTCAGAGTCACCCACTTACCTGGTGAGTGACTCAGAATGTCATCCATGAGAAGTTTGAGTCTCTGGAGACCATGCTCTCAGACTGTGGCTGCTGCACTTTTCCAGTTGCCATCAGAATTGGGCAGGGAGGTACCAAGAAATCACCCCCATTTATCACCTGGGAGCCAATACATTCCTCCTTCTCCATTACATAACAGCAAACCCACCTGCTCCCAGTGATCAGGGGCAACCATCCAGGTCAGGATGATGACACCTTTATTTGGCTGGTGGTCTCTTAGCACAAGAAGCCTAGAATAGTCTCACAGTAGCAATAGCTTAAAGTTTAAAGGGATTCTTGCTATGTCTCTTGGTGGAAGTATTTCCTTCTCTAGAAACCAGGACCTCTAGGCCCACCTAGAGTTTCAGAGAAAACAAGCTTAAGTTCTTCACAGGGGTCACTGGGAATGAAGACCATGGGGCCACTCCTGCTTCCCTGCCATGTTTTCCAGCCCCATGTGTTCTATCTATTGGGAACGTAGTGCCACATAATGGTCATTGATTAGAGGGCATACTGAGTCCTGGAGGATGGCACCTTAATCACTCTATAAGGCCAGCAGCTCTGGATGGTGGAATATGCAACAGGGCCAGTGGGTTCCATGCTCAGGCACCCACTGCCATGCCTACTTTATTGGAAAGTAAGTCCCTGGTCAGATGTGATGTTTTGCAGGATCCTGTGTTGGTGGATCAATACTCTGTAAACAATCAGAGAGCTGTGCTGGCTTTAGCAGTACAGGCAGGAAAGGCAAATCCATACCCCAATTATGTGTTCCTTCTAGTCAAGATGAATCACTGGCCATTTTCTACCAAGTGGCAGTTTGGTCTGCTTGAGGGCTGCTGCTGTACTGGAGGCTCAGTGTGGGTGTCTGTTGCTGGCAGGTGGGACATCCGGCAGTGGCAGTGGCTAGGTCAACCTTCATGAGTGGACACTTACGCTATTGGGCCCATGCATCTCTTCCACAATGGCCACACAGTTCATGCACCCATTGTGTAAGCCCTGTGGGGGCTGAATACAGAGGCTGGTTGATGACAACTGGCTGAGTCGTTACATCTGCTTGGTTGTTCAGTCCCTCTTTCCAGGAAGATTTTCTCAGGTGTGCATTCACGTGTGATCCAGGGATCTTCACCTTTCATACCCACTCCATTAGGTCCAACCACAGGCCTCTTTCCCAGCACTCTTTGTTCTCAATCTTTCTCCTCCCAAGCTTCTGAGAAACTAGCCAGTTCCTTCTGCCTACAAGTCCATATATATTCTTTTTTTTTTTTTTTGAGACGGAGTCTTGCTTGGTCACCCAGGCTGGAGTGCAGTGGCGCGATCTTGGCTCACTGAAAGCTCTGCCTCCCGGGTTCACACCATTCTCCTGCCTCAGCCTCCCAAGTAGCTGGGACTACAGGCACCCGCCACCATGCCCAGCTAATTTTTTTGTATTTTTAGTAGAGACAGGGTTTCACCATGTTAGCCAGGATGGTCTCGATCTCCTGACCTCTTGATCCACCTGCCTTGGCCTCCCAAAGTGCTGGGATTACAGGCGTGAGCCACCATGCCCGGCCTATTCTTCTTTTAAGGACCTCCTTTTTTCTACACATGAAATGGATGCCCAGGTGCACTGCTCACAGCATTTTCTGTTGAGAGGATTTCTCCTGCCAGTCATTTAGGGCCAACCCTGAGTGGGGCTGTAAGGAAGCTGCAGTCCATTTTTGGCTTGTACCACATGCCATGCTGATCCATCTGTGAGCCACACCTGGCCTTTTTCCTCCCCAATCAACTGGTCATAAGGAATCACCCAACCTCATGCAGCCAGAGGCATGAGTTCAGGAGAGGCAATGATACAAAAACAGTGGTGAGTTCAGTGGAGGTTTGGAGATTTGGGCCATTGGCCCATGCAGCTTTCTGATGCTCTGACTTTGTTTGGGCCTCCCTGGATGTACTACTTCCATCTCAAAATATGGCACTGCGGGTCTCTCCAGATATATGATTTGGTCTAACAGAACCAAGCTCATAACAGGCAGTCTGCCTGAAGGATCACTTCATGTGTCATGGACAGTTGCTTCGTCTCTCTAGGGTCTAGAAACTTTCTATAAATTGTTTCTCAAACACATAATTCCCTGCTATAGATGGCATTGACCTCACTCCTAAACTCTAAGGGTCTGTATTGTGATTCTTTAATTTGAGATTCCATAAACATTATGTGGCAACTTTTGACTCCACAGACACCTCTAATTCCATAGGGTCTGTTGGATTATAAAGCCCAATTATCAGCATAGCTTGAACCTCAGCCTGGACCTGCTATAGAGCTCTTTCCAGTTCTGGGTACTCCAGAGTTACAGCTGGTGGGAGAGTGGTATTCCCCAGTGTGGAATATGCTGCTTTCAGACCTTGAGGCCCACCAGGCATTGTGCTTCCTTCTTAGTGGTAGGAGGTGCAAGATGCAATAATCTGTGCTTTACTTTGAAGATGTCCCATTGTGCTCCAGATCACTGGACCCTTAAAAACTTACCTATTGTGGCAGATCTCTGAATCTTTGTTGGGTTTATCTCCCATCCTCTAGAACATGTGTCTCATGAAGGCCTTCAACTCACTTGCCACATCTTGTTCATCTGTCTGATGAATGTGAAGTCATTAATATAGTTGGCCAATGTGATATTTGCAGGGATGTCTAGATTGTCCAGGTCTCTTCAGCCTACATATGACAGAGAGTGAGAAACATAACCCTGGAGCACTACTGTTAATGGATATACTGCTTGTCCCATATGAATGTGAATTGTTCCTGATCCTCCTTTCTAATAGCAATGGAGAAAAGAGTATTTGCCAGATTAATAGCTACATACTAGGGCTGAGGCTATCTTAAAGTGCTCTAGCAAAGACATTATACTCTCTCCAGTGCAGCAGCTGGAACTGGGGCTACTCTTTTAGTGTGTGATTGCCCATATTCATCCCAAAGGGTGTCTGGTTTCTGTAGGAGCTGGGCTGATGCAATTACCTAGGGATGCAATGGGGACCACCATCCTTTTATCCTTTAGCTCTTTAAGGATGGCATTACTCTCTCCTCCCAACCCAGGATGTGATCTTTGTTTAGATTTGCTCTCTTGGCCAGAGGAAATGTGGGACTTCAGAGGCTGCTGTTTGGCTTTTTCCCAAGCATACATACTGCCATACCTCTCCCCCACAGGCCAGGGAACCAGTGTGGGAGTTCTTCCAGCTCCTAAATATGTCCATTCTCATCAAACATCCAGAGGCAAGGGAGGTGACACCAGTTGGATGATGGTGAGCCACTGTGAGCCACACCTAGGACAGAACTCCACACATTACCAGGCTCCACACATTACCAGGCCCCTCTTGCTAACAGGGGGTCCATACTGACACCTGGGGCACCCAGTCAATGCCAACTTGGAACCTGTGTCCAACAATCCTCCAAATATCTGAATTGTCACCCTTCCCCAGGGAACACTCATGTAAATGGCCATAGATCTTAGAGGACTTTGGCCGTAATTATACACTTGTCAGAGAGTTGCAGGGTCTCTTCCTCTGAGGACCCTTCCTCTGCTTCAGTCAGTAGGTTCCCTTCCTCAACAGGTTCAGTCAGTAGGTCTGAAAATTGGCTCAGGTCTAGAAACTGGACAAGGAGCATGACTTCCATCTGGATGGCTGCTCTCAGCCTCCAATCTCCTCTCCTTGGTTTCTGTTTATTCTGCAGGTTGAACAGTACCCTTGTTGGCTACTCATCTATCTTGGCCCTAGGGATCCCCACTGTGAATTCAGGGATTTGGAGGCTGATAAGAGACAGAGATATGACCACTAGGTGATAGTAGCACACAATGAACTTGATTTCAGCAACACTTTGATAGGATTGTGTGCAAAGGGAAGTCCTTCCCAGAATGAAACCTTCCAGAAACAAGGGGCCATGCAGAAGGAGAAGAAGGCAAAAGAATTCAGGAGGGAAAGGGGAGTGGCAGAGAAGCCTCATGTGTCTAGGCAATGTCACTCAGGGAGTCCGGATTGGAGAGCTCCCAGTGGCAGCAGTGGCTTAGGGTCTTTTATAACCCCAGGGCTTGTCTTATCTATGGCTAGCAAACATTGGATACAGATATTTTGCAAGGTAGGCAAAGCAGACAGCCTGTAAATAGCTAAAAATCTACTTACTGGTTCTCTATTTAAAGCAACAGGATGCTTTGAATTTAAAAAATTTGAGTTTGGCAGGCTTTTGAGCTAATGGTCCCAGCCTGGTGCAAAGAAGCAAACAACGTAGGGCCAACCTACAGGGGCCATCTTTGGCTCCTCTGTATAACATCATGTTCTATTAGCTGTCTCTGTAGCTCTCCCTCATCAAGCCACTGGCTGCCACTCTGATTTAGCTCCTTGGTATAGTAATTGCCACCACATTGCCTCTAATGGCTAACTGCTTCCACTTGGTCTCTGTTGTTTAGGGATCCTATCACCCCCATTGCTATGGAAGCCCAGTCGCCCAACAGCATCTCCTGCCATCTGCCCTGGCCTGCACAGGACAGCCACTCCTGAATTTCTCAATGATGTTGGTGCCCCTCTGCCCAGCTCATTTCTTGTTGCTCTCATGAACAGAGTGTCCTCTGGGTTCTCCTGAGGAAAACAGTTGGCTGGTGTTTCCCAGCTGTAGGTAGCAATCTCACTTAACTGAAATCTTTGAGCCCTTCTTTTCTGTCTTTCATGAAAATTCTGATATTTCTAATTCATTTAGTGTCAGCCACTAAGCGACACTAATGGCTGACACTAAGCTTGTATACAAGTTTCTCCAAATCATCCTTAGTGTGTTAGCAACATCTCCTAGGATCCCAGAGTCCTGAGGTGCCAGGGTCCTTGCTAAGGTTTAGTAATGCAGCATGTCCCATATCCACAGGCTCCCTTTACCCAACTTGATGTTCTGCCCCCTCTACATCTGGCATCCTCAGGACCCATCCCCCAACAGTCTCTTCTGGCTCTTGCTAGAACATTTTTGCAAGTTCCATCAATCCCTTTGGGGAACAGTCCTCTTCCTATCTTAGTGGGTCCTTTGGGGCACAGTCCTCTTCCTCTCTTAGTGGGTCCAGCACTTCCCTGGCCAGGTAATGTTGGGACCTGACCTTTGTTATTAGTCTGGTGGTCATAACTGGAGGTGGGCTCAGAGCCTGAAAGGGACATGGTATGGTTCGTCTCTGTGTCCCCACCCAAATCTCATCTTGAATTGTAATCCCATGTGTCAAGGGAGGAACCTTGTGGGAGGTGATTGGATCATGGGGGCCATTTCTCTCATGCTGTTCTCATGATAGTTCTCATGAGATATGATGGTTTTATAAGTGTTTGGTAGTTCCTCCTTCCTCTCTCTCCTGATGCCTTGTGAAGAAGGTGCCTGCTTCTTCTTCAACTTCTGCCATGATTGTAAGTTTCCTGAGGCCTCCCCAGCCATGTGGATCTGTAAGTCAATTAAACATCTTTATAAATTACCCAGTCTCAGGTATTCTTTATAGCAGTGTGAAAGTGGACTAATACGGGCATGGGTTGTCTTGAAGGGTCTAGAGGCCTGTGCATTATCTTCAAGCCATTGGAAAGTGCTGTCTTCTAACAGGGAGGAGTGGGCCACTTCTTCAGGCCCAGAATGTTCAAGGGGCTCTGGATATTCAAGACATTCAAGTGAAGACATTGTCATTCCATCTCTCAAGGTCTCATTTCAGCCAATCAGGGCCCTGGACATCTGGATCTGTCCTAGGCATCTGCAGGATATGAGTGTCTCTTGATTTCCTGCCAGAGGCCCTCTGGCTTCTGCACTTAGCCTTTAGCTGTTGATGAATTTCCCTCAGGCTTTCATGGTCTTCTCTAAGGCCTCTTTTGCCCTCAGCAACAGTGATCCACTTCTGCAGACCTTGTAATGGACTCATTGTTATGGACTGAATATTTGTGTCCCACTACCCACTCCTAAATTCATATGTTGAAGCCCTAATTCCCAATGCAATGGTATTTGGAGATGGGGCTTTGGGGAGATAATGAGGTTTACAGGGAATCATGTGAGTGGAGTCCTCGTGGTAGGATTAGTGTTCTTATAAAAAGAAGCCAGAGAGTGCTTCTCTCACCACCACCATGTGAGGACACAGCAAGAAGGCAGCCATCTGTAAACCAAAAAAGGAGCCCTCACTAGACATGGACCATGCTGGCACCCTGATCTCAGACTTCCAGCCTCAAGAACCATGAGAAATAATTGTTTGTTGCTTAAACCACCCAGTCTATGGTATTTTGTTATTGCAGCTGAAGCCTGCTAAGACATTGGTTCACCCACCAGTAACATTGCTCTCACCATTTTTCCTACCAGAAAAATTAGCAATTGTATAACTGCAATAGGACGGGGACTCTCCATACTCCACCTGCCACAAACATTATGGGCCTCACTGCCAGCCTTCCAGCAGGTGATCTACCTACCTCTCAAACCCTGTTTTTAGGGGTTGTTTCCTAGGACCTCTCCCAGTACCAACTGTTACGCATTGGGTTCCCAGAGAAACAGACCCTGGGACTCTAAGAATGGTGAGAACAAGCAATCCATTGGGAAATGCTCTCAAAACCAAAGCTGGTGAAGAAGCAAGAGAAGTAGACTTGGATGACAAGAGAAGTTGAACTGCTTCAAGGAGTGCTGGAGCTGGGATGACCCTTCATAGAGGTCCTGAACTAAAACAAGGGGTCTGGCCTTTGTAGTTTCACATAAACCAGTCACGGGGTGCAGGGGAGGAGGCACACACTTGGGTAAGGTGGCTTCCTTTGACCAAGCATAATTCACTAAGAAGGGGATAGCTGTAAGCTACCAGCAGCCAACACTTCAAGCATTTGGGAGCTTGAAGGAATGCACACACTTGGGTAAGGTGGCTTCCTTTGATCAAGCATAATTCACTAAGAAGGGGATAGCTGTGAGCTACCAGCAGCCAACACTCCAAGCATTTGGGAGCTTGAAGGATGGCACACCACAGTATCAACTGCAGCCTGGGTCACAGCTTCCCTGCCAAGAAAGCACAAATTCTTCCTCCTCCTGTTCTACTGGGAATTGCCAGGGGAAGTTTATTAGCATATCCTCTAAGAGAAAACATGCCAGAGGCCAGGAGTAGGGGGATGGCAGGGACACACATAATCACCTGTCACACCTATAATCCTATAATAGCACACTTTGGGAGGCCCAGGCAGGAAGATTGCTTGAGGCCAGGTGTTCAAGACCAGCCTGGGCAACATAGCTGGACCTCATCTCTACAAAAATATTTTAAAATTAGCCAAGGTATGGTGGCGCATACCCGTAGTCCCAGCTACTAGAGAGGTGAAGGCTAGAGCAAGCTTGTCTAACCAGTGGCCCGTAGGCCACATGCAGCCCAGGACAGCTTTGAATGCAGCCCAACACAAATTCATAAACTTTCTTAAAACTTCATGAGTTTTTTTTTTTGGCAATTTTTTTCAGCTTATTAGCTATCATTGCTGTTAGTGCATGTTATGTGTGGCCCAGGGAAGCCAAAAGATTGCACACCCCTGGGCTAGAGGATCTCTTGAACCCAGGGTTTCTAGACTGCAGTGAGCTATGATTGTGCCACTGAACTTTAGCCTGGGTGACAGGGCAAGGCCCTATCTGGAAAAAAAAAAAAAATGCCCTAACCCTGCCCTTGGGCAGTTATCCTGTTTATATCTCTTTCTTCAAACTTCCTTTGGAGATAACCACTTCTCTTCCACATATTCCTCAGCCTCAGCCTTATTCCTCATCTCTTCCCTTTTCTTTTCTTTTTTTTTTAACCCTCTCATACCCTTGTTCCTAATAAACATTATTTGGTTAAAGACAAGTGTTATGGGTTGAATTTTGACTCCCCTGCCCCACTCCCCGACGTGGTGAATGTCTAAGTCCCTAGTATCTCAGAATGTGGCCTTATTTCGAAATAAGGCCTTTGCAGATGTAATGAAAGTAAGATCATTGGGGTGGGCCCCAATCCAATATGGCTGATGTCCTTACAAATAAAGGAAAGAAATGTAGACACTGAGAAGCACACAAACACAGGGAGAATGCCATGCGAAGATGAGGGCAAGAGCAGAGTGGTGCTTCTGCAAGCCAAGAAACACCAAGGACTGCCAGCAACTGCCAGAAGCCAGGCAGGAGGCATGGAACAGATTCTCCCCCAGACCTCAGAAGGAACCAGCCCTGCCAATTTCTCAATCTTGGACTTCCAGCCAATACGTTCCAGACAGTACATTTCTGCTGCATAAGCCACCAGCGTGGTACTTTTTTTATGGCACCCACAAGAAATGAGTACAGCAAGATTGTAGCAAGGAAATAAAGTCAATGTAGAGAGTGAGGAGGGGAGCAGATTGGCATGTTCCCTCAGTGAGTGGCTCTATCAAAACCAGAGGGAGGAGCACAACTTCCTCAATTTTATTTATCTGGTTTGAGATGCAGAGTAATAGGTAACTGTGCCCAGGGTGTGTTTGATAGAGTGGGCTCCCCAGTGAGTCTGTGGGGCATCACTCTGCGATATTCTCATGCTCCTGAGTGCTGTGTGAGCTGTGGGAACCTCAAGAATGGAAAGATTTATGCAAAAGAGAGAAAAGGAAGGGCAGGGCAGGGCCTTCACACTCATCCAAAACTCTCTCTCTTTTTTTTTTTTTTTTTTTGAAAAGGAGTCTTGCACTGTTGCCTAGGCTAGAGTGCAGTAGTGCGATCTTGCCTTACTACAACCTCTGCCTCCCGGGTTCAAGCAAGTCTCCTGCCTCAGCCTCCCGAGTAGCTGGGATTACAGGGTCACATCACCATACCCAGCTAATTTTTATAATTTTAGTAGAGATGGGGTTTCACAACATTGGCCAGGCTAGTCTCGAACTCCTGACCTCAAGTGATCCACCTGCCTTAGCCTCCCAAAGTGCTGGAATTGCAGGCATAAGCCACGACACCGAGCCTCTTTTTTTTTTTTTTTTTTAAGTAAAGACAGGATCTCACTATGTGGCCCAGACTGGTCTTGAACTCCTGGGCTTAAGTGATCCTCCTGCCTCAGCCTCCCAAAGTGCTGGGATTACAGCCATGGGCCATTGCACCCAGCTCCCTCTTATCAAGACATCTGTTGCCAGCATGTTACTACCTTGGAGAGCTGAGTCCTCAGACAGCACTAAGTGTGGAGTTTGCCTGCCCACCAAGTTCCTCAACTGTCTCCACCATTCAGTGGGTGACGTTGAGGGCAGGGACTCTATGAAGTCGAGAGCCAGTAAAAGCTTTTCATCATGGGAATGAGAAGGTACTGGCATCACTTCAGCTACTGTCCTTTCCACCCTCTCCAGCTTCTCCAGATAAAACACAGACAGAGCCACATACCAGTGACAGAAAGAACCACTTCTTAGATCCTTATTTGTTAAGTAACCAAGAAGAATGGGTGACATTGCAAAGCACAGAAAACTGAGAACAAACTTAAGTTGTGTGTGGGTTGTGCGTTCTAATGTTGGCAGAGCACTTCACTTTTTCATCTATTATCCCATCTTGACTTCACAATAGCCACATAAGTTACAGAAGGAAGAATGATTCCCATTTAGCAAATGAAAAACTGGATCATAAAGAAATTAAAAGGGTATGTCAGACCTAAACAACTAGCAGAACTAGGCTGAAAGAGTTGAATTGTTTTTTAGATCAGCAATTCTACACCCCAACAATGGGTCACAATACATTGTATTATGAAATAATGGCTTCCGGGATTCATGTTAAAATGTTTGTGCTTTCTGTCAACCTAATTGATGTCAGTTAGAAAGATAAGAGGAGAATCGGTAATTTTTCTAAATCTATGATTCCTTAAAGGTATATTTGGTATTTAAAACATATATATCCAAGGCAGTTTTTATTTCTAAACATTACTGAGCTTTTTTTTTTTTTAGACAGAGTTTTATTCTTGTCACCTAGGCTGGAGTGCAGTGGCAAGATCTCCGCTCACTGCAACCTCCGCCTCCCGGGTTCAAGAGATTCTCCTGGCTCAGCCTCCCAAGTAGCTGGGATTACGGGCACCCGCCACCATGCCTGGCTAATTTTGTATTTTTAATAAAGACGGGGTTTCACCATGTTGGTCAGGGTGGTCTCGAACTCCTGACCTCAGGTGATCTGCCCACCTCAGCCTCCCAAAGGGTTGGGATTACAGGTGTGAGCCACTGCGCCAGCCACATTACTGAGCTTTTAAAAGGCTTATGTGTCAAATTTTGTCTGTAGCAAAAGGTATACCAAAAAGAATATTTGATGTTTAAAAGATAATATCCAAGTCAGTTTCGATTTCTAAACATTAGTAAGCTTTTAAAAAGCTTATGTGTCAAATTTTTGTCTGTAGCAAATATTGCTAACCCATGATTTTTAAAAAGCAGCAAGAGAACTTTCAGTTATGTAGTAACCTGCCCTGTGTCACTTCTGTCTTTGCAACTGCTGTGTGTATGTAACAGAAAAATGTGGTCATTGGGAGTTCATGGAGTCTATGATTCTATTTTGAGCCTTTTCCAAAGGTAATGAAGAAAGTCAGCATTTCTTCAAACTGCCCCAGCAGATTTGACTGACTAATAACTGACAGCCAAAAGAAACACAATTTTGTTCCAGAATGGATCAGGGAAAAGATTCCCCTCAAGGCAGTCATGCAAATACACCCTGGCCCACAATCACATGTCCTAGAGGAAATAGGGAAGTGGCGCAAATATATTTTAACCACCGTTGAAGGCACTACACAGTATTTGTCCCATATTTCTTCTCCACTGTGTCCTTGTAGCAACAGTCATGACTCTAGCAGACTCCAAAAATCCATTGGCTAGCCACATTATGTTCCGAAACTTCAGCAAAGTAGTTCTCACATATAGTTTAGGTAACAGATGCCCAATTCTAGGTGTGGGTAGGGGGATGGATGGTAATCATTTTGAACTACCATCATTTGGTATTTATTTAACCAGTGTGAAAAAATCAGAGTCCATTAGAGTTATTTAAATAAAAAGTTTGACAATGACATTTAGTCATAGTAAAGATCAGATGGCAGTCAGGATGGTTAAAACATCACATGCAAGGAGCTCACAGTCCTGGATTTAACCCTCGCTGTACCTGGTAGTTTTCTTTTCCACCAATATTGCTGATAACTCTCCAGCCCTTCTGCCACCTGAAAATGCCAAGTATCTGGGCAAGAGGGGCCAGGGAAGTCAAAGCAAACCCATCAAGGTGCACACCCTGCTAGCAGTGGCATCTTCCCATACCACAGGAAGCAGAGATCAGAATTTTTTAACTTTTATTTTGGTTCAGGGGTGCATGTGCTGATTTGTTATACAGGTAAATTGTGTGTCATGAGAGTTTGCTGTACAGATTACTTCATCACCCAGGTAATAAGCATAGTACTCAATAGTTAGTTATTTTTGTTTTTGGGTTGGTTTTTTTTTTTTTTTTTTTTTTTTTTGAGACAAGGTCTGACTCTGTCACCCAGGCTGGAGTGCAGTGGCACGATCTAGGCTCACTGCAACCTCCACCTCCTAGGCTCAAGTGATCCTCCCACCTCAGCCTCCCAAGGAGGTGGGACCACAGGTGCATGCCATCACACCTGGCTAATTTTTGTATGTTTTTGTAGAGACGGGTTTTCACCATGTTGGCCAGGCTGGTCTTGAACTCCTGAGCTCAAGCGATCCACCCACCTCGGCCTCCCAAAGTGCTGGGATTACAAGTGTAACCCACCACGTCCCACCTATAGTTAGTTTTTCAATCCTCCCCGCCTCCCACCCTCCACCCTCAAGTAGAGCCCAGTGGCTGTTGTTCCCTTCTTTGTGTTCATGAGTGCTCATCATTTAGCTCCCACTTATAAGTGAGAACATGCGGTGGTTTTCTATTCCTGCATTAATTTGCTTAGGATAATGGCCTCCAGCTCCATCCATGTTCCTGCAAAAGACAGGATCTCATTCTTTTTCATGGCTGTTTAGTATTCCATGATGTATATGTACCACATTTCCTTTATCCAGTCTACTGCTGATAAGCATTTAGGTTGATTCCATGTCTATGCAATTGTGAATAGTGCTGTGACAGAGGTCAGGATCTTTAATGCTTTATACCTATTGTAGGTTAAGACTATATAAGAACTTAAATCTTCCCTATCTGATCCACAAGAGGGGCAGGAAGTAGAAACATGGGGGTGACCGCTGTGCATTAAGGGGCAATGAGTAGTTAAGCCACACTTTCCAACATGGTAGCCATCAGCTACATGTGGCTTTGAGCATTTGGCATGTGGCTCACACAGCTGAGAAATTGAATTTCAGTCTTATTTCATTCTCATCAATTTAAATTTAAATAGACACCTGTGATGGGATAGCAATGAGTTTGAAAAGGAGAAATAACCAACCAGCAAAATAGTTCATATTTCTCAGAGATCTTTGATGTAGAGTTTCTCATTTGAGTCTCATAACATCACATGCTGGGCAGGAAGAGCAGGCAATATTATCTGCATTTTAAGCAGACATAAAAAAGATAAACGGATTCATTTATAGTCATTAGGTAGTTTATGAGAAAAGCATGCCTCCAACTCACAATTTCTGACAACCCGCTCCAAGCTTTATCCATGCTCTCTGTATAATAATGATGACAATAATGCATTAATGGCATAATTAATATTATGGACTGCTTGCTATACATGAGGAAGCTCGTTACATCTGTGGTTCTGTGCTTCCCAGCCGTTTCCACATTGTGGCACTCAAAGAAAATGAAACCAGAGATACGGCACACCAGGGTAAGCTGGGGTAAACTATGCCCCTCCAGTGTGCCATCTGAAACAATCCATTACACTCAATTTACATTTTATAATTAAGACAAAAATAAAATGCAGAGTAACAGGGTAGATATTCAATGTTGATTTTGTATAAAACTTCCAAATATTTCAAACTAGAGCTTGCTTCTTTGACTATATCTTTTTAATGTTACATTTTACGCTGGAAATGGCTATGCACGGCCGGGCACGGTGGCTCACACCTATAATCCCAGCACTTTGGGAGGCCAAGGTAGGTGGATCACTTGATGTCAGGAGTTCAAGACCAGCCTGGCCAACATGGTGAAACCTCATCTCTACTAAAAATACAAAAATTGGCCAGGCATTGTGGCAGGTGCCTGTAATCCTGCTACTCAGGAGGGTGAGACACAAGAATCACTTGAACCCGGGAGGTGGAGGTTGCAGTAAGCTGAGATCGTGCCACTGCACTCCAGCCTAGGTGACAGAGAGAGTCTCTGTCTTAAAAAAAAGAAAAGAAAAGAAAAAGAAAAAAGAAAAACAAGAAAGAAAGAAAGAGAAAAGAAAAGAAAAGAAAAAAGAAATGGCTATGCACAATCCCTGACCCAAATGTTCTTAAGGTTGATCACTTGAATTCTTGATGTTGACCCTTGGAGAGAAATTTTGTTCACTCAAATAGGTAACACAATCTTTATACCATTTTTACAACCATTCAGAAATGTACACTTTGAAATAATAATCTAAATAAAGTATAGCTAAAGAACCATAAAGTCTTTAACTGGCAAATATAACTTTGGAATTTTTGTAATAATGTTGGCTGTGTTTGTCTGTTTGCATTGCTATAAAGGAATACCCTAGGCTGGGTGATTTATACAGAAAAGAGGTTTATTTGGCTCACAGTTCTGCAAGCTGTACAAGAAGCACAGCACCTGCCTCTGCTCCTGGTGAGGACCTCAGGCTGCTTCCACTCATGGCAGAAGGTGAAGGGAGGAGGTGTGTGTAGACCACATGGCAAGACAGGAGGCAAAAGAGAGAGGGGGAGATGCCAGGCTCCTTTCAACAACAAAGGGTGAGAACTCACTCATTCCCTGACCTATGCCACAGCACTATTCACAATAGCAAATACATGGAATCAACCTAAATGCCTATCAACAGTAGACTGGATAAACGAAATACGGTACATATACACCATGGAATACTAAACAGTCATAAAAAAAAGAATGAGATCATGTCCTTGCAGAAATATGGATGGAGCTGGAGGCCATTATCCTAAGCAAACTAATGCAGGAACAGAAAACCAAATACCACATGTTCTCACTTATAAGTGGGAGCTAAATGATGAGAACTCATGAGAATGGCATTGAGCAGTTCATGAGAGATCTGCCCTTATGACCCAAACACCTCCCTGTTGACTCCACTTCCAACACTGGGGATCAAATTTCCACATGAGACTTGGTGAGGCCAAACAAACCATATACAAATGACATGTCTATACATGCAACATATTTATCAGCTGGAAAGGTAAGAAAAGATTCAAAGAGCTACTCTGAAATATATATTTTGAAAACCTATCTTGATAAGATGAAACTCAAAAGACTTTCCTAGTTTTCATAAATATAAGGTACAAACTAAAACATGTTCTGGCACATTCATGGCATCTATAAAATATTAAGCATGAAAAGGCGACCAGAGTTGGTAATTTTTGGCTTATGAGCAGCAGAACCTCATCAAACTTTTCTCAAAGAAAATCTTCAAAATCATGATGAAACTCTAATTTGCAGAGTGTATGTGCATTTTGGGGGGGTGGTCACCCTGCAGCTCGCTTAGATGACACTTTAAAAGGGCACGTGGACCACAGACTGACAAGCATCTGATTTACAAAGCCAGAGGTTTTGTTTGTTTGTTTTATTTTGTTTTTGGAGTCAAGGTCTCGCTCTGTCACCCAGGCTGGAGTGCAGTGGAGCAATCATAGCTCACTACAGCCTCCAACTCCTGGGCTCAAGCAATCTGCCTGCCTCAGCCTTCTGAGAAGCTGGGACTACAAGTGTATGTCATCATTGCCCAGCCAAGGCAGAAATTTTTGACTCTCACCTGGAACTGGGCATACCAGGGATACCTGTGTCCCCTGCCAGGCTACCTGCAGGACACCTGTGTCCCCTGCCTGTACCTTGGGCACCTAGAGCATAAATGCCATGTGGTCCCTGGGCCCTTTGGCTAGGAGGGACAGAGGAGCATTCAGCACCTGGCTGCTGTCATAGATTTCAGGACTTCAGCCTGCAGGACTGCCCTCAGCACACTGCGGCGAAGCCAGTGCCTACGTCACTTGTCATGCTCAGTACCTGCAGGTAGGGCTGGCTTCGTGGGCATGCAACCGATGTGACCGCAGACAGCCATGTGCTCAGAAGGGCCTTGCAGTTGTTTAATGCTCTGTTGTCACCGACTTGAAATTCCCAATGACTTTTTAACAAGAGACCCTGCATTTACTTTTCACACTTGGCCCCATAAGTTATGTAGCTGGCCCTCCCAGCACTGCTCATCACCTAAAACTGGTAGCTGGGGCCTTGTAGCAGACCCTGTCCCCTTGGAGGGGTGCATATTTCACAGTAAACTGCACATCAGCACATAGGCTGGGAAGCTATGCAACATCTCATTTAATCCTCATGACAATCCTATGAGGCACCCCCATTCTACAGATGAGAAAATGAAGACTTAGAACGGCCAAGTAACCTCCCCATGGCCAAACAGAGTCAGCAACGTTTGCTGGGCACGTGTCATGGGAGCTTTTACTGACTTGGACACAACCCTGTGAAAGCCTGAGATAAGGCATGCAGATATGTACGCACTCTGTTAGATTCAAACACGACTGTCTGGCTCAGGGACCGCATTCCAAAGCCTGCCAACTTTTAGTCCTGGGCTTCATCCACTGAATTTCAATTAATAATACTAGAAAAAGTAGCAAGGAAGACAACATGTGTATTAGCTGGAAATGTGAGAAAAGATTCAAAGGGCTACTTTGAAATATATATTTTGAAAAACTTTCTTGATAAGATGCAACTTGAAAGATTTTCCTAGCTTTCGTTAATATAAAACACAAACTAAGACATGTTCTGGCACATTTGTGGCATGTCTAAAATCTTAAGCATCAAAAGATGACCAGCATAGGCAATTTTTGGCTTATGAGCATGGAATGGCTTGTCCAGCAGCTTTCCGGGGAAGGGACCGCAGGGCTCTGACCCACCAGTGGCAGCCTCTCTCCACACCACCCCAGCACACACACCCCTATATCCACTGCCCACATCTCAGAGTCAGCAACATTTGCTGGGCGAGAGTTGTGGGAGCTTTTACTGACTTGGACACAACCCTGCGAAGGCCTGAGATAAGGCATGCGGATATGTATGTACCCTCTAGCCATCCCCATGCACACACACACTTATACATACATGCATACAGATGCGTACACACATGCTTACACACACACATACATACAAACCACATGCAGACATGTACACAAAACACCTACACACACACATGCACATGCATACGTATGTACACACTTGCACGCACACACACACACACAATTCTGGTGCAGGCCAGCCTTCCATAGGGAGCTGTGGTCAGCTCAGTCGCTCACTGCAGAGCTCAGTACTCTCTGACCATTGCTCTCTGTACAAAAACAAACTCCTGGCCAAGTTTGGCCTTTCTTTTGTGCATTTAACTTCCAACTGAATGTTGTTGGACAGACTCTTGGACTTGACAGACAGCAAGTGTGAGAAGCTCATATCACCTCCCCTGTGAGTGCTGCAGATGCACCGAGTGTGGGTCATTGGCATGGCCACCGTCAGAGGCCCGAGCCACCCTGTCCCTCTCTGTGCAGCCCTAAGGGAGGAGCGCTTGGTGCAGGCTGTGTGGCAGTGGAGGACTTTGTTCCCTGCTCTGTGGCTCCAAGTGAACCTCTGCTCTCCAAGCAGCCCCCTCTCCTCTGGGCTGTTGTTCAAGCCTCCAGGCTCTTTGCCGAACTGCTGAGACTTGAGGGAACAAAGGCTTTTATGACAAGTTTTATTAGTGATGCCTCCTGTGCTAACTCTCTGAGATGGGTCAATGCTATTAACCCTGTTTTACAGAGAGGGGAAGAGCCCCAGAGAGGTCAAATGCTTCCCTCAAGGTCATGCAGCATGTATGGGGCAGAGGTAATCAGCCCCAGCCTGTCTGTTGGGCCAAGGGACAAGGAGGGTGTGCGATGCAGGGGTCTAGGGAGGCCACTCTTAACGATCCTGGAACTTGGACTTCAGGAAACCAGAGATGGGCATGGGGGCAGCATCCAGCACCTTTGCTGCTGTGTGGCACCCTGCCCCCTGCCCTGTCCCACCTCCTGTCACAGCCCCCACTGTCTTCACTGCTGTGAGACACCCTGCCCCCTGCTCTGTCCCACCTCCTGCCACCAGCCCCCACTTTCCTTTTGCTCTGGAGAATGTCTCAATGCAACAATGCAAAACTACAAAAGACAAATAGAGCTACTTTGGACTGAGGGTAGTAGATCAACTGCTCAAATGTAGCTAGGTTGTGGCTTATCAAAAACTTCAGTAGTTTGGCCAGGGCTGGTGGCTCATGTGTGTAATTTCAGCACTTTGGGAGGCCTGGGTAGGAGGATCACTTGAGGCCAGGAGTTTGAGACCAGCCTAGGCAACATAGTGAGAGCCTTTCTCTACAAAAAATTTTAAAAATTAGCCAGGTGTAATGGCCTACACCCGTAATCCCAGCTACTCAGGAGGCGAAACAGGAGGATTGCTGGAGCTCAAGTTTGAGGCTGCAGTGAATCATGATTGTGCCACTACACTCCAGCCTGGGCAAAACAGCAAGAACATCTCTCTAAAAATAAAATTAAAATTAAAAAAAAAAAAACAGCTTCAGGAGCTATGGGAGCTTCTGGAACCATAAGCCAGAGTCCAAAGGCAGAACAAGTAAGAAACTGGATTATCCGTATGTTGATTTTCTTCCAACCGATACCAGAACACACAGGTCTCCCCAGCTGAATCTCTTGCCCCGAGAGGGAGGGGTGAGGGATGCTGCACTGCCCACTCTAGGCTCCTCTCTGCCAGTTCCCAGCACTTTGTATGTGGCTGGACACACAGGAGAGGCTTGTACTTACTTGTGGAAAGGAAATGAAAGAAGGCCAGGCTAAGACTACAGACATGCAAACTGGGAAAACACAAAAACCAAAGGCCACAAACCTCAGCTCTGAAAGCAGGTCCCCTCAGCCAAAGCCTGTGTTTATGCCTGGCCCTCCCGGGGAGACTGACAACTGGCAAGGCTGCGAGCGTGTGCCGGTAACGGGGCATCCTGGGAGGGAGCCCGGCCCTGGGTGAGCGCCGCTGAGCTTGTGAATTTCTGCTGCCAGAGGCACACGCCTTTGCCAAATGCAGCTGGCCCCTGCCAGTTCTGGAGGTTCCCAGGAATAGACAGGCCCCAGATTCACAGGCTTATGGATGAGCACATAAAGGAGTCAATGGGAGAGCCATCTATGGGGGGACCTTGGTGTCTTCCTACTTAAAACACTGCCCCTCCTCATCCTCCTGGTCTTTCTGCCTGAGGATCCCACTCTTCAGCAAGTCTTTATCCTACAAGCCAGAATAAAGCTTTATTTTCCAGCTGACTTGAATAAGGTTTCTGTTACTTGCAACCAAAGAACCCTAGTGATTCATGTCCCGGGATTGCTGGGAGGTGCAATTGCACACACAGAGCACTTAGCACAGTATCTGATACGTGGGAAGCACTCAGTACCTGCCCATCATCATTGTCTTCAGTATTATTAGGATTATTGCTGTTAAATACACGCCGATGTATCAAAACAAACTGCATGTTGACCAGTTCTAATCCTCTGGCTGTGCACACACATCATCATTTGCTTTAGCTAAGTTCCACCTTCCTCTCACAGGGCCCACCTCAGATCAATCCGCCGCAGCAGCCCTTGAGAATTACTGTGCCCTTGCCAACCTCTCTCTGCCGAACTCTCGTCCTTCCCTGCGTCCTAGTTTTACCTGGTGTGGCATATAACTGTGATATAATCATGCCCACTGGGGCTGCTGCTCACAGCTGTAGAGTTGGACACAGCAAAGCCTTCTCTGCTTTGTGGGATCATCCTGGGTGTTCCACCTGGGCTTTCTCTTCCCACCTAGAATGTGAGCATCCCATGGAAGCAGAGCCCACTTGTTCTTTTCTTTTTTAAAAACAATTGATTACTTTTTTTTAGAGACAGGGTCTCACTCTGTTGGCCGGCTGCAGTGGTGCCATCATAGCTCACTGCAGCCTCAAATTCCTGGGCTCAAGTGATCCTCCCACCTTAGCCTCCCAAGTAGCTAAGACCACAGATGTGCACCATTAGGCCCAGCTGTTTTAAAAATGTTTTGTAGAGACAGAGTCTTGCTATCTTGCCCAGGCTGGTCTACAACCCCGCCTCAAGCAATCCTCCTTCCTTGGCCTCCCAAAGTGCTGGGACTACAGGTGTGAGCCACTGCACCAGCTGTATTCTTTCTTTTGTTTCTCTGTGAGATCTAGTGTGATGCTGAACACATGGCAGAAAGAAAACTGATATTTACAGAGCATCCACCATGAGTCCGACACCAGGCGAATGCTTTACCCATGTCCTCACATTAACTGTCACAGCAGTTCCTCGACAAGGTCATTGTTTTCTATATCCCTCAGGCCACACCAGCGTGGCAATAAAAATAGTCACAATGAAACTCTTAGAAGATTGTCATCCCTGACTTCAACCTCACTGCGAATCCCAGACCATGTCAGATTCTGCCTTCCCCAAATAGTTCGGAGATCCCCCAAAATGTGGCTTACCTGCACCCTGCAGACCATCCTCTTGGCATTTACCATCTTCCCTGCCACCACCCAAGTCCTAGTGTCTGTCCACTGCTGAGCCTGTTGGGGAATCCCCACGCTGGGATGGAGAGTGCTCACCTGTGTGGCTGTCGTCGCCCCAGACTCAGTGCTGCAGGTGCCACTCCATGGCCATGCCCTTTCCTGCTTTCCACCCTGTGAGTGCACTGTCTTCCTTCTTGCAGCTTCCAATCCCATCACTTGTCTCCTGAACTCATTCATGTCTGTACCCCACCCTTCCTTTCTGATGACTCCCAACCCAGGGAAAGCCTCCAGAGACTTATTTCATCTCCTCCTTCCCTGGCTGCCTTCCACTGTCAAGGAAAAGCCACAAAACCCTGCTGCTGCGTCCACTCCCAGGCCATGCTCACTTCAGCCGAGCTCTCAGTGATGCTCGGTAGTCCTTTCATTCATTTCTTGCTCACTATTAAGCTCTTCCAGACCCTGTCCCCTCCTCCAGAGGTACCTGGCCTCACCCTTAAGAATAACTTCCTCTTCTATTTCATTGAGATAGATGAGTCTTGCTTTCCTCCCTCCTCCCTCCAGTCCCCAAATCCTTACCCTCCAATTCCCACATCCTCTTCTAGCCTTGCAGACTTAGCGAAGATGCCAGCATCTCCTTTGCCAAAGCCAACCCTTACCCAGCACTTTCCCCTCCTCTGGGACCTCGCGAGCTGTTAACTCTTCTGCGCTGCCTCCTGTGCCTCCCCTCGCCGGATTCCACCTGCTTCTCTGTGCATCTACACAGGAGTAGGCTTCCCCTTTCCTCTCCTGCGCTTCTTCCAGCTCCTGCTCTTTTCCATTCAGCTTCCAGAAATGAGTCACCCTCCCTGCCCCCTCCTTTTTATTGCCTTTAATCTGACCTCTCCCCTATAGCTCTCCTGAAACTGCTTTCAGAAAGGCACGTGATCTCATTGCAACCCACCTGCCTGCTCCCCAGGACCTGACCCCAGGGAATGACATCCCTTGGTTAGCAGCTCTCCCTGCTGCCCGTGTGGCCGTGGCACCCTGTGCCCCTCTAACATGCCTCCGTTCTCCCAGCCTGCTCCTCTCCTTCCTCCACAGGTGCCTTCAGGGAAGCACCTCCTCGTCCCACCCTCAACCCTCTTCCCCTCTCCATGGAATCCACAGGTTCCACTCTCTTCTCCCTAGGAAGATGATGCCCTGCTCATACCTCCTGTCTGATTTCCGTCCCCGGCCCCAAGCTGTAGCCTAGCCCCTTCCTTCCCGAAGCCGCCACACCCCTGCCTCCTTCCTGCAGCTGAGTTTCATCACGTTCCCCTCATGCTCAGTGACCTACAGCTCTTCCTGTCGACCCACAGAACAGAATGAGATTGCAGAGTCTGGGAACCTGAAGTTGGAAGGACTTTAGGATTCTTATCTTGTTGAAACTCTGATCCAGTGTAGGAATGCCCATCACAATATTTTTGGACAGACTGTCATCAAGTCTTTGCTTACATGTCTGCTGTTATGGGAAGCTCACTATTTCATGAGGTGCCGTGTTCCATTTTAAAATAGCTACTAAATGGGCCCATTCTGGTGCCTCATACCTGTAATTCCAGCAGCTTGAAAGGCTGAGGTGGGAGGATCACTTGAGCTCAGGAGCTTGAGACCACCCTGGGCAACATAGTGAGACCTCATCTCTATTTTAAAAATTTAAATTATTTTTTAAATTAACATAGTTATTAACTGGTTATTATGTTCATCTCCCACTGGTCCTGTAAACCAGGCTCCCTTGACGTAATGTGGTCTGGATTTCCTCTTCTCCTTCACATCTTTCCTGGACTTCAGCCTCAATGGTTCCACACTGTTGCCTGAAACCGTCCCTCCCCTCCTGCTTCCACACTCACACTTGTGCTGATTCTCATCAGCAGTGTCTTGGATTCTCAACTCAGCCCTTTACTTCCCGCCAGACAGTGCAGATGCCAGAGCTCCGCTGAGGACTTGCCCATTCTCTCCAACTAAATGCCCTTCCTTCTCTTTTGAAACCTCCAAGAACCACTTTGTTTAGACTCCTTATCCACGTATCCCTTAGTCTATTTATCCATTCATTCACTCATTCATTCATTCAGTCAGCCCACAACATTTCTTGAAGCCACACACTGGCCCAGGATCCCTGCTGGGCGCCAGAGACACCACAGAGAACAAGGCATGGAGCCCCTGCCAGAGGGAGGGAGCTTGTAGACACCCAGAGTGTAGGCACTCAATGCTGGGAACCATAAAAATGGGTTGAGTTAGCAAAGGAGAATTCCAGGAAGCTCCGAGAGGACATGCAGGAGGAGTCTAACCTGGCCCAGGTCTAGGAGCAGCTCCCTGAAGAAGTGCGGCTACCCTGAGACCCAGACGACACGTTATAAGGCGGGTCATTGTTCAAGGGTCTGAAGGAAGTTCTCCATGGCTGGCACACAGAAGATGAAAGGGACCAGGCAGGACTCAGTGGCTAATGCCTATAATCTTAGCACTTCGGAAGGCCGAGGTGGGTGGATCACCTGAGGTCAAGAGTTCGAGACCAGCCTGGCCAACATGGTGAAACCCCGTCCCTACTAAAAAATACAAAAAATTAGCCAGTCGTGGTGGCGGGCCTGTAATCCCAGCTACTCAGGAGGCTGAGGCAGGAGAATTGCTTGAACTCAGGGGGAGGAGCTTGCAGTGAGCTGATATCATGCCACTGCACTGCAGCCTGGGTGACAGAGCAAGACTCCGCCTCCAAAAAACAAAAGAAGAAGAAGAAGAAGTAGAAGAGAGGGACCACAATGAGAAAACTCAGAGTTCGAAGGACTTTGGAAAGCATGCTAAGGAGTTATTTTAATCTCGATAGTAATCGGAAGTCACTAAAGGGCTTTACCGAAAAGTGGCAGGGTCAGTTTATCACTCTTGAAACATCCCCCTATTTGGTTTTAACTTTCTTGTACATGGGTCTACACCGTCTTTTAGCCCCTATAATATTTGACCTAATGTGGAGGGTAGAGCAGGTGCAGTAATTAATAAATGTTCGTAGTACTGAATTTGGGAAATAAAATATCTTTAATCACTGTATTCTGAAAAATGAAAGCTAATAACTGTATGATTATAGACTATAAAGCCAAAAAGGGCAACAATAACTTAAAGGAACATATTTGTTCATTAAAATGTTAAAAACTAGAAAAGGAAGCAGTGTCGGGATCTTAGAGAATGGAAATTTGTCCTGGATTAAAGGTAAATGTCATCCAAGAATGCAGATATCTATTAAGAGGGTTGATATTTTGAAGCATCTAAATTATTAAAATCAATTTTTCCTCATTGAAAAAAGTATTAAACTAGGAAGCGCTTCCTTAAACCTAAAGAGCATCTGGGGCACAATCGTTAGCCCCTTGTGATGGGTGTCTCTTGGGACCAGCTCCTGTCTGAACATGAAACTTGTTGGGGTACTCACGTAGGGCCCATCCTTTGGGCATCTGTATCTCTTATTTCTTAGTTTTCACAAATATGCAGAATAATGTAAGATGACAGCAATGGGAGAAACTGGCATTGTGGGAGGAATACAGTGGAACTCGCTACTATCTTTGCAACTTTTCTGTAAATCTAAAATTGACCCCCCAAAAAGTTTAACTTAAGAGAAACAGAAAGGAGGGCAGATTGGGGACCCCCAGTGAGGGCAGGGCAGCGTTAAATCACATCACAGGATGTGAGATCAGCTGGGCCAGGATGTGCAGTGAAGGCAGCCACTGAGAACTCAGCCCCAAGACCCCAGGAGCAGAGTGCAGAGGGTGGCCCTGCTGAGGCCTGGAACCTGCTGGCACAGCCAGACTGGTCCTGCTGTCACCTTAAGAAGCATTTCAGTTAATGCTTAGTTCTTAACCACTTAGTAAATCAGCATCTGTTTACATGTGGATAGGATCGTGCCAATGGTTTAAAATAGTTCTTTTCTACATAAGCCTGTACTGATATAAATAAATGATTCAATACATAAGTACATGGGAAAGAAGGGGCACCTCTCCCTTACAGAAGAATTCCAAATAACAAATGTGGACACCATCACCTCTAGGAAGTAGAGCTTAACCCTTCATGATTTTGAGGATGGGCTGGAATTAGTGACTAACTTCTGAAGAAAAGGAGGAAAGAGTAACTTGACAGGAGAGAAACTTGCAAATGTGACCTTAACCAAATGATCCTATTAGCATCATCTGTGATGTCGTGTGGCCATCACACACCCCCGATATACTCTGATGAGAATGTGGCTTCGCCTCAGCGGTATCCTTTCCAAAATCCCATAACCCGAGGTGAATGATGACAAAAGCCTCCAACAATGCAGATAGGGGAACATTCTACAAAATGCCTGACCACTAGTCCTCAAGAACATCAAGGTCAAGAAAAACAAGGGAAGATTGAGAAGCTGTCACATCCCAAAGGAGACCAAGGAGACGTGATGAGTAAATGCAAGGTGGTACCCTGGACTGAATCGTGGAACAGAAAGAGGACACAAATGGAAAAACCAGTGAAATCCAAAGTCTGAAGTTGAGTTAATGGCAATATGCCAATGTTGGTTTCTTAGTCTTGGCAAAGGTATCGTGGCCACGTAAGATGATAACATTAGTGAAAATGGATAAAGGGTATGTGGGAACTCTCTGCTATCATTGTAGCTTTTCTGTAAATCTCGGGTTAATCCAACATAAAAACTTTATTTAAAAAAACAAGATAACTGGACATGGTGGTTCATTCTTGTAATCCCAGCTATTCAGGAGGCTGAGGTGGAGGGATGGCTTGAGATCAGGAGTTCAAGACTAGCCTGGGAAACACAGTGAGACCCTATTTTCAAAATAAATAAATAAATAAGCCAGGCATGATGGCTCGTCTGTAATCCCAGCACTTTGGGAGACAAAGGCGGGCAGATAACCTGAGCTCAGCCTGGCCAACATGTTGAAACCCCATCTCTACAAAAAAAAAACACCCACAAAAATTAGCTGGGCATGGTGCTATGCACCTGTAGTCCCAGCTACTCAGGAGGCTGAAGCAGAAGAATTGCTTGAGCCTGGGAGGCAGAGGTTGCAGTGAGCCGAGATCATGTCACTGCACTCCAGCCTGGGCGACAGAGCGAGACCTTGTCTCAAAAAATATATAAAATAGGCCAGGCACAGTGACTCACGCCTGTAATCCCAGCACTTTGGGAAGCCGAGGTGGGTGGATCACCTGAGGTCAGGAGTTCGAGACCAGCCTGGCCAACATGGTAAAACCCCGTCTCTACTAAAAATACAAAACTTAGCCAGGTGTGGTGGCTGGCGCCTGTAATCCCAGCTACTCGGGAGGCTGAGGCAGGAGAATCACTTGAACCCAGGAGGCAGAGGTTGCAGTGAGCCAAGATTATGCCACTGCACTCCAGCCTGGGTGACAAGAGCAAAACTCTATCTCAAAAAAAACAAAAACAAAAACAAAAACAAAACAAGATATATATATATGTAATAAAAAATAAAAATAAAAACCAAGATGTACAAGAAAACATAAACAAAATGCGACGGTAAGCGTTTTTTGTTTTTTTTTAATTCTGAAAATGGCAACTGTTTGTAATTAATGGTTGTTTTGTTTTGTTTTGTTTTTTCAGAGGAGACCATTCTGGGGTCCTAGGGAACTCTCTCCTCTAACATCCTGGCAGTAGTGTGAACAGGATTGTCCTGGTTTTGTGTTGTTTCATTTTTAACTTCAGATAATGTAAATTCTTGATGACAGTATCTAGTAGGTTATAACAAACAGGACGGGAGCTCAGCCTTGCTAGAGTGTATATTTGCAGCCTGGCATCATCCCTGGAGAAGAATATCCTGGTTTCTAAAGCAGAGCTGAGCTGTTTAAGGGACTCGAGGTGCCTCTCATGAGGAGAGGCTGATAAGTGGGATGGCTGGGGATGTCTGTAGTGGCACTGTCCCCTACCATATATATGCCTTCTGACTTAAGACTCTCTACTTAGCATTTATAAAATTCACAGTTCAAGGGGGATCATTCTAATTGGCAGAAGGACTTTTCTTGCAAAATCAATAAGTGTAGAATGAGTGCTTGTGATGCATTCGAAAGTTCATTCATGTATGCATTTAGCATATGTGCATTGGCACTCTACCATGTGCCAGGCGTTGACACAGCCTCTACATTCTGGTTGGGGGAGTTGGATTTAAAAGAAATAAACAAGGAAGATAATTTCTGGTTATATTAGTCTGCTAGGGCCCCCAGAACAACATACCACAGGCTAGGCAGCTTCAACAACATAAACTTATTTTCTCATAGTCTGGAGGCTGAAAGTCCAAGACCAAGATGCCAGCAGAGTTGGCTTCTTTCAAGGTGTCTTTCTTTGGCTAGCAGATGGTCACCTTCTTGCTGTGTCCTCCCATGGTCCTCCCTCTGTGTGTGTATCCCTGGAGTTTCTCCCTCTTTTCAGAACGGTGCCGGTCTGATAAGATTAGGGCCATACCATTACAATCTCATGTAACCTTAATTACTTCCTTAAAGACTCTATTTCTGACCAGGTGCGGTGGCTCACGCCTGTAATCCCAGCACTTTGGGAGGCCGAAGCAGGCAGATCACTTGAGGTCAGGAGTTTGAGACCAGCCTGGTGAACCCCCATCTCTACTAAAAATACATCTCTACTAAAAATACAAAAAGTAGCCAGGCATTGTGGCGTACGCCTGTAATCACAGCTACTCTGGAGGCTGAGGCAGCAGAATCACTTGAACCTGGGACGCGGGGGTTGCAGTAAGCTGAGATGGTGCCACTATACTCCACCAGCCTAGGCAGTAGAGCAAGACTCCGCCTCAAAAAAAAAAAAAAAAAAAAAACCCTACTTCCAAATGCAAGTCACATTGAAGGTATTGAAGGTTAGGGCTTCAACATATGTATGACCTGGGGTTGGAGGGAGGACGGTGCATGACACAGCTCAGTCCATAAGGCTAGTAGTGATAAACATTATAAAAGAAATACAAGATCAAGAGTGAGGTCCTGGGACTAGTGTTTAGATAGGGTGGTCAAATGAGCCCTCTCCAAGGACAGCCCAGGCCTGACCCGGAGGATCTGTGTTGGCTGGTGCATCCCTTACAAGACAGGCTGAGAGCAGAAATTCACAAAAATTACATGGCCAAAGGGTCATACAGTTCAGTTAGTCCAAACCCCTCATTTTGCAGACTACTGAAGTCAGAGAAGATGAACAGTAACTTATAATTGTTTAATACTTAAAACAACAAGCTTATAGTAGAAGTATTTGTTCTAACTTTTTATTATAGACTCTTTTAAACATACACAAAAGTAGTCTCCATAAGATAAACAACCTTTACTCATCTTCAAAACTTTGCTAATTTTTCTTCTATCTCCTTTTTTTCCTGGAATTTTAAAACATAAATTCCACATCTTATTTCACTAGTCAATATTTCAGCATATGTCACTAGCTAATGAGAGTTCTTTGTTGGCATGGTTTCTTTCTTTCTTTCTTTCTTTTTTTTTTTTTTACAGCTAATGAGGTACTGTTACTATTAACTTCAGTGAAGAAACTGAGACCACCTTCGCTTAATCTTCCCAAGACCTGGCTAATGTTAGAGTACATGAAGAACCAAGTTCCCAAACTGCTTTTCCCAACCCTAACTCAGGGCTGTTTCTACTCCACAGCTAACATGATAAGAATCACTGCCAATAATGTAAAAATAATTTCCCTAAATGTGCTGTAATTAATTTAAATGACTTTATACACATCTTTTTAGGAACACAGTTAAACGTGAAATAAATGAGGGAATGTCGGTATTTCTTTTCCGCTGCCTGTTTGAGGGGGAAAAAAAAGCTTAGTAGAGGGTGTCAAAGAGACGGGAATTATTCTAGTAGAAAGTGAAATATCTAGGTGAAGAATCAATAAGGCTTGTGTTAATTTGCCTCCAGGATATTGGCATTAATACCAAAATCTGTCTCTTTGCCAAGATTGGAGATAATTTGCCTGGATTGGGGCGCCATCTAGTGGCCATTTCCACATCCTCGGTGCGCGCGCCGCAGAGCCCAGCCCGACCCTGAACGCAAGATGGCCTGCTCAGTCTCTATTTTTCCAGGAGGTGCTTTTGCGGTAAAAAGTGATTTTAATAGGAAAACCCATTCCAGTATTTCTTTTCATAACTTTGAAGATACAGCTGCATAACCTAGACCATTTGGATTTGCTTTCCTTAAAACTTTAGTTATGAGCTCCAACTCCTGAGTTTTGTTTTTATGTGTTTTTTACAAGAAGTGCCCCCCCCCCCCCAAAAAAAGGAAGTGCCCATTGTTCCTAGTACAGCAGTTGCCAAGCAGCTCCGGGTGTGCATATGCACAGATGGCAGCGTGACCAGGAGGCTACGGCGCCCAGAGCAGCTCGTGCAAACCGGACCACCCTAAGACAGCCCACCCAGGATGGCGGCTGTCCCACCAGAGCGTGTGGGCTGGGATGCTGGGATGTGTTCCATTTTCTCAAGCCAGTGCTGACATGGACCTAGTTGAATCTTTTCATAGGCTCATGCCTCCCCTGCAGCGGTTGTGGCACTGCCAGAGACTGTTTTCACAGACATGTGTCACCTCAGAGGGAAGTCTCCGGACATTTCTAGACTACAACGGCAGCAAATACAGAGTACTGTGAATTACAGTGTGAACATTCAGAACACTGGGGAACAGGCGATACCTCTGGCTGGTTAATCAATTTGGTGAATTTTATTAGCACAGATTCTCCATCTGGGGTACTTTTCATACCACTAACCTCTGAAGCACTTGGGAAGGGAGGAAGCACTTCTGTGAACTTCTGAAAAGAACCAAGTGATATTTCTCTGAAAAATATACCCTCCTGCCTTCCTGAATCTACGTCTTCAGTGAATAAAATGCGTTTTTTTTTTTTTTTTTTTTTACAAAATCCTACTCACAGGAGTATATTTGAGTAAAGGCAGTGTTTCTTCATTAGGAACAGTGCAGGTTTTAGAATCTTCTGTGAGTCTGATACAAAATATGGATCCTCCCTCTAGAAACATATGCTCAAATATACAACATTTTGGTTCACTGTCTCCCCCAAAAAGCTTAAAAACTCTATCATTGGAAAAAGGGTGTAGGTAATGCTGAGGTTCATAGCCTTTTCATCACGCAGAATTTCTTTTCAATTCAATTTTATTCCTTAAATCACTGGAGTGCTTGCCAGGTGCCAGGCACTGAGTTAGGTGCTGAGTACACAAAAATAAATAGACATAATGAGAGAGGAGAAAGTAAGAAACTGGTCAGGCAGGCAACTAGGGTGGGTCCTTGGCAAAATTCCTTCAACAAAGAAGAGCCTGACAATCAAACTGCAGGCCCCAGATAAGAAAGAGCCCGCTGGCCAGGTGCAGTGACTCATGCCTGCAATCCCAGCACTTTGGGAGGCCGAGGCAGGTGGATCACCTGAGGTCAGGAGTTCAAGACCAGCCTGACCAACATGGTGGAACCCCGTCTTTACTAAAAATACAAAAATTAGCTAGGCATGACGGTAGGCGCCCATAATCCCAGCTACTCAGGGGGGCTGAGGCAGGAGAATCGCTTGAACCTCAGAGGTGGAAGTTGCAGTGAGCCAACATTGTGCCATTGCACTCTAGCCTGGGCAACAAGAGCAAAACTCCATCTCAAAAAAAAAAAAAAAAAGAAAAAGAAAAAGAAAGAAAGAGCCCACATCCATCCTTGAATGGAAATGCTTACTCTGTGAACCCAGATGAACAAATTCCATCCCTTTTTGGACACATTTCTGTCTCCTTGGCATATCTTGGTCTCTTACTTTTCACCTATTTTACATATGCCTACCTTTCTGTAATTGTCTGGAGCTAAGTCTTCATTTACATAGGGTGAATCATCACTTCAGCCCCTGCTTGGTCCTGGGCCAAGGTCCTGGGCCAAGACTTCACCTCTGCCTCCAATTGGTTCTTTACACTATCATACCTCTTTCTGAGTGGTGCTTTCTCCAAGATGGACTGCAGACCAGTCAGCACACTCCTCCCCTTCGAGTCCATAAAAACCCCAAACTCAGCCTCATAGCTGACAACCCTCTCAGGCCCCCTGTCTGCTGCAGAGAGCTTTCCTTTTTTGTTTATTAAAATTTCACTCCAACCTCACCCTTGGTGTCCATGCTCCTTAATTTTCCTGGTCATGAGACAAAGAGCTCAGTTAACACCTCAGAAGAGGAGACTGCTTCATTGACCCTATACTGCTTCAATAGTCCATGATTTCAAGAAACCTCATAATGTTCTCTCATTTTATTACTTTTCCTCCATATACCTTGTGTCTTGAAAGAAGTTACTCATGAAACTTCAATTGTTGCTTAATCTCTATTTATTTTTCCAAGAGCTAACCAATGTTACTGCCATGAAGAATCCAGGACTTTGCATAGAACAGGGTACATAGCAGGTGTTCAATAAATGTTTGATTATTACATGGAGTTGAGTTGATCAAACTCTAATTAAAAGCAAAAAAAGTAGTTACTCCTTTGAGTTTTATCATAAATAAACTTTTTTAATGGATATGCTGTTTTCTGATAGGTCTTTTGAAAAATTGAAACTAATCTTTGAATACTCGGTTTAACCTGAGAATACCAGTTGTCAAGAGCCATGAACCAGAAACTCAGAATCTGCTCTTTGAAAAAAGTTCATCTTTTAAGGATTTTAATTATTCAATAAAAGTTGCTAAGATATTGTTTGGTTAACAAAAATAAAAACTCACATAAACCTTTCTCTTATATCATAAACCAGAATCAATTCTGGAAAGATTAAAGAGTTAAATATTTTAGAATGAAAGAGGAAAGAAAGAGAAAGGAAGAGAGAAAGAGAGAAAGAAAGTGAGCCGAAGACTCTGTCTCAATAAATACATAAATAAATCCAGATATTCCATGTATATGAATAGGAAGTCTCAGTATTGTCAAGGTATCAGTTCTTCCCAACTTGATCTGTAGATTCAATATATTCCCAATCCAAAACCAAGTCAGTTATTTTGTGGCTATTAACAAACTGATTGTAAGGTTTATATGGAGAGGCAAAAATCCCAGAACAGCCAACAAAATACTGAAGGAGAAAACAAAGTTGGATGACTGACAAACACTACCCAACTTCAAGACTTAGTATAAAGCTATGGTAACCAATATAGTGTGGTATTGGTGAGAAAACAGACAAATAGGTCAATGGAATAGAATAGAAAGTTCAGAAATAGGCCCACATAAATAATAGTCAACTAATTTTTGACAAAGCAGCAAAGGCAACGTAATGGAGCAAAGATAGTGTCTTCAACAAATGGGGCTGGAACGACTAGACATCAACAGACAGACACACACACACACACACACAAACAGTTAATCTAGACACAGACCTTACACCCTTCACAAAAATTAACTCAAAGTGGATCGTAGACCTAAATGTAAAATGCAAAACTATAAGACTCCTAGAAGATAACATAGAAGAAAAACTAGATGACCTTCCCCCATCCTCAACTCCAAAAAGTGTGGCAATGACTTTTTAGATACAATACTAAAGGCATTATTTATGAAAGAAAAAAATTGAGACACTGGATTTCATTAAAATTAAAAACTTCTGCTCTATGAAAGACAATGTGTAGAGAATGAGAAGACAAGCCACAGACTGACAGAAATATTTACAAAAGACACTTCTGATCAAGGACTTATCCAAAATGTACAAAGAACTCTTAAGACCCAAAAATAAGAAAATAAATAACCTGATTTTAAAATGAGCAAACAACTTGAACAGACACCTCATCAAAGAAGATATACAGAGGCAAATAAGCATGTAAAAAGATGTGCAACATTATGTATGTAAACCCCAAATATCTGAGACAGGTCTCAGTTAACTTAGAAGGTCTGTTTTGCCAGCGTTGAGGATGCATGCCTGTGACACAGCCTCAGGAGGTCCTGACAACTTGTGCCCGAGGTAGTCAGAGCACAGTTTGATTTTATACATTTTAGGAAGACATGAGACATCAGTCAACACATGTAAGATGAACACTGGTTTGGTCCAGAAAGGCAGGACAACTCAAAGCAAAATGGGACAACTTGAAGCAGGGAGAGGGCTTCCAGGTCATAGGGAAATAAGACAAATTGTTGCATTCTTTTGAGTTTCTGATTCGCCTCTCCAGAGGAGGCAATCAGAAATGCATTTACCTCAGTGAGGAGAGGGATGACTGAATAGAATGGGAGGCAGGTTTGCTCTAAGCAGTTCCCAGCTTGACTTTTCCCTTGAGCTAAGTGATTTGGGGGGCCCAAGATTTATTTTCCTTTTACATGTGTCATTAGAAAAATGCAAATTAAAACAATAGTGAGTCACAACTACACAACTATACCTGCACCACTACAATGGCCAAAATCCCAAACACTGACCCACCAAATGCTGACAAGGATGTGGAGCAACAGGAACTCTCATCCATTGCTGGTGGGAATGCAAAATGGTACAGCCACTTTGGAAAACAGTTTGGTAGTTTCTTAAAAAACTAAACATACTCTTACCATATGATCCAGCAATTATGCACCTTGACTTTTACCAAAATTACTTGAAAACATATGTTCACACAAAAACCCGCACATGTATGTTTATTTGTAATTGCAAATCTTATAAGCAACCAAGATGTCCTTCAGTAGGTAAATGGAAAAGCATGGAGGAAACTTAAAAGCATATCACTAAGCAGCAGAAGCCAATGTGAAAAGCTGTATGATCCCAATTATATGACATTCTGAAAAAAACTATATGCAAAATTAAGGAGACAGTAAAAAGATTAGCAGTTGCCAGGGGTTACGGGGCAGGGAGGGATGAACAGGTAGAGCACAGAGGAATTTAAGGACACTGAAATTACTCTGTATGATACTATAATGATGAATGTAAGTCATTATACATTTTCCTCAATCTATAGAACGTACAACACCAAGAGTGAACCCTAATGTATACTATGGGCTTTGGGTAACGATGTGTCAATTAATTGTTCATTCATTATAACGAATGTATTACTCTGGTGGGAGATATTGATAGTGGGGGAGGCCGTACACATGTGGGGGTAGGAGAGTATTTGGAAAATGTCTGTACCCTCCACTTAATTTTGCTATGAACCTAAAACTCCTCTAAAAACTAAAGAGAGACAAAGAGAATCAGAGAGACAGAGAGAGAGAGAGAGTGTGTGTGTGTGTGTGTGAGTGAATATCTTCTTTCTGAATGAAGAAGAACTTTCTAAGCATAAAAGCAAGTAAGAAGAAATCACAATTTCATTTTGTCAAATGGTGAAAAAAAACTTCACCATTTGACTTTTCAAAAATCTAAAAGGCAAGTTGCAAACTGGGAAATAGATTTACAACAATTACGACAAAGGTAGAATGACTGTAATCAAAGGATCAAAGCCTTCCATGCCTAGAACAGATAATCAGGCAAAGGAGATGCACAAGGGTGGAGACACCGAGGTTTAACTGCCCAGCATGGTCTCCCACCTCCCACGGTGCCCCCTGTAGACAGAGATTAGAATGTTGGAAACTACATTTTCCCGACTCCCTTGCCAGAAGTTGCTCATCTAAGCAATATATATAAATCCAAAATAAACAAAAAACAGCAAGTTACTTAAATTTTCATTATTAATGGATGAATTAAATGAATTCTAGTGCATCTATAGATATTCTATATGGTCACTTCAAATAATGTTTAAGAAAGGATTTTGATAACCTGAAATTGGCGAAGCCCTCAGGAAAATTACCTCCACATAGAGTATGATCTTCCCCCAACCTCAACTCCAAAACAGAGCATCTTTTCTTCTCATGAGAATCAAACAAAATTGATATAAGACTTTGAATATTGTCTTTTTTGTTCACCATATCTCTATTTATTGTCTCACATTCTTTATTTAAAGGAGCATAATTATTTTCAAGAAACCAACTGACTTTGTTAACAGTGATGCGGAAATATATTTATGCTGATGTGATGTGAAGTGGGAAATAATAAGAAAGCCAGGTCCATGCTCTCCGGGGCTTTTGGACTAAGATCTTGAAACCCAAATTCTTAGGGGAGAAGGAAACAAGGTAAGGCAATCAGTAACCTAAGTTATTGCCCTCATTCTTAAACCAGAAAGCCAAGATGGCCTTGGGCCCTTTCTAGATGGATGGATGGATAGATAGATAGATAGATAGATAGATAGATAGATAGATAGATGGAAGGAAGGAAGAAGGAAGGGAGGGAGGGAAGAAAGAAAGAAAGAAAGAAAGAAGAAAGAAAGAAAAGGAAGGAAGGAAAGAAGAAAGGGAGGGAGGGAGGGAGGGAAGGGTGATAGAACAAATCAAACATTACTGGGTATATACATATAGTTATATATGAGAGATTAGAAGAAAATTTTTTATCAGCATTTCAAATAAGATTAAAGGAGATCATAATTAGGTTAATAAATAGGTCCTTAATTTTTGCCATAAGTGAAATTTAAAAATATTTCAAGATCTCTCCTGATCTCAGAACAGTCACCTGTCATACATATAAAGGTCAAGATTTGGGATAAAACCCTTCACCCGCTTTCCGAATCACAAAATCAATGTTTCCTACCTGTTCTAGGGCTCAGAAACTATTTGAATGAGGGTAGACTACTACTCACAAACAACCAACCAGAAGAAATGTAGCTCGTATCTGGCATGGTATACAACAGGAATAAAAGGCACGTCTCCAGTGTTTAACTTCTGTTTTATTGCCATCAAAAGGATTTCTTAAATGGTCTTGTCCAGAAAAGAAGATCCTAATTTAGATCCCCAAACACCTAGTAAGAGTCTGATTTTTTTTCAGATTGTTTGCTGTTGGCACACAGAAATGCTACTGATTTTTATATGTTGATGTTGTATCCTTTACTGCATTTGTTTATCAGTTCCAATAGTGTTTTGGTGGAGTCTTAAGTTTTTCCAACTATAAGGTTATATCATCTGCAAACAAGGATAATTTGACTTCTTCCTTTCCAATTTGGATACTCTTTATTTCTCCTCTTGTCTGATTGCTCTAGCTAGACTTCTGATAATTGACTCTTTAAAGCAAAAATAATAGCATAGTATTGTGTGGAGTTTATAATATATGTAGATGTAAAATACTCAACAACAATAGCAAAAAGGATAGGTATAACAGATTGTACTTTCTTCAAAAGTTGGAGTCTAATTATGATGAAACCCTTGTGATTTTCCCTTTATGATTTCCTCAATGAGTAGAATGTGGCAAAAGACTTGCTGCAAACCAATCAAAGCCAGATCATAAAGTGCAGTAGAAATTACACCTGGTTCTCTCTCTCTCTCTCTCTCCTCAGGATGCTTATTCTTAAGCCCTTGAAACCATGCTGTAGAGAAACCCAGGCCACTTGGAGAGCACACATGTAAAGATTCCAGCCAACAGCCTCAGTTAATATTTTAGCCAAAGCCAGTATTTACTGCAAGACATTTGAATGAACAATCTTTTGGATGTTTCCAGGCCCCTGCTTTGAAGTCTTTCAGCTGAGTCCCTAATACCAAAAGCAAGAACAAGCTGTCTCTACCGTGTTCTGTCCAAGTTCCTGACCCACAGAATTTATGAGCATAATAAATGGTTGCTTAGGCTACTAAATATTGGGCTAACTTGTTATGCAACCATACAGACTGGAACAGAGAGTGGGGTTTTTTGTGACAACAAAAGCAACAACAACAAAAAGCTTAAAACATGTGGGAATGACTCTGGAACCAGGAAGTGCGTAGACAAGTTGGAATAACCTTTTAAAGAGTGTTAATCCCACTACTTTGGGAGGCCAAGTTGGGAGGATTGCTTGAGGCCAAGAGTTTGAGACCAGCCCGGGCAAAACAGTGAGACACCATGTCTATGAAAAATTAAAACAAAAAAATTAGCTGGGTGTGGTGGTGCATGCTTGTAGTCCTAGGTACTTGGGAGATTAAGGTCAGAAGATTGCTTGAGCCCAGGAATTGGAGGCTGCAGTGAGCTATGGACATGCCACTGCACTCTAGACTGGGCAACAGAGCAAGACCCTGTCTCAAAAAAAAAAAGTGTTAATAATGAAAGTGTGAAAGGCTTTAAAACAACTGTTAGCACAAGCCAAGTTACTTGAGGAATTGTCAGTATGGGCTTAAGGAAAAGTGAAGGAAATATTCTTGGAAATTGAAGAAAAGAAGCTTTGTTACATATTGGTAGAATATTTTGCAAAATGTTATCTCTGATAATGTGTAAAATTATAAATTGTACCTAATAATCTGGCTGATTTATCTAAGGAGAATTCCAAATAAGAGTTTTGAAGTCACTGCCTGGATTCTCTAGCTCCAGATAGTAAAGTGGAAAAGAAGAAACATGAGCCAAAACATAAATTATTCCATTTTAAAGTTTATAGAAAATATCAAGTAGCCAGAAATTCTTGGGTTAAAAATATGTGTTTCTTATTCCCAATCTTTCCAAAATTCTCAAATCTAAAAAGACCCTCAGAGCAAAGATCAAATCCACTGTGGGATTATATGGTCATCTGTTTAGACCTCAGAAATATTTTAACAGGCACCTCCAAGAACTGTTCAGTCAGACCAAAAGCTCTTTAAGGATTTTAGCTTGTCACAGAGAGCCTCTTCTCTGACAACAGAGGTTCTAAGAATTGCAAGTGTTTTGACCCTCAACAGCTTTCCAAAAATCTCATGATACAGAAGAGCTTATCTTGGCCCAGCACAGTGGCTCACAACTATAATCCCAGCACCTTGCGGGGCCATGGTAAGAAGATCACTTGAAGCCAGGAGTTTGAGACTAGCCTGGGCAATACAGCAACATCCCTGTATACAAAAGAGAGAGGTGGAGTCTTATCTTGAGGAAAGTTGGGATTATCACTTTCATATAACAATGTGATCCCTAAAGAATTCATAGCAAGCCCACAGAGTTTTAAAGAGAATTATAGTAGCTCTAAGTAGACTGCAATAAGTAATGATGCATGATTTAATCCCTAGAGTAAATACTAAAAAAATACAAAGAAATATAACAAAACCTATTCAAGTAAGTAAAATGGAATGCTAAACAAAATTTTATTTACCTAAAGCAGACAGAAAGGGAAGAATAAAAAAGCAATAATAGATTGAAAAAATAAAAAAGAAATAGCAATGTGGTAAACTTCAATCCAACCATATCAATAATTCTATTAACTGTAAATAACCAACATAATTAAAAGGCAGAGATTGCCAGACAAAATTTTTTTAAATCAAAACTCAACTATAAACTCTTTACAAGAGATAAGCTTTTAAATATGAATGCTTAGATCCTGCAATAAACTGTCTTTACTCCGTGTGTGTGTGTGTGTGTGTGTGTGTGTGTGTGTGTGTGTTTGTGTTTTGAGACATGGTCTCACTGTCTCACCCAGGCTGGAGTGCAGTGGCATGGTCACATACGTCTCACTGCAACCTCGACCTCCTGGGCTCAATCAATCCTCCCACCTCTGCCTCCTGAGTAGCTGGGACTACAGGCGCACACCACCATGCCTGGCTAATTTTTGTATTTTGTTGTAGAGGTGGGGTTTCTCCATGTTGCCCAGGCTGGTCTCAAAATCCTGGGCTCAACTTATCCGCCCATCTCAGCCTCTCAAAGTACTGGGATTACAGGTGTGAGCCACCACATTCAGCCTTGACTCCATTCTTGATGTTTGGCTGCCGACAGCTTACAAGCCCCACCCTTGCCCCTTTTGTCCCACATACAGGCAAACCAGTAAGAAAGCCCACAGGCTCTCCTCTGTCCCGTTGATACTGAAAGTTCAAACCACACAAGTATCCTACACTGGCCCACCCCCAGCCACAACATAAACCAAATTCACTTGTCCCATTCACCCTCTTGGCTGAAGCCATTCTTGACTCCCTTGTACCTACCCTGCTCTCCTGAAAAAGTCCTATTATGTGAGTAATAAATTTTTTCATACCCTCTTGATAAGAATGGCATCATCAGTCTTGACATCCAAACCTATTTTGAGCGGCGAAGTTAATCCTGCCTTCCATGAGGCCACCACACAGCAAATTAAAAGTAAAAGGAGAGAGAAAAAGGAACATGTACCCAGAAAGCAAAAGATGATGAGGCTATATTGTTACAAGACAAAGTAGGCTTTAAGACAAGGAATATTGTCAGGGATAGGGAGGTCATTTGGTAATGATGAAAGATTCTATTCATCAAGACTACAAACAATCCTAAATATGTATGCATCTATATCAGATCTTAAAATTAAAATAAGATACATCTTACAGAACCAAAGGAAGAAACAGACAAATCCATAATCATAGTTGGAGATTTTAATACCAATCTCTTAGTAATAGAAGCAACAGACAAAAGTTTAGTAAGGATTTAGATTTGAACAGCACTATCAACCAATTTGACTTAATTGACTTTTATAGAAGCATATACCTTATAACCACTTAATGTATATGTGTATTTGTCAAGTGCATATGGAATGTTCAGATAGAACACTTACTGGGCCATAAAATAAGTGTCAACAATTTCAAAAGATTGAAATACAGAACATGTTCTATGACCACAATGAAATTAAAATTAAGAATAAATAACAATGAGATATCTAGAAAACTCCTAAGTATTGGAAATTAAACAGCATATTCTCAATGACCAAATAAGATAATGAAATAAGTTTTAAAA
Organism: Pan troglodytes; assembly: GCF_028858775.2. NCBI lineage: Eukaryota > Metazoa > Chordata > Mammalia > Primates > Hominidae > Pan > Pan troglodytes. The sequence goes on from NC_072405.2 coordinate 34,458,183, forward strand.
TTTTTTAACTAAATGATAATGAAAACACAACATATAAAAACTTGTGAGATATAGCTAAAGCACTGATTCCCAGGAAATTTGAAGACTTATATTAGAAAACAAGAAAAGTTTAAAATTAATGAGCTATGTTTCCATCCTCAGAAGCTAGAAGAGCAAATTAAATGCAAAACAAGTGATATGGTTTGGCTGTGTTCCCACCCAAATCTCATCTTGAATTGTAGCTCACATAATCCCCACGTGTGGTAGGGACCTGGTGGGAGGTAATTGAATCATCGGGGTGGGTCTTTCCTGTGCTGTTCTTAAAGTGAATAAGTCTCATGAGATTTAATGGATTTTTAAAGTTCAGTTCCCCTGCACACGCTCATTTGCCTGCCACCATGTAAGACATGACTTTGCTCCTCCTTTGTCTTCCACCATGATTGTGAGGCCTCCCTAAACATCTGGAACTGTGAGTCCATTAAACCTCTTTTTCTTTATAAATTAATCGGTCTTGGGTATGTCTTTATTAGCAGCATGAGAACAGATGAATACAACAAGTATAAATAGGGAAATAATAAAGAGCAGAAATTAATGAAATGAAAAGTAGGGAAAAAAAGGAAGCCAAAATTTGGTTATTTGAAATATCAATAAGATTAATCTCTATCAAGATTGAGTAAGAAAATTAGAAAAAAGACACAAGTTACTACCAGCAATGAAAAAAGAGAGGACACTATAAGATTTCAGAGATAATAAAGTGATAAGAAAATGTTATTAATGGCTAAATGACAACAAATTTGACAACTTATATGAAATGGACAAATTCCTTGAAAAATATGACTCACCAAAACAGACACAAGAAGACAACTTATATGGAATGGACAAATTCCTTGAAAAATATGACTCACCAAAACAGACACAAGAAGAATAGAAAGAATGGCTTGATATCACTGAAATTGAATTTGTGATGAAAATTCTTTCTACAAAGAAAACTCTAGGCCCAGATAATTTGGTAAACTTAAGCAATTAATGCTAGTCTTAACAGCTTTTTCAGCCAGAGGGAACACTTCACAGCACATTTGGTGAGGCCAGCATAGCACTGATACTAAAACCTAAAAAAAAGTCATTGAAAGCAAAGAAAATCATAGGCTAATATCCAACATACATTCCAAGAAAATAAAATTACAGACCAGGATTTTTTAGACATTAGCAAGTAGAAGACAGAAATATAAGAAAAGGATAATACCTCATGACCAAGTGGGGTTTATCCCAGGAATATAAAGAAGTTTAACATTCAAAAATTAATATACTCCTTCACATAAGGATAAAGGAGATATCATACAAACATGAAACAAAAGAAACTTGGAATGGCTACACTAAAATGAGACATGGTAGATTTCAGAACAAGGACTATTACTAGAGGGAAAAAAAATTCATATTAATAAAGAGAACTATTCATCAATCAGTTGTAAAAAAATCTTAAATGTGTTTGCACTAAAGAGATATTTCAAAATAAATGAAGCAAAAAACAAAACAACAACAACAAAAAAACTCAAAAGATTGAAAGAAGAAATCCACAATTAGAGAAAAAGAGTTGATTATTTTTTCTTCAGTCATTACTAGAGCAACTTCATGGAAAAATTATTGAGGAGATAAAAGACTTGAAAAACACTATGTAGCAATTTAATCAATTTACATTTACACAACATTTCACCCAACCACAAAAGAATATACATTTTTGTTTAAGTGCACCTGAAACATTCACAAAGATAGAACATATGCTGGGCTATAATACAAGTTTCAACAAATTTTAAAGATTAAAACTATACTGAATATATTCTCTAACCACAACAGAAAAGAAAATGAAAATCAGTAACAGGAAGTTATCTTTTAAATCTCAAATGCATAGTTAATAAACTAAATGAAAATGAAATCACAAGGCACAAAACTTGTGGGATGCATCTAAAGCAGTGCTCCAAGGGAGTTTTCAAACTTTAAATGCTATTTTGGAAGACAAAAAAAAAGGTATATGATCAATGGTCTAAGCTTCCATCTTAAGAAGCTAGAAAAAAGAAGAACAAATTCAACCCAAAGTAAGTATAAGGAATAGAATATAAAAAAGCAGAAATCAATGAAATAGAAACAGAAGAATAGTACAGAAAAAAATCAATAAAAGCAAAACCGATTCTCTTTTATAAGCTCAATAAAGTTGATAAATCATGTACAGAAATTTAAAATATAGAAAGGATAATAACTTAATAAATTCAACAACTTAGATAAATGGAACAAATTTCTTAAAAGATAAAAATTACCACAACAGTTTCAAATGGTAATAGAGTATCTGTATAGCTCTCTATATAAAAGAAATTGAATTCAAAATTTTAAAATTACAAAGAAAACTCCAGGCTTGCATGGCTTCCTAGGTGAATTATGTTAAACATTTACAGAAGAAATAATGCCAATCTTTCATAGGCTTTTCTAGGAAATAGAAGAGAAGCCGATATATCCTAATCATTCAATGAGGATAGTATCACCCATATACCAAAATCTGACAAAGATTTCATAACAATAGGAAACTACAGCATTAACTTAGATGCAAAATCATCAACAAAATATGCAAAAAAAATCCAAAAAACAAGGCCAGCAATATATTACAAGAATAATACGTTATGAGTAAATGACATTTATTTCAGGAATGCAAAGTTGATTTAATGATTTAAAAGAGTCAAGTTGCAAGGAGTCTCAAATAGCCGAAACAATCCTAAAAAAGAAGATAAAGTTGGAAAGCTCACACTTTCTGTTCAAAAATTATTACAAAGCTACAGTAATTAAAACTATATAACAGTGGCACAAGGACAGACATATGGACCAACAGAATAAAACAGCCCAGAAATAAACCCTCACATATATGTTTATTGATGTTCAACAAGGGTGTCCAAACATTTAATGGGGTAAGACAGTCTTTTGAACAAAGGGTGTTGGGAAAACTAGATATCCGTATGCAAAAGAATGAAATTAGATTCTTACTAGACACCATACATAAAAAATGATCCAGAATGAATCACAGACCTAAAATTAAGAGTTAAAACTGTAAGACTCTTAGAAGAAAACACAGAGTAAATCATCATGACCTTGAATTTGGCAGTGGATTCTTAGATATGACACCAAAAGCACAGGCAATAAAAGAAAAAATAAACTGTACTTCAATTAAGTTAAGAAGTTTTGTGCCTCAAAAGATACTATCAAGAAAGCAAAAAAGACAATCTACTGAATTGGGGAAAATGTTTTATCAGATAAAGTATTAATTTCCAAATTATATAAACAACTCAACAAAAACCACAAAAATAACCCAATTCAAAAATGGGCAAAGGATTCATATAGACATTTCTCCAAAGAAGATGTGCAAATGACCAATAAACACATGAACTGATACTCAACATCATTGGTCGTTAGAGAAACGCAAATCAAAACCTCAATGAGATAACATTTCACACCTGCTAGAGTGGCTGTAATTTTTAAATTTTAAGAAAAAAAACAGAAAATAATAAGTGTTGGTGAAGATGTAGATAATATTGGAAACCTCATATTTCTGGTAGGAAAGAAAAATGGTGCAGCCACTGTGGGAAACAGCTGGGCAGTTTCTCAAAAGGTTAAACATGGAATCATCATATGACTCAGCAATTCTACTCCTAGGTATATATCCAAAGAATTGAAAGCAGAGACCTGAACAGATATATAGCTATAGATATACAAATAGATAGAGGTGAGATAGAGATAGAGATAGAGATAGAGATGATATAGGATTCTTTTTTTGAGACGAAGTCTTGTTCTGTTGCCCAGGCTGGAGTGCAGTGGTGCAATCTCGGCTCACTGCAACCTCCATCTCCCTGCTTCAAATGATTCTCCCACATCAGCTTCCCCAGTAGCTGGGATTACAGGTGCCCGCAATCATGTTCAGCTACTTTCTGTATTTTTAGTAGAGATGGGGTTTCACTGTGTAGGCCAGGCTGGTCTCGAACTCCTAACCTCAAGTGATCTTCCTGCCTTAGCCTCCCAAAGTGCTGGGATTACAGGCATGAGCCACTGCATCTGGCCTGAACAGATATTTACACAGCAAGTTCACAGCAGCATTAATCACAATAGCCAAAAGGCGGAAACAGTGTTAAGTATCCATCAACAGATGAACAGATAAACAAAATACAGTATTAATTACAGTATGTTTGTATAGTGGCATATATTTAACTATAAAAAGACAAAACTTTTATATATGCTATAACATGGATGGATTGGACCTTGAAAATGTTATGCTTACTGAATTAAGCCAAATATAAAAAGACAAATACTGTATTACTCCACTTAGAATAGGTATCTAGAATGGCAAATTCATAGCTATAGATAAAAATGTGAGGTATAGATAGTGGTGATGGTTACACAACATTGTGAATATACTGAATGCCACTAAATTGTACACTTCAAAAAACATGAAATACTTGAAGATAAGTATGCACAAAATATGTATAAAACCTACACAATGAAAACCTTAAAACACTGCTGAGATAAATTAAGGACCTAATAATTGGAGGGTTATGCCATATCATAAATTTTAAAACTAAATATTGCTATGATGTAAATTATCCCCAAGATGATCTACATGATATAATGCAAATCCAATAAAAATGTCAGCAGACTTTTTTGTAAAAGTTGATAAGTTAATTCCAAAGTTTATGTGGAAATGGAAAAGACTAGAATAGCCAAAACTATTTTGAAAAACAAGAACAAAATTTGAAGGTTTACAATAACTGACTTTAAATCTTGCCATAAGCTTCAGTAATCGAGACAATGTGTTATGAGCATAAGGATAGACACAGAGGCTGGGCGCGGTGGCTCATGCCTGTAATCCCAGCACTTTGGGAGGCCAAGGAGGGTGGATCACTTGAGGTCAGGAGTTCGAGACCAACCTGGCCAACATGGCAAAACCCTGTCTCTATTAAAAATACAAAAATTAGCCAGGCATGGTGGCACATGCCTGTTGTCCCAGCTACTCAGATAGCCGAGGCACAAGAATCGCTTGAACCCAGGAGGCAGAGGTTGCAGTGAGCTGAGATCGCACCACTGCACTCCAGCCTGAGCAACAGAGCAAGACCCTGACTCAAAACAAAACAAAACAAACAAACAAACAAAAAAGAATAAAGACCAGTGGACAGAACAAAAGAACAGAAATAGACCTACACACCTATAGTCAATTGACTTTCTACAGACGTCTCAACATAATTCAATGCAGGAGAAATAGTCTTTGCAACAAATTGTGCTGGAATATCTAAACAGCCGTATGAGAAAAATAAAATAATCTTGACCCATACTTTACATCATGCACAAAACTTGAGCTGGAACATAGTGCTACACATAAAAACTAAAACTATAAATCTTTTAGAAGAAAACGTGATCTGGTAGTTGGCAAAGATTTTACACAGGACACAAGAAATCCATACAGCAAGTCCTCAGATAATGTTGTTTCATTCAACATCACTTTGTTATAACATTGATGAGAAAAAAAAAAAAAAACAAAACTGATTCCCGGCCAAGGCCACTGTCTATGTGAAGTTTGCACATTCTTCCCCTGTCTGTGTGGGTTTTCTCTGGAAACGCCGGTTTTCTCCCACATCCCAGAGAAGTGCACTCGGGTTCACTGCTGTGCCTAGATTGTCCCAGTCTGAGTGAGTGAGAGTAAGCGTAGGAGGGTGGGTGGGATTGTGTGAGTGCACCCTGCGATGGAATGCTACCCTGTCTGTCCACCCTGAGCTGCCTGGATAGGCTCCAGCCACCTACAACCCTGAGCTAGAATAAGTGGGTTGGAAAATAAATAAAGGAATGAATACAAATTATTGTAAAACAAAAATTCAGGCCGCACACAGTGGTTCACGCCTGTAATCCCAGCACTTTGGGAGACCGATGCAGGCGGATCACTTGAGGTCAGGAGTTTGACCAGCCTGACCAACATGGGGAAACCCCTTCTCTACTAAAAATACAAAAATTAGCCAGGCACAGTGGCACGTGCCTGTAATCCCAGCTACTAGGGAGGCTGAGGCAGAGGTTTCAGTGAACCGAGATTGCACCACTGCGCTTCAGCCTGGGCAACAGAACAAGACTCCATCTCAAAAAAAAAAAAAAAATTCATGAAGTCTGTGATCGTTATACAAATGCATGACAAACAATTGTAGAAAATCAATTGACTATACGTGTATAGGTCTATTTCTGTTCTCTTATTCTGTCCATTGGTCTTTATGTCTATTCTGGTTTTTTTGTTTGTTTTGTTTTGTTTTGAGTCAGGGTCTCGCTCTGCTGCCCAGGCTGGAAGTGGTGCAATCTCAGCTCACTGCAACCTCTGCCTCCTGGTTTCAAGGTCTGAAAGCACTCAGCAAACACTCGAGATTTGCTCTGGTTTGTTTCTGCACTGTGTGGCAGTAGGAGGTGCTCCTTCCAATGTTCACTTTGGAAACATTTATTTCTAAATTTAACCCTCCACCTAAGACAGCTATCACTCACTGATTCACGAGAAATTGGGTAAATAATGATCTTCCTTGTTTTTATTAATCTTTCTTAAATGTATGTATAGCTCACATTTATTTCAATGTTTAATACTAGAAGTGTTTGGTGTCTTTATTTAGAAGTTTAGTGATGTTTTCCTGTCTGGATATATGCTGTGGGAGCTTAACTCTTGTTTATATCAATTAGCCTATGGTAAAACTGATTTTATTTTATATCACTTTGCTTAAAGTAGAAGAACCTACCAACAACAGTAAGAACTAACATACTTTGAAAGGAAAAAACTGATTGAATCAGATTTTTTCAAATTGAATGTCTTATTCTTTGAAGGAAACTATTAAGAAAGGGTAAAGACAAGCCACAAACTGGGAGGTATTTATAATTTTTTTTAAATTTTATGTCCAGAATATACTCTAACAGCTCAATAAAAAACTCATTTTTTTAAAGGACAAAAGATTTTAACAGGCACTTAACAAAAGACAAAGTATAAAAGATCAATATGCACATGAAAGATGCTCAACATCATTAAATCACAGGGAGCTCGCGTTACATAAAATTAGAATGATTAAAACCTAAAAGTCTGACAACTGCCAAGTGTTGGCAAGGATGTGATACAACTGGATTTGCTATGTATCAGTGGTGGAAATGTAAAAGGGTCAACTACTGTGTAAAACAGCTTGGTAGTTTCTTTTTTTGTTGTTTTGGGGTTTTTTTGTTTGTTTGCTTTGTTTTGTTGCTTTTTTGTTTTGTGTGTTTGTTTTTGGTTTGTTTGTTTTGAGACAGAGCTTCACTCTTGTGGCCCAAGTTGGAGTGCAATGGCACCATCTCGGCTCACTGCAACCTCCGCCTCCTGGGTTCAAACGATTCTCGTGCCTCAGTCTCCCGAGTAGCTGGGATTACAGATGCCCGCCACCACACCCGACTAATTTTTGTATTTTTAGTAGAGATGGGGTTTTGCCATGCTGACCAGGCTGGTCTCGAACGCCTGACCTCAGATGATCCACCCATCTCCACCTCCCAAAATGCTAGGATTACAGGCGTGAGCCACCATGCCCAGCCTGGTAGTTTCTTATAAAGGTAAATGCACAATTTACACAGAAGCCAGCAATTCTACTCTTAGGTATTTTCCCAAGAGAAATGAAAACATATATGCACACACAGAGTTGTACATAAATGTTCACAGCGGATTCGTTTATAACAGGCAAAAAAAAAAAAAAGGAAATGATCCAAATTTGCATCAACTGGTGAATGAATAAAAAAAGTAATATATCTCTACAATGTAGTACTATTTACCAATGAAAAGGAATGAATGATACACACAACAATATTTATGAGTTAAAGAAGCCAGACACAAGACAATACATGCTATATGATGCTATTAATAAGAAACTCTAGAAAAGGCAAATCTACAATGTAGTGTTAGAAATCAGATCAGCCTTTTCCTGGAACCAGGACTGGGGGATCGACCGGAAAGAGCATAAGGGGACTTTTTGGGGTGATGACACCACTCATCACTTGGATAAACACACAAATAATGGACTCAAGGATAATCCTCAAGAGAAGGAATATGTCATTCCAGAAGGAGGCATAAGAGTAAAAGGGAAGCAGGCCAGGCGAGGTGGCTCACACCTGTAATCCCAGCACTTTGAGAGGCCAAGGTGGGAGGATTGCTTGAGGAGGGGTTCAAGACAAGCCTGGGCAACATAGCAAGACCCTGTCTCTACTAAAAATAAAAATTTTAAAAAAATTAGCTGGGTGTGGGGTGTGGGGCTGTAGTTCCAGCTACTCAGAAGTTTTAGGTGGGAGGATTGCTTGAGTCCAGGGGTTTGAGGCTGCAGTGAACTATGATCATACCACTGCACTCCAGCCTCAGGGGACAGAGTGAGACCCTGTGATATAGTTTGGCTGTGTCCCCACCAAATCTCATCTTGAATTGTAGTTCCCGCAATTCCCACATCTTGTGGGAGGGGAGGGACCCAGTGGGAGATAATTGAATCATGGGGGCAGTTTACCCCATATTATTCTCATGGTGGTGAATCAGTCTCATGAGATCTGATGGTTTTTTGAGATGGAGTCTCACTCTGCCACCAGGCTGGAGTGCAGTGGTGCGATCTCAGCTCACTGCAACCTCTACCTCCTGGTTCAAGTGATTCTCCTGCCTCAGCCTCCCAAGTAGCTGGGACTACAGGTGCACGACACCACACTCAGCTAATTTTTGTATTTTAGTAGAGATGGGGTTTCATCGTGTTGGCCAGGATGGTCTCGATCTCTTGAGCTTGTGATCTGCCCACCTCACCCTCCCAAACTGCTGGGATTACAGGCATGAGCCACTGTGCCCTGCCGGTCTGATGGTTTTAAAGGGGAAACCCTTTCACTAGGCTCTCATTCTCTCTTGTCTGCTGCCATGTAAGACGTGCCTTTCACCATGATGGTGAGGCCTCCCCAGCAACGTGGAACTGTGAGTCCATTAAACCTCTTTTTCTTTATAAATTACCCAGTCTTAGGTATGTCTTTATCAGCAGCATGAAAACGGACTAATACACCCTGTCTCAAAAACAAAGAAACAAACGAACAAAAAGAGAAGTGGGAATATCCATGAGAAGAAAATGTTCCCTGTGAGTGTTCATTGTCCTGGAGGGGTGAGTAATGAGAGGAATCACAGCATCCTAAAAGAGGAATCTGACTAGAGAGTTATGCCAGCAATTTTAACTGAAAAAGAGGAGAGGAAACAGAGGAGAAGTGAAAGAGAAAAGTGTGAGGGAAAAGGAAAGAAAAGTGGAGGAGATGACGGAGAAGAAGAAAAGAAGGAGGAAGAGGAAAAGGAAGAGAGAAGTGATGGGAGAAGAGAAAGAAATGGAGAATACACATCAAAAGAGACCAAGGTGCTCTCTTACACACTAAAAATCTCCCTCTCCTGAAGCCACAGTTGGTTTGGGCACAATTCAGTGTGGTGCTTTGAAATATTGTGTATCCCATTTTTTTTTAGAATTAAAAAAGAAGAAAAAAAGAGAAATATTGTGAAGCCTTCATTGGTTGATAATCTTTTCTTTTCAAATCTCTGAAGCATGGATTAATACTACTTAAAAGAGGTCTACCCAGCCATTGAATGCAACGAATCTCTAGGGATTTTGGTAGGAGTTCCAGTCCAACAAAGTGTGACAGTAGATGCTGTGACCCACCAGAGTCCCGGAACATGATGTTTGCTTGGCCCACTTGTTTGGGCTTTGGACTTAATTCTCATTTCCTGTGACTTTCACCCCACTCACCCTCAAGGTCTGTGTCCTGTGCTGAACGTCACCAGCTTGGCCATGTTCCGAATGCCTTTGTCAGCCCCCATCATTCCCCTGGGTGCCAAAGCTCACTGCCTATTTCCTGCCATCACCAGCCTTGGATGGGATACAGTCATGAATGTATGTGTATTCCAGAATCATGGCACAGTTCTAGCCAATGGCATGGTGTTGCCTGCTGTCTGGAACCTCCAGCTGCTGTACACCACCCTCTGGGTTAGATATCTGAGTTTTTGGTTCTTAGCAGAATCAAGCCAGAGCATGCCAAGCATCTGAAACCCGGCGTCTTAACCTCCGTGTCTATGTTTGGTGGAATGGCCTCTACAACTGGGCAGGTGCTCCTGCTGACCTATAAGCTATACCTGAGGAAATGGGGCACCTTCTACTCTAGCTCACCCTCACCTCTGTGGTCTTGCCATACTGTTCCAGTTTTGTTCTAGATCTCCCTCAAATTATGATAGCACAAGGGTTACATCTAAATTAAATGGTTTTAGCCAGTTGCAGTGGCCCACATCTATAATCCCAGCACTTTGGGAGGCTGAGGTGGGTGAATCACCCAAAGCCAGGAGTTTGAGACCAGCCTGGCCAACATGACAAAACCCTGTCTCTACTAAAAATACAAAAGTTAGCCAAGCACGGTGGTAGGCACCTGTAATCCCAGCTACTGAGGAGGCTGAAGCATGAGAATTGCTTGAACCCGGGAGGCGGAGGTTGCAGTGAGCCGAGATTGTGCCACTGTACTCCAGCCTGGGTGACAGAGTAAGACTCCATCTCAAAAAATAAATAAATAAAAATAAATTTTAAAAATAAATGACTTTTAAAAAACAATCTGAAAAGTCCAGTTTATTTCTAATTTAGTAGTCATTTCTGAGGATTAAAAAAATCTTCAGAAAAATAAACAAATGCAACTGATAGTGCTGTATTTTTTTCTGATGGGTGACACTTAATTTCAATTTGGCCAAGTGCATTGGCAAGAGAGCACCAGCTGGCAGAAAATGAGTTGCCTACCATGGAGGTGCAGAAAAATAAAATGCAGAGAGGATGGAATGACATCCATTACTGTTATTAGAGATGTTTGAGATTTCACAAGAACAAATTACTCTCATAAAAAAAAAAAAACAGGAAACAAGGTGAAGATACAAAATCATTTGGGAAAAATGATGTTGGTACCTTTTTGGAACAAATATATGAATACATTTTCAGGTGGACACCAATGCACTTGTTAGGACAGTATATAATTGAACTTTATACCACCTATTTTAAAGGCAAATGTGCTAATTATAAGTTAAAACCTCATAATAGTTCTTCTATAATTGTTCACAGGGATGAATCATAGTGGTTCTCAACTAGTGCACTTAAGGCCACATTTTTAAATAAGGGAGTTTGTTTTAAAATCCAAATTCCTTGTTTCTAATGCAGGAATTTGACTTCAATCATCTGGATTAGGGCCCAAAAATATACACTTTTAACAAGCACACTAAGTGATTCTATTGAGTGTGGTTTCTTTACAGGCTGAGAGAGATGCTTTAAGTCTCTGCAAGGTGCCACAGTTCCTTCTGAATCATTAAGGAAGAATGAAATTGTTTATCTTCAGATGACTTTTAAAGTTTGCAAAGCTAGTAATCCCTATATGAGTCACATATAAGAGCTCTTAGCAATCAGTGTACTTTATAAGAAAACAATTCAATCCCCAAGCATGTAGGGTGATTCTGCTGCCCTACCACAGGCACCTGTTACTAGGAACAGGTGTAGGGAGACTTGCTATTGCCTAATGTCTACCTGCCCACTATCCAAAGCAAGTCTCAGAACACGTGGGTTCTGGTTTCTCCTCTCACACGGAAACCACTAACCTCATCTGCTGGTTCAGTTCTGTGTCCTCCCCAACCAGACTCCAGACACCCTCAAAGGAGTACCCTAGCTCTAGCCGTCAGAGGAATGAGCCCTCCTGATATCTTTAAATGTCTTCCTAAGGCTTTCAGGAGCAAACTTGATTCTCTCCAAAGCAAACTGGTAACTCAGAAAGCACCAACTCTTGCCTTTTAGCTCAATTCCATCACGCCTTCTTCAGATAGGTATCTATAGCTAGACTCCAGCCCCTCCTTCTCAGCCATTTACAGCAGTGATTCTCAACCTTGGCTTCTATTAGAGTCATTATAGAAGAAGACCTACCTGGCTTGCTGCCACCAAAGACTGTGCTTCCACAAATTCTCCAATAAATCTCCGTCTACCAACAACAATAACAACAAAAAGAATCATTACAGAAGCTTTTAAAAATATCAATGCCTAACTCTCAACACAAACAAAAATTAACTCAAAATATCAAAGACCTAAATGTAAGAGTGAAAATTACAAAACTCTTAGAAGAAAACAAGGGTGTATGTTGAACTTAGCAATGGATTCTTAGATATGAGACCAAAAGCACAGTCAACAAAATTAAAAATACATAAATCAGACTTCATCAAAATTAAGAACTTTTGTGTATCAAAGAATACTAGCAAGAAAGCAAAAAGACAACCTACAGAATGGGAGAAAATATTTGCAACTTATACATCTGAGTGTATAAAGGTCTAGTATCCAGAATATATAAAAGAACTCTTACAACTCATTAAAAATGACAAGCAACTCAATTTAAAAATGGGCAAAGGATTTGAATAGACAGTTCCCCAAAGATACAGAAATAGCCAAGAAGCAGATGAAAAGATGTTCAACACTAGTCATTAAGAAAATGCAAATCACCATGCACAGTGGCTCACATATGTAATCCCAGTACTTTGGGAGGCCAAGGTGGGCGGATCACCTGAGGTCAGGAGTTCGAGACCAGCCTGGCCAACATGGTGAAACCCCATCTCTACTAAAAACACAAAAATTAGCCGGGCATGGTGGCTCACACCCGTAGTCCCAGCTACAGGCATGAGAATCACTTGAACCTGGGAGGCAGAGGTTGCAGTGAGCCAAGATCCTGCCACTGCACTCCAGCCTGGGCGACAGAGAAAGACACTGTTTCAAAAAAAAAATATATATATATATATATGCAAATTAAAATCACAATGAAATACCAACTTACATCCACTAGAATGCCATATTTAAAAAAAAAAAAGGAAAATCACAACTGTTGGCAAGGAGGTGGAGAAACAGGAACATTGCTGGTAGGGTTGTAAAATGGTGCAGCCACTGTAGAAAATAGCTTGGCAGTGCCACAAAAAGTTAAAGATAGAGTTACCATATGACCCAGCAACTCTACTCCTATGTATACAACCAAAGTAATTGAAACCAGGCATTAAAACAAAAATTTGTACATGAGGCTGGGCACGGTCGCTCACATCTGTAATTCTAGCACCGTGGCAAGCGGAAGCAGACAGATCACCTGAGGTCAGGAGTTCAAGACCAGCCTGGCCAACATGATGAAACCCCGTCTATACTACAAAATACAAAAACTAAGCTGGGAGCAGTGGCTCACACCTGTAATCCCAGCACTTTGGGAGGGCGGGGCGGGCGAATCGCTTGAGGTCAGGAGTTTGAGACCAGCCTGGCCAACATGGTGAAACCCTGTCTCTACTAAAAATACAAAAAAATAAGCCAGACGTGGTGGTGGGTACCTGTAATCCCAGCTACTCAGGAGGCTGAGGCAGGAGAATTGCTTGAACCTGGGAGGCGAAGGTTGCAGTGAGCCAAAATCGCACCACTGCACTCCAGCCTGGGCAACAGAGCGAGACTCTGTCTCAATAAAATAAAATAAAAATACCAATACAAAAATTAGCCAGGCCAAGTGGCACACACCTATAATCCCAGCTACTTGGGAGGTTGAGGTCAAGGGATCACCTAAGCCCAGGAAGGTCGCGGCTGCAGTGAGCCGAGATCGCGCCACTGCACTCCAACCTGGGTCACAGAGTGAGACTCTGCCTCAGGAAAAAAAAAAAAAAAAAAAAAAAGTACATGAATGTTCATAGCAGCATTCTGCATAGTAGCCAAAAAGTGGATACAATCCAAATGTCCATCAGCAAATGAAGGGATAAGCAAAATGTGGCATATCCATACAGTGGAGTATTATTCAGCCATGGAAAGGAATGAAGTGTTGATAGATGCTACAACATGGATAAACCTTGAAAACGCGCTATGAGAGACAGCAGACAAAAAGTCACATTTTGTGTATTATTCCATTTATATGAAATATCCAGAAGAGGTGAATTCATAGAAACAGAAAGCAGAATTTTTGTTGCTAGAAGCTCTAGGTGGAGATGGAGAGTGGCTTCTTAAGGGGTACAGACTACCCATCCCATAACTATGGAACTAGAGAGAGGTGATGGTTGCTCAACACTGTGAATGTATTAAATGCCACTGAATCGTTCACTTTAAAATGGTTCATTTTGTTATGTGAATTTTACAATTAAAAAAAAAAATCCCAGGCCTGACATGGCAGCTCACGCCTGGAATCCCAGGACTTTGGGAGGCTGAGGAGGAAGGATTGCTTGAGCCCAGGAGTTTAAGACCAGCCTGAGCAACATAGAGAGACCCTGTCCCTACAAAAAATGCAAAAATTAGCCTGGTATGTTGGTGTATGCCTGTAGTCTTAGCTACTCAGAAGGCTGAGATGGGAGGATCGCTTGAGTCGGGGAGGTGGAGGTTGCAGTGAGCAGTGATTGTGCTACTACACTCCAGTGTGGGTGACAGAGTGAGACCCTGTCTCAAAAAAAAAAAAAAAATCCCAGTGTGGAACCCCAGACCCATTAAATCTGAATTTCTGGAGTGGAGCCCAGGCATGAGTACATCTTAAAGCTGTCTGGGTGGTTTCAATATGCAGGCTAGGTTATGAGCCACAGATACAGTCGCTGGCTAGTATACATCCTGCCCTTCCGAGAGTCCAGTGGGATTTGAAATTGGTAGCATTTGTCTGGTGCATAGAAGTGTCCAGGCAACATTCTTTTTGTGTGTATACAACAGGCGTTTTGTCTGGCTTCCCGGCTTCTCCAGGCCTTGCCAATCCTCCCTCAAGGAGTTGATGTCATTGCAGAAATTTGCCTAATCTCCCCCGTCAGCTGCAGCCTGCTTTGTCCTATCACATCACCTCTTCCACCAGTCCTGAAGCCAGCACACAGATGAGTGACTATGGTCCTGATAGGCTTCTCTGCATTCTGCTCTGAAGGAATTCTTCTAGTGACCAGACTCTGCAGTCACTTCTCACATGGTCTCTGCCATTTGGCATTTATGTGGCTGCACAGAATCTAAGCCTTTTCCTTTCAGGAACTCCACACTTGTGAATCCTGAAAATGTCAGGACTGAAATGCTGGTAGCTGAAAATGCCAGGTACTCCCTTGCTGCTAGGGTAAGGGTGCGTCATTTGACTTGGCCAGTAATAGGAGACCACCCCAGACTTTGAAAAGAGCTAGTGATGCAGAGGTGCAACAAGAGCTGGAGGCCTCCCTGGGGGAAGTTGCTGGGGTCTCATTGGTTGGTGTTCAGTGCCAGCAAGATCAATGGTCCAAGCTCTGGGATCCTGTGCTCAGCAAGATGGCATCAATGTCCACCAGTTCAGTGCGTGATTGTGGGCTGAGATCTGACCACGTGGCCTCTGGTATTTTAATATGTTCATTTGATTCTGAAATTAGTCAGTGATATGGTTTGTTTCTGTGTTCCCACCCAAATCTTATGTGGAATTGTAATCCCCAGTGTTGGAGGAGGGGCCTGGTGGGAGATGACTGAATCATGGGGCCAGACGTCCCCCTTGCTGTTCTCATGATAGAGAGGTCTCACGAGATCTGGTTGTTTAAAAGTGTGTAGCAGCCAGGCACAGTGGCTCACACCTGTAATCCTAGCACTTTCAGAGGCTGAGGTGGGTGGATCACCTGAGGTCAGGAGTTCGAGACCAGCCTGGCCAACATGGCAAAACCCCGTTTGTACTAAAAATACAAAAATTAGCCAGGTGTGGTGGCACACACCTGTAATCCCAGCTACTCAAAAGGCTGATACAGGAGAATCACTTGAACCTAGGAGGTGGAGGTTGCAGTGAGCCAAGATTGTACCACTGCGCTCCAGCGTGGGTGACAGAGCAAGACTCCATCTCAAATGAATGAATGAATGAATAAATTAATAAATAAAAATGTTTAGCACCTCCGCCTTCTCGCTCTTCCTCCTGCTCTGGCCATGTAGGATGTGCCTGCTTCCCCTTTGCCTTCCCCATGATTGTAAGTTTCCTGAGGCCTCCCCAGCCATGCTTCCTGTACAGCCTGTGGAACTGTGAGTTGATTAAACCTCTTTTCTTCTTAAATTACCCAATCTCAGGTAGTTCCCTCTAGCAATGTGGGAACGGACTAATACAGTAAGTGCTGTATGTATGTAGACCTTTCTCTGTTCGTCTCCCTGACGTCTCCCCACTTTCCCACCTAACTTTGGCCTAGACTCTTTGGGCTTGGCCTTGGTGGTACAGGGCACAGAGAAATGCCCTCATGCTCTCTTGTGTCTCAGTTTCTGCCAGCTCTGAGTCTCATCAGGTGTGGCTTCCCCCTTGCTCTCAGCAAGCCACCTGTTCCTCACTAGGGGACACGTGGGGAACAAGAATACTAGCCTGAATGCCAGAGCCTTGGAGATCTTCGTGAAAACAGTGCTGCTGGTCAAACATCCTAATCCACTCAGCCCTCTGCTCACTTCTGTAACCCTTCATTCATTCAGTAGACGTTGTTGAGGCCCTACTGCATGTCACAGACTGTTCTAAGCCCTTGGATGAAACAGTGAACAAGACGAGGTCCCTGCTCACATACCAGTTAGATTTTAGGCAGGAAAGACAAATAGCCAAATTAATTCTGAATGTTGATGAGAGCACTGAAGACGAAGAGGAGAAACGGTGGCACATATGAGCGGGCAGAGGGGGCAAGCAGCACCCTGCCTACATACAATGGGCAGGGGCGCCATGTGAGCTGAGGCCTGCAGCATGAAGAAGCTAGGCAAGTGGAGACCTGGGAGAAGAGCATTTCAGACGACAGCTAACTGAAGGGGGCCACACGGTCTTTATTTTTTATTTTTATTTTTTGATTCAGGGTCTCGCTCTGTCACTGAAGGGCTAGGCTTCAGTGCAGTAGTGCGATCTCAGCTCACTGCAGCCTTGGACTCCTGGGCTCAAGCAATCCTCCCACCTCAGCCCCCTGAGTAGCTGAGACCACAGGCACACACTGTCACACCCAGCTAATTGTTTTTTTCTTGTAGACGCAGGGTCTCACTATGCTGCCCAGGCCAGTCTCAAACTCCTGGACTGAAGCAATCCTCCTGTCTGGCCTCCCAAAATGTCAGGATTACAGCCATAAGCCCCCATGCCTGGACTGCCACACATGCTTTGTCTCTTCCCATGGAGAGGTAGGTCTATGGTCAGCCTCTTGAATCTAGCTGGGCTCAACTGCCTTGACCAATAGAATATGGCAGGATTGACTCTGGGACAGTTTCTAGGCCATAAGAGACCAGCAGCTTCAACTTCCTGTCTCTGGGGACCCTACATCTGGGAACCCTGAGCCACCAGATGAGAAGTCTGACTCTCCTGCTGGAGAGAACACACACAGAGTACCCAAAACTGCCTGGAGAGGGCAAGGGGTCCAACCTTCCAGAACCTTCCGGACATCCCTATGGAGAGACTGGGATGTGAGTGGAACTGTCTTAGAACCTCCAGACCAGACCCCCACCCCCTGCTCAGTACCAGTCACGACTCACGTCCATGCCACATGGAATAGAAGTATTGCCCAGCTGATCCTTTCCCAAATTCCTGATCCTCAAAATCATCATGATAAATAATAAAATAGTTGTCATTTTAAGCCACTATATTGTGGGGTGATCTGTTCTGCATCAACAGAACACTGTGACACAGTCCAGGGGAACCACTGTGCAAAAGTCCCAAAGCAGAAATGAGTCTCAGATTATTCAAGGGATCAAAGTAAGACCAGTGTGGCTGAGGCTAATAAAAGGATGGAGAGGAGTAGGAGGTGAACTGGGCAGGCTGAGCGGGATGGAGGTCCGCAGCCTGGTAGCCATGCAGTGGGCAGCCATTGGAGGGATTTTAGGAAATGCATGCTGTCGTCTGCGGGGGTGCAAAAGTGAACAGGAGCAACCAATGAGGTTGTTGCAACTGGCGAATTTTCCGGGTTGGGAATTTGGCCCAGTGTTGGGAAACTTACCTTCCAACACTCACTGACTTCCTGACCTTTGTTGCAGCTCAAGCAGCTGGTCCTCTGCCTTGACTCTGTAACTTATCCTTTGCTTTGCATCTCAGTTCTGCCAATGGTGCCTCTGTCTGACTCAGCTTCCCAGCCTTCTTCTTTGGGGCCAGCCTGTCTGCAGACAGCACAAGCCCTGCTTCCCTTTCTTCCCTGTGATGAAATAGACCTGGTGCCCATGCAGGAGGCCCAGCGTGGCCCACTGTTGCTGTGAATGGGGATAGGTCCTCCTGATTTTGGGGTTCAGTATTAGGAAGCTCCCTCACCTCCAGACACCAGCCAAATCCTTCAATAGGAGCATTATCAATAAGAAAGATGATGTTTTGCCTCTGCTGCCTGATTCCTGTCTGTCAATTGAATTCAAACTTAGGTGGAGAAGGGCACTGTTTATTAGGACCTGAATCCCTAACACCTGAGATCCTGCAGTAATAATCAGCCTGGTAGCCACAGTGTTCCCGGAATTGCTTAACTCACGGGTTATTACCTGCCCCATGCCTCTCTGATGGTGACCACCTGGTCACCAACAGTATCCCAACTGGATTGTCACATCTTTCCTGTGTCTAGACTGTTCCTTTGTCATGTGACATCCACTTGTCCTGATGCCTGCCCTGTCACCTCTGGTTGGATTTCCTAACAGTGTTGCTGGCTTCACAGCCCAGCAGACATCACTTAAGTCTAAAAGTGGGTACTAGACTTCCTTTGATTAACACCGACTGGGCCAGCTCCTTTAGCTCTGTCTCCAGGTGGACTGCAGTGGTTGTGTCATTCACATGCCTGAGCCCCTCCCATTGGCCAAACCCACAGCCTGTTGACCTATGAGCTCCCAACCCCACAACACAGGCAGGAGACAGCAGCACAGAGTTCTCAAGTTCTACCAGGTCCCAACTCTGTGTTCTTTGGCTGGTCTCTTAACCTGTCTGTGCCTCATTTCCTTGTCTGTAAAATGGGGATAGTGATCATAGCATCTACCTCATGTTTCTGTGAGAATTGAAATAAGACCTGTAAAACACTCGGCATCATGCCTGGCACATACTAGGAACTCTGTAGACATCAGCTGATACTAGGCAAGCCCTCTCTGCCTGTACTTTCAGGATTGGCTTGGAATATGGGTGGAAGGAGGTGATAGAACAAGGAGGGCAACAGCTACGCACAAAGAACACAGATTTCACATTAGGACCAGAGACAACTTCATGGAGAGCAGAGGCTGTGACCTTTCATTTATTCTATCTCCAACACATAGCTTGATGCCTAGCACATAGTAGGTGCTCAATAAATGGTTGCTGAATCATCAGACAATTGGGCATGACTGGGGAGAGGCACCTCACAAAAATGCCAGGAATGGGACACCGACCAGAGATGAGGGCTTTAATACCCGGTCTCTTCCCTTTTCCCTTCTAAGCGCAGCTAGGGCAGACCCTCCAGGTCAGTGGGGCCCTGTATTTCCACAAGTGGCTGGAGCCTCGCCAAGCTCTCCAGGATGTCAGCCCCAGGCTGTGCACCCTCGAAGGCAGTAGGCAGTGCTGTTTTCCTGGAGGGCTGGGATGGGCATTGTAATGAGAAATAGAAACCTGCAAAAAAAATAAATAAATAAAGGTATGCCAGGCCTTCTTGTTTGGGGAGCTGGTGCCATTTCCAACGAGCAGTGTGGCAGTGGGAGATAAGGCAGAAATGTGAATTGCTATTGTGCTTCACTCCACAAGCAACTAGAGGGGTTTTCTGCAGGGTGCTTTGTAATACCAGGTGGCAACAATTATCATGAACTCAGAATGGGTGAACAATTAAGTTCTTCCTTTCTTGCTGGTTCCTGTTTTACTTGAACTTTCCTTCCATCCAACAATGCCCACCACTTGCTATCAACAAATCAACAAAAGCCTGCATGTATGAATGGAGAACACTGAGGACAGAGTCTCGGGCTGTGTGT
This sequence comes from Pan troglodytes, assembly GCF_028858775.2. Lineage (NCBI taxonomy): Eukaryota > Metazoa > Chordata > Mammalia > Primates > Hominidae > Pan > Pan troglodytes. Next base: position 34,478,099 of record NC_072405.2, read on the forward strand.
TCTTGGCTCTACTGCCAGCCACTACTCTGGGTTCTGATCAAGCCATTCTCCCTGCCTCTGCCTCAGTTTCCCTCCTGGTGACCTTGTGAGTGGTCTCTGAGGCAGGTAGAGGCAAGGAGGGTTCTGTCACGGGGTGTGGCAAGGATCAGTTAATATTAATGCTATTTTTTTTTTTTGAGATAGAGTTTCACTCTTGTTGCCCAGGCTGGAGTGCAGTGATGTGATCTCGGCTCACTGCAACTTCTACCTCCCCGGTTCAAGCAATTCTCCTGCCTCAGCCTCCCAAGTAGCTGGGACTACAGGCATATGCCACCACGCCTGGCTAATTTTTTTTTTTTTTTTTTTTTTTTTTTTTTTTAGTAGAGATGGGGTTTCGCCATGTTGGCCAGCCTGGCCTCAAACTCCTGACCTCACATGATCCACCCACCTCAGCCTCCCAAAGTGCTGGGATTACAGGCGTGAGCCACTGCACCTGGCCTGATATTAATACTGTTTTTAAGCCCTGGATCTGCATGTCTCCTCCTCTGGGCGATTACCTCCTGCATGCTCTAACACTCTGCCTTCACCTCCTTACATCTCGAAGTCCTAGTAGAATGTCCCACACACAACATGTGTAATTACACATTTGTGGCTCATTAAGATGATAAGATTGTTCTCCTCCAAGAACCTTGCACCCACAATTTCATACCAGCTTCACAGTCTCCAAGCTGTTCACCAATGTCTTCTCCAGTTCTTGGTCTGAGTATGTTTCTTGTTTATTCTTCTCAACCACCCACTACCTCCATGCCTCTTACTCTTGCCTCAGGAAGTTCCACCAGTCCTTGTCACCTGGCAGTGACAGAGGCAGGAAAACAGCTCCTGCCCAAAGCTGGGGCAGTGCAGGAACTTCCCCTTCCAATGCTGTCAGCCAGGGGAGTGAGTGCAGAGTCACCCATAGCAGGTCGCATGTGGGAATTGGGGTGCGGTGTCAGGTGCTGGCCATGCACAGAATCTGGGGCTCTGCTTGCCCTGGAGTTGCTGATAGACGCGCAGGAAGTTGTGGCTGCAATGAGAGTGTCAGCTTTTCTCCCACTGATCGAGGACACAAACCAAGCCCACCGGTGAAAACTCTGCAGCCTCCATTCGAATGAACACAGATGTGGCAGCTTATCTTCCCTGGGGTCCCACAGGAGACTTAACAGGCTTCCCTCGGGCTGTGTCTACTGAAGTCAGTTTGCATGATGCTAGAACTGTCGACCCATCTCTGTAAAAACTGCTGTTTCTACGGGTAACTAACATCCCTCAAAAGTAAGCTCCTATCTAAAATGTTTAAATAACTTTTGTTTCATTATAAACGTTGAAAAACTACAAAAAGACAGAAGAAAAAAAATGTATCCAGAATCTCATCACCTGGAAACAGCCTCCTAGTAGATTTCTGTCTTTCTCTTCTTTCTGGTGGGTGCATTTCAATGCCATTAAGATTGTGCAGAAGCTGGACATGGTGGCACATGTCTCTGTAGTCCCAACCACTCAGGAGGCTGAGGTGGGATGATTGCTTGAGCCCAGGAGTTTGAGGCCAGGGCAACATAGTGAGACCCGTTTCTACAAAAATAAAAAATAAAAAATTACCTGGGTGTGGTGGTGCACACCTGTAGTCCCAGCTACTCAGGAGGCTGAGGCAGAAGGATCACTTGAGCCCAGGAGTTCAAGGCTGCAGTAAGCTATGATTGTGCCACTGCCCTCCAGACTTGGAGACGGAATGAGACCTTGTCTCAAAAAAAAAAACAAAACTTAAAATTTAAAAAAGATTATGCAGTATATAAAATTATACATCCTACATTTTAAACACCATTTCTCTAAATGTAAAAGTAATAGGCCGGGCGCGGTGGCTCACGCCTGTAATCCCAGCACTTTGGGAGGTCGAGACGGGTGGATCACGAGGTCAGGAGATCGAGACCGTCCTGGCTAACACGGTGAAACCCTGTCTCTACTAAAAAATACAAAAAAATTAGCCAGGCGTGGTGGCAGGCACCTGTAGTCCCAGCTACTCGGGAAGCTGAGGCAGGAGAATGGCGTGAACCTGGGAGGCGGAGCTTGCAGTGAGCCAAGATCGTGCCACTGCACTCCAGCCTGGGGGACAGAGAGAGACTCTGTCACAAAAAAAAAAAAAAAAAAAAAAAAAAAGTAATATACATTTACTATTTTAAAAGTTTGAAAAGCTTTTAAAATGCAAAGAAAAACCATAAGAGTTCTGCCCCCCTCCAGAGTTAATCACTGTTAACATTTTGGTTTATTGCCTTAAACTCTATTTTAATAATACAATGTTTACTTGTTTTTAAGTGAATGACATGGAAAGATCCACAAGTCCTAAGTGGACAATCATATAAATAGGGAGTTAGTTGCGTAGGAAAATACATATGTGAGTTGGTAAACTAAAATATGAACAGCGGCTGTCTCTTGGTGGTAGGATTATCTAGTGATTTTTACTTTCTTCTTTTGGCTTGTCAAAAGTTTCCAAATCTTCCACAATGAATATGAATTTAGTAGTAAGAAAAAAACCCACAAAATTATTTAAGACACAGATATCCAGATTCACAAGTGTGTTTCCGAGCTGGGTCTTCCTTGCCCCAAAATCTCATCTCTTCTCTTCTTACTCATGTCTGGAAGCCAGCCTTAGGTGAAGAGTTTGGCAAGGCTGATGCTGGCAGAGAGAGGAGGGCAGGACAGGCAGGGCAAAATCCCTTGGCTTCAGGGCACTTCACCCTACAAAATCTGAAGGGCTCCATGTCCCTCCAGCACACACAGGACCTGAGGGGCTGGAGCCGTCTCCACAGCAACCGTAGGATGGAGCGAGGATGCCAGAAGGATGGGCATAGGGGATGGAGTCACTGCGGAGACAATGGAGGGAAGGGCACATAGGGAGAATAAGCATTTCGATGCATAGGAGGAATGAACTCTGTAGGGACCTATGGCTGGGTAGATGAGGAAAGTAAATTCATATCTTATATCTCTGCACATCAGCTGTTTGTATAAAACAATAGCATGGTGGCTGGGTGCAGTGTCTCACACCTGTAATCCCAGCACTTTGGGAGGCCAAGGCAGGCAGATCACCTGAGGTCAGGAGTTCGAGAGCAGCCTGGCTAACATGGCGAAACCCCATCTCTACTAAAAATACAAAAATTTTCCGGGTGTGGTTGCACACGCCTGTAGTCCCAGCTACTCAGGAGGCTAAGGCAAGAGAATCACTTGAACCTGGGAGGTGGAGGTTGCAGTGAGTCAAAATCATGCCACTGCACCCCAGCCTGAGCGACAGAGTGAGACTCCATCTCAAAAAAAATAAAATAAAATAATAGCATAGTCACTAAATGTATTAACAATATTAAGAAAAAGAGGGACATGATGATATATTTGTCAATGATTTATTCATTTACTTTCCATGTCATTCTCTTGGCCTTGTTCTTAGAAAATCTTTCCAATTTCAGGCATTAGGCTGATTGTCAACACTAGTTTACGCTGATTGGTAAGTTTTTGTCTCGTTCTGTGTCTACATACATACAGGTATCATTATCTATACTTGTGCTACTCAGAAAATGTGCTGCTTTTTGCAAAAATATTCACGCAGAATTCACTGTTCACATCTGAAATCTGTGATTAGCCATATGCATGCCTGAACACTGAGCATATTAAGTAGCCCTGAGCCCAGGTTGCAGGATGGAGCATGCTAGACTGATTCTACTCGCTCCTAGAGATTAAGCCCTTCAGAGTTTCCATGTTACACTCCCCTGGGCACCTGGGGACACCAACATTCTGGGTCCCAGGACAGATAGAATCTTGAATACTTGTAACCTATTATTTTATTATTGACTCATTGCTGTACATGTTCACTGCCTGGTATCAAGAGAAAATGTAATTTGTAACTGATATCTCTCTATAATGTTGTGTACTTCCTACAAAGAGACCCACTGATGAGTTCATTAACTGTTATGTAACTGATGCTTTACATTGCTTTATTTTATTTAGAAATTCTTAGTGGGCTTTTATATGAGTGTTTTAAAGTATTTTAGTGTTTTTTTTTAAATTTTCAGAATAAAAATAGTTGAGGTTTTAGGCAGCCAAGAAAGCACTATTATTTTTCCCACTTAAAAAGATAAGGGTCCCAGGCTCCAAAAGATTGTTATTCGCACAATCTCAGGAAAGAATTAGATTGAGATATCAAGGGATGGCTGCATTTTAGTGAGAAATTGGAAACTGTATTAAGGCTTCCTGGTCAAATGGCATTTTCCCAACCCTTCTTGAGCTGTTTTTCTCTCTTCTTACTTCCTGGCTATTGCAGGAGGGTCCTCCCAGTTTTTATCTCTGTAATTTCTTGGGACTCTGGGGCTATATTACTGTCTACCTTGGTCCTTAATGGCTGATCCCTGAAAGTCCATTTGACTTCTAATGGAGGAGTCTACAGGCTAGACATGAGTAATAAATGGTGGTGGTTTGCACGTTGCATAACGAAGAACTGAGTGAGTGCCTGTGGGAAAGGAAAGGCAGCCCCTCCACTCTCCCACAGCTACCTTCTCCTCTCTCACACACACAAACATGTGCATACATGCACTCTTGTCTTTGTGCTACAAACAGCAGCATACGGAGTTAAATAGCATTAAAGAAACCAGTTGGCCAGGCGCAGTGGCTCATGCCTGTAATCCCAGCACTTTGGGAGGCCGAGGTGAGTGGATCACCTGAGGTCAGGAGTTCAAGACCAGCCTGACCAATATGGTGAAACCCATTCTCTACTAAATACGAAAAATTAGCCAGGTGTGGTGGCACACACCTGTAATCCCAGCTACTTGGGAAGCTGAGGCGGGAGAATCGATTGAACCTGGGAGGCAGAGGTTGCAGTGAGCCGAGATTGTGCCATTCATTGCACTCCAGCCTGGGCAGCAAGAGCGAAACTCCGTCTCAAGAAAAAAAAGAAAAGAAAAGAAACCAGTCAATCCTCCTGGCCACTGGTAAAGGTTGTTATCACAGGCATCATGTGTCAGTGATAACTGCAATGATCTCACTATTTTCTCATCAAAATAGAATGTTCTAACAACAACATGGGCAGAAATAGCCTTAAAAAAAAAATCACACTAATCCAACAACATCTGACTTACTTTTTAGTCAAATATTCATTTAGACCAAAACTAATAACATGATTTTTGTATCCCCTTTCCCCTGAAAAATCCCACCTTTCATCTTATTTTTGAAATATTATGTGTGTAATAAAGTGCATTCATTTCTATATAAAATGTTTGCATGTTATATGTTACTCCAGGCAGTGGCAAACTATAGCCTGTGGGCCAAATTCATTCCACTGACTGTTTTGGTACAGCCTTCAAGTTAAAAATAGTTTTTACATGTTTAAATGGCTGGGGGAAAAAATCAAAACAGGATTTTGTGACATATGCAAAATTATATAAAATTTAAATTTCAATGTCCATAAATAAAGTTTGGTTGGAAGACAGCTATGCCCATACATTTACATATTGTCTATGGCTGCTTTTGCACTACAATGCCACAATGGAATAGCTGCAACAAAGACTATGCGGCCCACAAACCTCAAATATATTTACCATCCGGTTCTTTCCAGGAAAAGTTTGCTAACTCCTATGTTAGTCCTTTGAAATATGCAACAACAAAAATCAAAATGTTGTTTGCATAATATTAGTAGAATACACGTGACCAAGGTAACCATGCCCCAGAGCATAAACAATCTTAAATCAAGAATCTGAGTGGCTGGGCACAATGGCTCACACCCATAATCCCAGCACTTTGGGAGGCTGAGGCGGGTGGATTGCTTGAACCCATGAGTTCAAGACCAGCCTGGGCATCATAGTGAGACCCTGTCTCTACAAAAAAAACATATTTTTAAATTAGCTGAATGTGGTGGCACACGCCTGTGGTCCCAGCTACTCAGGAGACTGGGGTGGGAAGATCCCTTGAGCCCAGACTTCAAGGCTGCAGTAAGCCATGTTCGGGCCACTGCCCTCCAGCCTGGGCAACAGAGTCAGACTCAAAACAGAAGAAAACAAATAATCTGAGAAATAATTACCCTCTCTCGATTTTGTTTACCTGCAAAGAAGCTTTCCTGTGGCAAAAGCTGGGGACAAAGCCTTACAGAACTCAGAAGAATTCACACACATGTCATAGTGATTTGAAAACTACGTCCAATGCATTGAGGTACCAGAAAAGGTTACTTCTTTGTTTCCTATAACTTTTACTTCACTGTTGCTTGAAGGAGAAAAGGGAAGAGGTCGGAGAGGAAGAGGTTACGAGCTTGCCAGGTGAATATAAATCAGTCTTTTCCAGTTTACCACTGCCTTAGTTGAGTTAGTGGTCTCTTTTTGGTAAAATCATCTTTCAAGATTTCTGTGTCCCTCCCATCCTCACCTGCCCTTCCATTCATGTAGGGAAAAGCTTCCATGAGCTTAGCCACAGGACAGGAGGTCTCGGATGCAACGGCAGGTCTCTTACACAGGAGTCAAAGTTTCTTGTCCCACCTGGTCGTGCCCTGCTCCCAACTCCACCATCCTGGCTCTGTCTGACTCCCACTGGTGTTGCAAATGCTCTGAATCTTGGCAATGTCCTCCCTCCTCCCCTGACCTGGTGTCTAACCACAGCCTCTGCCACAGGGTCACAGGTGCCCTGGGTGATGCCCTGGGTAGCCCCATAGCAAGTGTTCTGGCTCTCACTCAGCTCCTTTCTGCATTCTCCACTAGGAGCCCAGCAATACCTGCAGGATAGTGGCATCTCCATTCTCCCTGTCTTCCCCCTTCATTCCGCCCTTTCTAACCCACCACCTGGGTGGCATGTGCTGGATGCAGCAGTTCTCTGGGACTTGATATTTCCCCGGTCTATCCTGAAAAAGTAAGGAACAAAGCCGCTGCTCTGGGATTCCTCCAAACTGAAACAAAACAGAGACTGGATGAGTGCCTGTAGGAAAGGAAAGACAGCCCCTCTGCTCTCCCAAAGTCAGCTTCTCCTCTCTCTCTCACACACACATGTGCACACATGCACTCTTGTCTTTGTGCTACAAACAGCACAATAAGTACACTACAAACCAGGTACCTGGTTATTTTACCTCTTGCCTCCTCTTCCCATTCTGTCAGCGCCTCCCTTATGAAATAATCTGCATTGTCTCTACCAAAGGCTTATATGTCTAAACTCCAGCCCTAACTTTCCACCTATAAAGGGAGCTTTTAAAATTCAGAAAATAAACATTATCTCTCCCCATAAAGTCTGCATTTCAAAACTGTTATTTCAATATGGAGTCAATGAAGTCAGCTTTGCAAACCAAAGCCATCAATGACCTTTTTATTCCAGGCACTGCCCATCCTCACCTACCCTGCCGTTTATGGCTTAGCCCTAATGGCGGAAGGCTGTGGAAGAACAGGATTTATGGGGGTATGAAAAATGCGTCCATTCAATATTTCAAAATATTATTCCTGTTACCCTTGCTAAGTGAAAATTCTTTGTAACATTTTCATTCTTTTAAAAAAATTACATTTTGCCTCAGCATAACTCTTTGGTCTCAGCTGTTATCTTAGTTGTCTAGGGCTTTCATAGCAAAATACCACAGACAGGGCAGCTTAAACAACAGAAATGTGTTTTCTCACAGTTCTGGAGGCTGGAAGTCCAAGATCAAGGTGCCTGCAGGGCTGGTTTCCTCTAAGACCTTGCTCCCTGGTTTGCAGATGGCCGCCCTCTTGCTGTGTCCTCCCACGGTCCTTTCTCTGTGCCTGTATCCCTGGTGTTTCTCTATGTTTCTAAATTTCCTCTTGTTGTAAGCACAGTCAGATTGAATTAGGGCGCATCCTGGTGGCTCAATTTACCTTCATCACGTCTTCAAAGGCTCCATCTCCAAATACAATCACATTCTGAGGTAATGGGAGTTGACTTTAGTACATGAATTTAGGATGAGGGGAGCTGGAAGGGGGCACAATTCAGCCCAAAACACAGGTTACCTCTCATTTGGGTTGCTGCCCGTCTTCACGTTTAAATGGCACTCTCCCCGTGTGCTTGCCTGTATCCAAACTTCCTCTTCTTATAAAGACATCAGTCATATCAGACCACAGCCCACCAAATGACCTCATTTTAACTTGATTACCACTGTAAAGACCCTATAAGGTCACATTCTGAGGAGGTTGGGACTCCACATACCTTTTTTTTCCTTTGGTGGAGGAAGGGACGCAATTTGGCCCAACAGTGAGCCAAAGAGTACACAGTGTCTAATATTCCAGACAAAGTTGTTTGGGTTCTGGGCATAAACTTCTATTTCCTCAGAATAAAAGCAAAAACAAATAAGCCAAAAACATTTTTCAACATACCCAGGCTTTTATATGTTGCAGGGAAGGGAGTTTAGAGGCCCGGCAGCCAAAAGGGTCCTGCCCATGTCCACCCTCCACTGCCTGAAGGTGAGAGACAGTGAATAGAAACAAAGCAAAGCTCCCACAAAGTGGCCAAGAGCCACGAAGACACAGCTGTGGCCAGGAACCCAGGAGGCCAGATAATCTCAGAAAGAAGAGAGATTATCATCAGGCCTGGCACAGTGGCGCACACTTGTAATCCCAGCCACTCGGGAGGCTAAGGCACAAGAATTGCTTGAACCCAGGAAACACTGAGATGGTGCCACTGCACTCCAGCTTGGGTGACAGAGAAAGACTGTTTCAAAAGAAAGGAAGAAAGAAAGAGAGAGAGAGAAAGAAAGAAAGAGAGAGAGAGAAAGAAAGGAGAGAGAGAGAGGCAGGGAGGGAGGGAGGGAAGAAGGAAGGAAGGAAGGGGGAGGAGGAGGTGGAGGAGGAAGGAGGGAGGGAGGGAAGGAAGGAAGAAGAAAAGAAAGAAAGAAAGAAAAAGAAAAAGAAAGGAGATTATCAGCCTGGGTGACAGAGAGAGACTGTTTCAAAAAACAAAAAAAACAAAAAAGAAGGGAGATTATCATCAGAGCTTAGACAGAAAGAGAGTCCGACCCCATTAGACCTGCAGAATCAAAATGTCTCAGGAATCCAAGAGTTTCTAACCCCCAAGGAGATGCTGATGCTGCATTTTAGGACCACTCCATCACCTAAAGTGGAAAAAGGCACAGGTCACATCTGCTTCCTCTGTAATTGTTCAGCCCTAATCTCATTTAAATTCTTTCCCCATGTTAGCTCCCAAGATAGGGAACCTCCCAGAATACACTAACAATATAGTTGACCCCATTTTCAAAATGGCAAAATTGTGGCCATCTCTCCAACATTATGAATGAACTGTTTGGGAGAAGGGGGTGTCGCCTCTACACACTTTTTGAAATCTACACCAGTTTTTTTCTGATTGAACCGTTTCTCATAATCTAAAATTTTGCAAGATTTAAATATGTTTTCAATACAACTCTCTCACAAGTGATCATTTTTACAACATTTCCTGTGACCAAGAAATAACCGAGATATGCCTCACACTTGTGTTACATTCACTGATTTTTTTTTTATAACAAGGTGGTACTCGAAATGGGCAAACCAATCTTTCTTTTTTTTTTTTTCTTGTCTGAGATGGAGTCTCGCTGTGTCACCCAGGCTGGAGTGCGGTGGCATGATCGCAGCTCATTGCTGCAACCACTGCCTCCCAGGTTCAAGTGATTCTCCTGTCTCAGCCTTTCGAGTAGCTGGAATTGCAGGCACATGCCACCACACCCAACTAATTTTTTATATTTTTAGTAGAGACGAGGTTTCACCATGTTGGCCAGGCTGGTCTCGAACTTCTGATCTCAAGTGATCTGCTCACCTCAGCCTCCTAAAGTGCTGGGATTACAGGTGAGAGCCACTGCGCCCAGCCCAAACAATCTTTCTATATGTTCATCCCCGTAAACCTGCTCACAGCCAACATTCACCAACATCACACAGACATGACTTTTTTTTTCAACAGATCTAACTGACAGGTGAGTTCCAAAGGGTAACAGGCCTCTGTCTTAACATCTTCAGTGATTTTAAATGTGCATCTAAAGAACAAGACACAGCCAGTTGGATGAGCTGTGTGCATGGCCATAGTCTAGCAAATGCAAACACAAAGAGTGGTGCTTAGCTTCACTGATGACATAAGTTTAGCACTATGAACCAGAAGTAGCTTCAAAAACCACTGACTTTGCTCCCCAAGCCAGAGCATTGGCTTGATTACTATAATTACAGCAGGAGATAAAAATCAGTATAGTCTACCATATGATTCCATGTATATAATATTCTCAAAATGACAAAACTGTAGAGCTAGAAAACAGATTACCGGTTGTCCAAGGGTAGGGATGGTGAGGGGAGTGTGAGCAGGACCTTGAGGACAAGGCTTCCAGGGAGGCACTCTTGGGACCTCCACTGCTCTGCACCACCTCAAGCATCTGCTCCTGCATTCTAGCACGGTGCTCCTTGGCCATCCCAGCTGTAGGTTAAGCAGAACCAGGCGCATCGTGGGCTGCCACTCCAGAGAGCACAGGGCGTCCACATGGTGCTAATTCTGCAGGCTCACAGAGTTTAGAACTATGGGGCTATGGCAGCCACCTTCTAGATTTCAAAGGGTGCTATACACAGCTGGGGGTTCCAGGAAGAAACTTGCTGCAGGAGAGTAGCAGCCATGTGAAGTCCCCACTAGGGCAATGCCTAGCAGAGCTGTGGAGCGAGATGACCACTGAGGCCCCAGAATTGTAGAGCTCTCAGTGGGTAATGCCAGCCTGAGAGAGCTATTGGGTGGACTGAACCCAGTAAAGCCATTGGGGTGGGGCTGCCTCAGGCCTCGGGGGCCCAACTACTCCCTGAACGGTGCCCACAATGTGGGTCATGGAGTCCAAGGAGATTATTCTGGCACTTCAAAATGTAGTGTTGTTTTCCCTCTTGGGTCTTGGACAAACTGGGGAGCAGTTACCCTTTACTTCTTGTCTATTTCTCCCTTTTGGGATGGGAACATCTATCCTATGCCTGTCCCGCCATTGTATTTTGAAAGTAGATAACTCATTTGATGTCACAGGCTCGCAGCTAGAGAAAAATTTGCCTCAGGATGAGTGGTGCCTTGAGTCTCACCCACATGTGATTTAGATGAGACCATGGACTTTGGACTTGAGTTGATGCTGGAACACATTCATGTGTTGGAAACTTAATCCCCAATGCAACAGTGTTGAGAGGCGGGACCCTCAAGAGACGATGAAGTCATGAGGTCTCTGCCCTTATAAATGGACAATGTCCATGTGGCAAGAATGAGCTCATTATTTTAGGAGTGGCATCCTTGTGAAGAATGAATTAGGCCTTCCTCCCGAGCATGTTTTCTCTCTCTCTCACCATGTAATGCCTTCTACCATGTCATGATGCAGCAAGAAGGCCCTCACCAGATGCAGACCCTCAATCTTGGACTTCCCAGCCTCCAGATCTGTGAGCCAAATAAACTTCTCTTATCTGTAAATTACCCAGTCTGTGGTATTCTATTATAGCAGCACCAAATGAACTAAGAATGACATGACACTGAGCTTTCACTATGGTTTCTACTGGTCCTTGTTCAAGAACTTGAGTAGATTGACAGGGATGTGAGTGTATGTGTATGTTGTGTATGTGGGTTGTGTATGTACATGTATGGTGTATGTTTGCGTTGTGTGTGTGCACGATGTGTGTTTGTGTGCTCCTTTCTTGAGTCAGTGTAATTATTCCTGTCCCCTCTGTGGTCCACAGCTGTAAGAAAATACCCTCACACAGCATCACCATGTTGTGTTTTTCTAGTCCTTCTCTCACGCAAGACTTCAATCTCCTTGGGGCCAATGATTGTGTTCATCTATGTGGGTCAGCTCCAAGCACAGAGCTAGAAAGCATTTGAGTGAAGGAATATTGACATAGGGAGGAAGTGAAAAGACTACATTTTCCAAGCATGACATTACATCCTTCGCACAGTGCAACAAGCAGACAAACTCCAAGGCTCCATGTTAAACACACACACACACACACACACACACACACACGCACACCACACAATTGGTTTTAGCAACAAAATTTCAGCCCATTTAAAACCTTTGGTGTTATGTTCTCACTCATAAGTGGGAGTTGAACAACGAGAACACATAGACACAGGGAGGGGAACATCACACACTGGGGCCTGTTGGGAGGTGAGGGGCAAAGGGAGGGAGAGCATTAGGATAAATACCTAATGCATGTGGGGCTTAAAAACCTAGATGACAGCTTGATAGGTGCAGCAAACCACCATGGCACACGTATACCTATGTAATAAACCTGCGTATTCAGCACATGTATCCCAGAACTTAAAGTAAAAAAAAAAAAAAAAAAAAAAAACAAATCTTGTGGTGTTATATGTTCTCAAGAAAGACTTTGGGGCTGATCTAAGGAAGTGTGAATATTAAATAGGCAGTTGGTTAAAAAACAATATCTGTAATACTTCCTGCCTTTTTATTCAGAAGATATCAATATCTGAGTGCTCCCAGCCAGATTCAGGTCAGTCTGAAGCAAGAATGTGAAGTAAATACAGTGTGGTCCCAAATTCCCATTTATATGATGCTTAGGATTTGTGCTGGAATCAATCGTTTCCTTGAATGCTGAAAATATACCTTCAATTTTAGGTGATTGCCTAGAAACGATCTGATCTCAATTTGTTTGTTATGCCCGTGCCCATCATGAAAGCTAGAAAAAATTAGTATTAGGAAAATCCAACATTGCAGACAGGTGCAAACATCCCTGCCTGACTGCACTGACCAGACCTAACAGGCAGGTAGTGACCAAAGAGCCAACAGGTTCAGTGACTTGAGGATTCTTGTTTGAGGGAGGTGGGACTGGTCGCATAATGTTATAAAGGCAAGGCAATATTCACAGTCAGTCAACAGCACCTCACTTCCAAGGATATTCCCTCATGGCTGGTTATTTGTCTGTGACTATAGTAGATAAATGGCTCTCAGCTCCACTAAGCCCAATGCCCCCTTTCAATAATAAATGTTTTATATTACTCCCTTTCCTAACCTGAAATAAAATTAATAGCTTATTTATGCTACCTGCATATAATTTTTTTTTTTTTAGATGGAGTCTCACTCTGTCGCTCAGGCTGGAGTGTAGTGGCACGATCTCAGCTCGCTGCAACCTCGGCCTCCTGAGTTCAAGCAATTCTCCTGCCTCAGCCTCCCAAGTAGCTGGGATTACAGGCACCCACCACCAACATGCCCAGCTAATTTTTGTATTATTAGTAGAGATGGGGTTTCACCATATTGGCCAGGCTGGTCTCGAACTCCTGACCTCGAGATCTGCCTGCCTCAGCCTCCCAAAGTGCTGGGATTACAGGCGTGAGCCATCACGCCCGGCCCCTGCATATAATTGTTTAATCATAATGTCTTAATTGGGAATAAAAAGCAATGTAAAACATAAAAACATATAAACTCTTACAGTATGTAAAGATTTGAACACTCATTAGAAAACATATTAAAGTGTCAAGTGCTTATGGTCATGTTGAATGTGGCAGTTCTAAGTGCAGACCCATATATGCAAATTTCATTGATGATTCGAACACCTCATATGTGGCCTTGTCACTGGTGATGGTAATTTTCAATATGATGAACAGTTCTTAGTAAAGTTTTTGACGAAACAAAGGACAAATACTCTATGATTCCACTTATTTGAGGGACCTGGAATAGGCAAGTCTGAAGAGACACAAAGTAGATTAGAAGTTAGTGGTGTCTGGGAGGGGGAGGACGGAGAGTTATTGCTTAATGGGTACAGAATTTCTGTTTGGGGTAATGAAAAAGTTTTGGAATAGATAATGGTGATGGTTGCACAACATTGCAAATGTCATTAATGCCACTGAATTGAAGTGGTTGAAATGGTAAATTTTTGGTTATATAGATCTTATCATATTTTTGAAATACCAAAAAAAAACCTTGGAGAACCTTTGTGTTTATACATAAGATGGAGTTAGTTCTAGCTCAGAGAATGAATAAGAAATGGTCTTTCACCTACTGGAATATCCAACGGGATGTTTGAAAGCACGCAAGACAATTTCCTGCACTTCACGGGATATCTAGCATCTCTGGCCAATGCCGCTAAATGCCAGTAGGGCTACCCTTTATTGATAAAAATGCCCTACCAAGTTCCAGCCATTCCCAGGAGGGAAATATTGCCCATCTTGAGAACCACTGAGACACAGAAAGTGAGAGCCAGGTAGGTGTCTGGGTTCTGGTCAAGTGAACGCCTGCAGTCCTCGTGGGAATTAGAGTGCTCTGCAAGGAACCAGCAGAAATGTAGTTCTTTGAGGGATCAACGTGGAGGACGAGGAGATGGGGAGGAAGGATACAGCAATGTCGCATGAAAGCCGCTTCCAGTTCCCATCCCTGGTCCCTGGTTTCTTGGGCAGCAAGACTCATTGCAGTCCCCTGCCAGAGGGTGAAGCTAGAGAGCCTTGCACATTTGCCAGTCCTGTCAGTTGGCTCAGGATTGAGGCAGGGCTGACTCAGCCCTTAGAGATGACACAGCAGTGCAGCTGACTATGACAATGACAATAACAGCTACTATTTATTAAATAATTGGCAAGGCTTTACTATTTTTTTTTCATTTAATTTTAGCAACCAATTATAGGTGTGAAAACAGGTTCACACAAATGCAAGGAGCCTGGTCAATCAAAAATCATTGACACCTGGCAGGGCACCACCGTCACAGAGATTCCCAACCAAGAAATGCAAATCTCCCGCTGTTGCTGAAGTCTCACTTGGCAGCTTTCCCAGTCCAGTGGCCACAGAGCTCCTTCTCCCCTCTGCGTGGCTTGTGGGGATTTCAGCTGGGAGGCTGAGTGCAGTCACAGGGCAGTAGGTTTACCACTTCCCCATCAGCCACTGCCCTCCCTGCACCCTCTCCTCTTTCTTCCCACCACAAGGATGAGTTTGATAGAGTCGCACTCAACCCACCCCATGATGCCATCTCAAGGGTTTAAAGCCTGACCTAAGAAGTAGGGACTTCTCACGAGATGCTTGGCAACCCCAGCTGCAGGGCCTGGGATCTCATACTGTGGCTGCCAGAATGAATGTGCTGACAGAGCTCCCCCTCCACTGCATATAGGGCTTACTTCTTTTTGTTTGTGTTTCTTGAGATGCAGTTTTAGCCTGTCGCCGAGGCTGGAGTGCAACGGCCCAAGTTCAGCTCACTGCAACCTCCGCTGCCTGAATTCAAGCGATTCTCCTGCCTCAGTCTCCTGAGTAGCTGGGATTACAGGCACGTGCCACCATGCCTGGCTAATTTTTGTTTTGTTTTGTTTTGTTTTTCTTTTTTAGTAGAGATGGGTTTTACCATGTTGGTCAGGCTGGTCTCGAACTCCTGATCTCAGGTGATCCGCCCACCTCAACCTCCCAAAGTGTTGGGATTACAGGCGTGAGCCACTGAGCCTGGCCTGGCTTACTTCTTTTTGTATTCCTGAGGCTTTTTGCTGACAGCTGGCTTGGGATCTCAGGCACAGAAGCAGGACTCAATGTCCCTACTGTTACTCTTTCTACCCCTTTACAGGGTCCCTAAGTGCCCACCCGATGCTAGTTTCTTTGCCTCTCCACCACCCCAGAGGACCCTTTGATGTTGTCCCATACCTTTAACCCTTCTTCTGCCACACCCTCAACTCCTAGCCCTTATAGAACTCTACTGCCAACGGCACTGGCTGCTCCCTCAGTTATTTTCTTTCTGTGCATGAAATCTTCATGAGCAGAACCAAGTCTTCTGTGTTCTTTAAGCCCTTGCCCATTCTCCACTGTAATTAATGCAATAATGGGTACACGACACACAATAATTAGGGCAATTGCCTTTCGTTCACACTTTCACAGCATCTCCTTTGATCCTCACCACAACCTCGTCAGGCAGGTATTATTGTTGTTCCTATTCCACAGAGGAGGAAATGTGAGACCTGAGTCACAACCTGGAATGAGGCAGAACCAGGTCTTGACTTCGGTCCTCTCACCCAAGCTGCAGTGCCCTCAGCAAGGGACCGGAGCACCTGCTGGGGAAGCCTCTGAGTGAGTCTCCTAACAAATCATCATATTGAAAAGCACAGTGTCCAAAGTACTTTAGCAGTTCCTTTAAAAAGTAACAAGATTTGTACTTTCTCCCAAAGTATTTAAATAACTTCACATCCATGAACAGTTGGAGGTATAGGATTTCAGTAAGTCTCACAGAGCAGGTGTTATGTTTCCTATTTAACCCAGGGAGCAACGGAGAAGATCATTGCTCTCTAAGGGTCCCATTCTGCGTCTCTAGACAGGAAAGAATGAGAGAGGCCCTGCTAGAGGTGGCCCATACCCCTTCATGCCCCTGTGTAGTAGTTGGAGCCAAGGAACAATTACAAAAGGTACAAGAGGCTGGGCGTGGTGGCACACACCAGCAATCCCAGCACTTTGGGAGGCTGAGGTGGGAGGATCGCTTGAGCCCAGGAAATCGAGATCATCTTGGGCAATATAAGGAGACCCTGCCTCTACATGAAATTGAAAACTTAGCCAGCTGTGGTGGCGCTAGCCTGCAGTCGTGGCTACCAATCGCTTGAGCCCAGGAGGTTGAGGCTGCACAACCTCCTGGGCTCAAGTGATCACACCATTGCACTCCAGCCTGGGCAACAGAGTGAGACCCCATCTCAAAAAAAAAATAAAATAAAAATAAAAGATACAAGACACAGAGTTCAGAGGCAGATACACAGATCCAAATAAACAAAGTGGAATCAAAATAAAACAATGTAGACATTTATAGCTATAGGAATTCCTGGAGTCAGCAGCCAGGAGTTTGGGAGTCCAGTTCCTGGTGGGTGAGATTCAGTGTTCTTCAGGTCCAGGCTAACATGGCCATCCACACTGCTACCAGGGGCTTTCTGTGTCAAAATGCAGAGGCTGAACCACCAGGATCATCACAGAGAGCAATGCACAGAACCAAGTGGAAAGTCCAAAGCAAATCATGAGTCGAAACGGGCCCAGTGAACAGGAAAATCCAGATGTGGATTTGGCAAACCAATGGAGCAAGCAGAGCCCTAGCAAGTGGAAGAGAAGTAGGGCTTGGAGTCATCACCAATGCCCAGCTCCTGGGCAACGTTGTGTCTCATTTCTCTTCCTGTCCATAGGGTAAGGCTTTGTTAGCCAGGATTCAGGGGCCAGCACTGTGGATGAGAAGTTTTAGTAGCTGACTCCAGGAGGACAGAGAGCAAGTTCACACAACAAACAGGTGATGGCACCTGCAAAAGAGCGCTAGCTTCAAAAATCAGTTAGATTCCTTTCTCTTCAGCCAGTTTTGAAGAGGGCAATTATCAAATGTCAACATTCTAATTGGTCTCCAACACTCCTGCTGTGGTCTGAATGTTGGTGTCCCAAAAAAATTCCTATGTTGGGACATAACCCCCAGTGTGAAGGTATAAATAGGTGGGGCTATCTACAGCTATACCAACCTGAATGCATCTGATCTCACCTGGTCTTGGAAGCTAAGCAAGATAAAGCCTGGTTAGTCCTTAGATGGAAGACTGCCTGGGAATACTGGGTGCTGTAGGCTTAAAAAGAAAAAAAGAAGTGAGGCCTTTGGAAAGTTCTTAGGTCATAAGACCTCTGCTCTAATAACTGGGATTAGTGACCGTATAAAAGGGGCAAAAGGGTGTGTTTTTGACCCTTTCACCATGTGAGGATGCAACAAGAGGCACCATCTTGAAGCAGAGGCGCTGAATCCGCTAGCCCCTTGATCTTGGACTTCCCAGCCTCCAGAACCATGAGCAATAAATTTCTGTTATTAGGCTAGTCATGGTGGCTCACACCTGTAATCTCAGCACTTTGAGAGGCCAAGGCAGGAGGATCACTTAAGGCCAGGAGTTTGAGACCAGCCTGGGCAACATGGTGAAACCCTATCTCTACAAAAAATACCAAAAAAATTAGCTAGGTGTTGTAATGCCTGTAGTCCAAGCTACTCAGGAGCCTGAGGTGGGAGGATTGTTTGAGCCCAGGAGGTGAAGGTTGCAGTGAGCCAAGATCCTACCATTGCACTCCAGTTTGGGCAACAGAGTGAGACTCTGTCTCAAAAAAATGATAGTAAAATAAAAATACATTTTGGTTGTTTATAAATTATCTAGTATAAGGTTTTGTTTGTTTGTTTGTTTGTTTTTTGTTTTGTTGTTGTTATAGCAGCCCAAATGGACTAAAGGCAACTCCACAATGAGGCACGATTACTCTTCCTTCCTGAAACCTTGGGATTATACATTGCCACTATAGAAAAGAAGCACCTTTGTACAGCTTCTAGAAATTCAAGCTGGAAATGCTCCCAGAGAGAATAGTAGGGTCAACCTCATATCCCTGGTCAGGCTGACCCCCATCCCCCTCCCAGCTCAAATACAACCTGAGTTATGTTCAAAGGAGATCTCAAAGCAGGATCAAGCCTTTTATTACTTTCTTCCAGTATTTTTTATTCTTATTAAATACATGATATTATAAATAAACTAATAGGACTCTAAAGGAACGGAAAAATTTGTCCCACACTATCAACACTCCAAGTTGAACTGCTTTTTGTTGGTTCAAGTTCATTTTCGTTTCATTTCATTGGCATGTATCATTTTTATGTAGTTGAAGTCAATGTCATGTACAGTAAAATGTATTCTCTTTATCACTTACAATTAAATCCTAAGCACTTTTTTATGTTATATGGGGTCCTCACAATTGTTATTGGCTCTGTATATCTCACAAGAGGTTATACTGCATAATTCACCCAGTCACCCAGCAATCCTTTTAGATTGCTTTCCGTTTTTCAATGTTGGACCTAATGTTACAGTGAACAGTTTAGTGCATTACTCAGATCACCACTCTTGAAAAGAGTCTGGGAGCCTAAAAGAAGGTTGAAGGTGAAGTACTGGCAATTTTTCAGGCACCTCTTTCCACAAGATGATATGCAATGGGCATGGGCTGGTTCTGGCCTAGTAGGGAGAGAGACAGGGGCAGCAAGAAAAATGGACGATGCTGGGTTTGTTCTACAGTTGACCTCAGACAGTGGTACTCATCTTTTTTAGAGAGAAGTGAATGGGCAGCAGTAGTTGTCTTTTTGAGGAAAGGTCTTACGAGGCCTGGGGCAAAGATGGGTCACTTCCTGGTCCAGGCGTGAAAACCACAGTAGACAGGAGTCGGGGAAATACAAAAATGGCCCATAAGTAGCATTTTCATGCAGATGGGGCAGCAGAGGCAGAGTGAGGGGCAACCCGCTAATGGCTGAGGCCCCACGAGCAGGCTGGAGCAGGGCAGAAGGAGACTTGGTCCTTCCCACATGCAAGACACTGGCAGAGACCTCCCAGAACTGATGGAGGGACTCTGAGGCAAGGGCTTAGCTCCTCCAGTTATGTAGTTGACCCAGTGAGCGTGTGGACTATAGGCATCAATGTTAATGGGTTCTCATCTGTACCCACAAGCCAGACAGGCTGGAAAGAGTCAAGGGTTTGGATAGTTTTCCTTTTGGGTTATTTTCCTAGGATAGCTTCCCAGAAGCAGGATCACTGGGTTAAAGGGCACCAAAGCTTTTTTCCTGTGGAATTCCCATAGTCAGTTCTCAGGCCCAGCTTCCATGTTCTTCTTGTCTTCCCTGCCCTAGTACCAGGAACTCAACCCCATTTTGGTTTTTATTTTGTTTTTTGTTTGTTTGCTTTGTGTTTCTTTGTTTGTTTTGTTTGTTTGTTTTTTGAGACGGAGTCTTGCTCTGTCACCAGGCCGGAGTGCAGTGGCATGATCTTGGCTCACTGTAACCTCTGCCTCCAAGGTTCAAGCGATCCTCCTGCCTCAGCCTCCCGAGTAGCTGGGACTACAGGCATGCGCCACCACGCCCAGCTAATTTTTTGTATTTTTAGTAGAGACAGGGTTTTGCCATGTTGGCCAGGATGGTCCCGATCTCTTGACCTTGTGATCCACCTGCCTCAGCCTCCCAAAGTGCTGGGATTGCAGACGTGAGCCACTATGCCTGGCCTGTTTCTTTGCTTTTAAGGCAGAGTCTCACTCTGTCACCCAGGCTGGAGTGCAGTGGAGCTATCTTGGCTCAGTACAACCTCCGCCTCCTGGGTTTGAACAATTCTCATGCCTTAGCCTCCCAAATAGCTAGGATTACAGGCATGTGCCACAACGCCCGGCTAATTTTTTTGAATTTTTAGTAGAGACTGGGTTTCACCATGTTGGCCAGGCTGGTCTTGAACTCCTGACCTCAGGTGATCAGCCTGCTTCGGCCTCCCAAAGTGCTGGGATTAGGGGCGTGAGCCACCGCGTCTGACCTCGACCACTTTTATTTTCTCTTTAGTGCTGCCCCCTCCCTCTTCCCCATGGGGAGCTTCTCCATCCAAGACCACCTCTGACCCTCACGCTTGAAATATCTGCAGCAACTCTGTGTTATGAAAGTATTAGTAACAGAGTTGCATGTACTGCTAATACTACTGTGATTTTCTTTATTTTAGCCTATGTGCATAAGGAAAGGAAATGCTAGATCTCTGAGAGAGGTTAATAAAAAGAAGATGTTGTTCCCCACCTCACTTCCCTTGCTGGTTATTAAGCCAGTCCCCCATTTTCTCACTTCTCCTAAAGACAAATTCTGAGTCCATTTCATTTTAAGTATTACTGCAAGGGCACAATACAGTTGTAACTGAGATGTTTAAAACAAGGGGAAAAGCACACAAACATGAAAATCTTACTAAGTTTTGAGGGGCTCGCTTCTGTTTTTGTTTCTGAGGTGAGGTCTTACTTTGTCATTCAGGCTGGATTGCAGTGGTGCATTCACAGCTCACTGTGGCCTCAAACCCCCCTGGTTCAAGTGAACCTTCTGCCTCAGCCTCCTGAGTAGTTGGGACTACAGGTGCTGTATTAGTCTGTTCTCATGCTGCTAATAAAGACATCCCTGAGACCGGGTAATTTATAAAGGAAAGAGGTTTAATTGGCTCACAGTTTCACAAGGCTGGGGAGGACTCACAATCACAGCGGGAGGCAAGGAGCAAAGTCACATCTTACAATGTGCCAGGCAAGAGAAGCACTGAGCAAAAGGGGAAAAAGCCCCTTATAAAACTATCAGATCTCATGAGAACTCACTCACTGTCATGAGAACAGCAGCATGGTGGTAACCACCCCCATGAGTCAATTAACTCCCACCAGGTCCCTCCCACAACACGTGGGGATTATGGGAACTACAAGATGAGATTTGGGTGGGGACACAGCCAAACCATTTCAGGCACACACCACAATACCTGACTAATTTTTAAAATTTTTTTGTAGACACAAGATCCCGCTATGCTGCCCAGGCTGATCTCGAACTCCTGGGCTCAAGCAATACTTCCACCCCAGCATTCCAAAGTGCTAGGATTACAGGTGTGAGCCACTGTGCCTGGCAATCTTACTAAGTTTTGATAGTCACAAACCCTCGCTTATGATCCCTGATTCTTTCTCAAGATGGGTACTAGCTAACTATCTGAGACATCAGATGCTGTTAACCTAGGGTCCATGTTGAAGATTCAAGGAGTCTATATTGGTCAGGGTCTGGCTTGGAAAACTAAACACCACCAGTTACGTTAACAGAAAGAATAAAGGAACTGATTAATTGGATATTGGAGGACTGAAAGACAAATGAGAGATACCACTTCTATCAGAAATCATAACTGCAGGTTGGGTGTGGTGGCTCATGCCTGTGATCCCAGCACTTTGGGAGGCCTAAGTGGGTGGATTACTTGAGGTCAGGAGTTTGAGACCAGCCTGTCCAACATGGGGAAACCCTGTCTCTGCTAAAAAATACACAAATTAGCTAGGTGTGGTGGCACACGCCTCTAATCCCAGCTAAGGCACAGGAATCACTTGAACCTGGGAGGCAGAGGTTGCAGTGAGCTGAGATTGCACCACTCTGCTCCAGCCTGGGGGATAGAGTGAGACTCTGTCTCAAAAAAAAAAAAAAAAAAAAAAAAGAGAGAGAGAGAAATAGAGAGAGTTTGAAAACTACAGCTCTTGCATTTAGCATCTATATGCAGACACAGGAAGTGCACTCAGCAGGCATTCCTACTAGACTGAGTATGCCCGGCTTTTGCATTAGTCAGAAGGAACCAGCTAATACTCACTCAGATGAGTTTTTAGAGAAGAGTGTTATGTATGGGGCTATTGATGTAGGTAGGATTTAGGGAACCCAGGGAGAGATACTATGGCACCTGGGTCCATTACCATCCATAGATTTGTATATAGTTTGGATATTAGTCCCCCCAAATCTCACATTGAAATGTAATCCCTAGTATAGGAGATGGGGCCTGGTGGGAGATATTTGGGTTATGGGGGCAGATCCCTTATGGCTTGGTGTTGTCCTCGCAATAGTGAGTTTCATAAGATCTGTCTTAAAGTGTGGCACCTCCCGCCACCCCTTGCTCCCTCTCTGGCCATGTGAGATGCCTGCTTCCCTTCACCTTCAGTAATGATTGGAAGCTTCCTGAGGCCTCCCCAGAAGCTGAGCAGATGCCAGCACCATGCTTCCTGTAACAGCCTACAGAACTGTGAACCTCTTCTTTATTAATTACTCAGCCTCAGGTGTTTCTTCATAGCAATGCAAGAATGGCCTAATACAGACGTCAAGAAGGAAAGGGAAGGAGTATCCAGAATCCAGAGACGATGGGTTTATTGAGTGGGTGCTTGACCACAGCTGAAGCCTTTGGAGAGGGATTCAGCCAATCTGAGAATGTGTTAGGGAGGCCAGGAGAGTCGATTCTCTTACCATGCTCTATTCAATTCCTTGCAAGTACCACCCAGTGGCCAAACCCAAGCAGAAGCCAGAGGCAAGGAATATACTGATGTTGCCCCAGTGGTCAGCTAGTAAATAAATATTTAACAACAAGCTCTGAGACATGTATGTGTGCATGCATGCTTACTTGTAGTATTTGCCAGTGTCCATAGTGTAAATATTCCTACCACAGTCACCAAACACGGAGTTAGGAGGAGATGCATACAATCAGTTCTTGCAGGCTCTAGTGCTCCACTGAAGTAAACAGATGGGGTCAGCCTCCCACAGCACAGACAGAGTAGAGAAGGATGGAGAGTGGATCTGGAAGGGCAAACAAAACAACCAGTGCTGCTGCAGCTGCCGACATCAGGCCAATGGTTCTGACATCTGGAGCTAGGACATCAGGGCCTCCACCTTCACCATCAACATATCTGTCATTTCCAAGGCTAATAGAGGATGGTTAAGGAAAATAAGGACTCAGCAGGTTAGTAATGTAGGAGAGAAAGGAGATGAGACAGGGAGAGAAAGAGGGACAGATGTCAATTCCATTCTAAGCTAAGGCTGGGAAAGACCTGCATTCTTCACAGATACCATGCTGTAAGCACAGAGAGGTGAAGGGTAGGGAGTTGTGCTTCTCCAACTTCAATTAACTGGTAGCTCAATAGTATCTTTCAGACAGCTAGGGGTGGATCCCATGGTGAGAGAAAGAGTGGCATGTTAGAAATGGTGTTCCAAGCAGAGCCAGGACATAATATACCATCTGGCACTGAGCCCAGGTCTCAGGAAGAGTGGCACACTAGAAATGGTGTCCCAGGGTGGGGCCAGGATATAATATGCCATCTGGTACTGAGCTCCAGGTCTCAGAGGTCATAATATCCTCCTGTTACCTGCTGGCTTACAAGTGGCACGGAGCCATTAAACCAATGGTTCATGACCTCGTGTGGGCCCATGTTGGCTGAGCCATTGCTGAAGAGACTGGGATTCTGTGATGCTTAGGACCAGCTCTCTGGGTCCTAGTGCTGTTCTTCTGTATGTAGAAGCACACCCAAGTCTCTGGGTAAAAAGCATTGTGACATAAGAGCCCCACAGCCACCCCCTGCCCACCAGCACAATCACGACTGATCTGCCTGCCACCACCATTCTCCATGTCAATGTCGCAAGTTCTCCTTCCAAGACTAGAAGAACTGGCTCTGTAAATTCTTCTTATCGTATGGCAGCCTCCTCATCCTAGCCTCAAGGCGCAAGTTCATAGAGATTGGAGCACAGATAATCTAAGTGAGAAGCACTGAGCTATCCTCCAGATAACCTCCCCTTCCCAGGTCCCACCCCCAGCTTTCATGTGGTAATTAGGAAAACAGGTACCTGGATGGGGTGACAGGGGTTTGGGCTTGATGTCCCAGGCAACAGCACCATGATCTTGCCACGCAAAACTACAGGTGTAGAAACTGGCCCAAACAGAGCCAGGTGCAAAAGACGACCCCTTAACCATTAAAATTTTACTTTTAATGGACAAAAGTAAAATGCCCCCCCTCTCTCCCACCTACCGTAGCTTTAACAGTCTCCATTTTCCTCTCAGAATTATGCACTGCTGAACTGGTGATGGGTATTTCTATTGACAACTTCCCCACCTTAAGATCCGAGGAGGTTTCTAAAGCATCTTTCCCTACTGTTTACATGAAACCAAGGACACTGGGCAGACCTCCCATCAGAGCATTGTTAAAGAGAATACAAGTGTCATAGCACCTATGAAAATATTCTGGGCTGGGCGCAGTGGCTCATGTCCATAATCCCAGCACAGTGGGAGGCCAAAACGGGTGGATCACTTGAGGCCAGGAGTTCGAGATCAGCCTAGGCAACATGGCAAAACCCAATCTCTACTAAAAATACAAAAATTAGCCGGGCATGGTGGCTTGCACCTGTAATCCCAAAGTGCTGGGATTACAGGTGTGAGCCACTGCACCCGGCCTATGGCAGTTATGTTTTATAAAGCCACTAAAACATGACGCTGCAAGTACTGAGCCATTGCTGCTAAATGGAAAAAAACAAAAACAAAAACCAAAAACAGCATTACATGCTTATAAACCTCTTTCTGGTCATATGTTCATCAACTGATCAGTATATAACCTTGCTTTATGTGTGTTTCTGTTTGGAGACACCTTATTTAATATATGTTGCTGATTCATTAACCTTGAACTCATGGTTAAAAGCACTGTAACTTATGCCTGAGTGAAGCTTATCTGACACATGTATTTTCTCAATAAGGTACAGCACAGCCTTCTTGTGCTTAGGAACACTAGACATCTCCTCAGTGCTATGCTTGGGGACCATCTGAAACAGTGAAATCACCAACAAAAGACACAAAAATGCAAAAAAAAATACGGAACTAAATAGACTACAAAAAGCGTCCTTGTTTACCGTGTGAGAGCTGAAACAAGAGGCAGATTATTGTCTTGGTCCACCACAGCTGGGAACATGGGTGTCAGGTTACCCAAATGTTTCACCACTCTGCACATATCTGAGTATGACCATGGAAGCACCATGAGTATTGACTGATTTCGAAGTTACAAATACATGTTAGTTAGTAGGTGAATTTGCAAGTACAGAATCCACAAATAATGAGGACCAACTGAACATACAATAAGACAGTAAATAAAGCATTTAAAAAGAAAATAAAAATAAAATACACATTTAAGATATTCAGTGTTTTCAAAGGCAAATGCAAATTACTGTGATAGCATTAATCACCTATCAAATCATCAGAATAGATTAGAATGTTGGTAAGCATGCAAATATCCGCTAATTCTCTTGAGAGAAAAGTCACAGTGAATAACCAAAAGCCTTAAAAATGTTCAGATTCCTTGACCTACCATTGGAAATCTAGGAATTCTAACCTAAATTAATAGGCAGAGATGTACCCCAATATTTAATTACAAGAATATTTATCTCACAAAATGTATAATAGCTAAAGAGAAATTATAATTAGCTTAAAAGTCCTGTAATAGAGAATTGGTTAACTAAATTATGATAGCTCTAAAATGAAATACCATGCAGTCTTCAGGCAGGGCACGGTGGCTCACACCTATTATCCCAGCACTTTGGGTGGCTGAGGCAGGCAGATCACTTGAGGCCAGGAGTTCGAGACCAGCCTGGCCAATATGGTGAAATCCTGACTCTATGAAAAATACAAAAATTAGCTGGATGTGGTGGCACATGCCTGTAGTCCCAGCTACTTGGGAGGCTAAGGCCCAAGAAGTGCTTGAACCCAGGAGGCAGAGGTTGCAGTGAGCCGAGATTGCACCACTGCACTCCAGCCTGGACAACAGAGCAAGACTCTGTCTAAAAAAGAAAGAAAAGAGAAAGAAATATTATGCAGTCTTCAATCAGAATGTTGTAGAATGATATTAAACACTTGGCAAGTTGCTCACTCTAAAAGGCTAAGTTCACTTTTAAAAATTAGACCATAGTTTATAGATTTGATTCTATTTTTATGTGTAAAAAGGGGAAAAGGTAAGACTCCTAATTATTTAAATAATTGTGAAAAAAGACACGTAACTACTTTAAAGGTAAACTTCTTAACAAAATCATAGCAAATTAGGATGGAATACAAGTCTATTTAAAGAATTAATACTATAATGCCAATATCTTATTTTGATACTAAATCAACTATGTTAGTCAGCAAAAAGACAGATACCAGTATTATTTGAGTTCTCACCCATGAGATTGGATAAAGAAAAAAGTAACCAAGACATGATTATTCAAAGGAAATAAATATCATTACTTATATGTTATTTATTTGTGTACCTACAAAATCCAACTGAATCAATAAAAATCTTATAGAAATAATTAGAAAGTTAGATTTCTGACAAAACTAAATACAATAAGCACACAGTATGAGAGCTGAAACAAGAAGGCAGATTGGAAATCTAGGAATTTTAGTCTAAATGGTCAATGATGTAACTCCAAGATTTAATTATACAAATAGTTATCTCAACAAAATTTATAATAGCCAAAGAGAAATCATAAGCAGCCAAAAAGTCCTATTCTAAAGAATTGGTTAACTAAATTGTGATGCCTCTAAAATGAAACACTATGCAGTCTTCAATCGTAATGTTGTAGAATGATATTAAATGCCAGAAGGATGAAAAGATGTGCAGCATGCCTGGTCATTAAGGAAACGCAAATTAAATCTGCAATGGTATATGTGATGGTTAATACTGAGTGTCAACTTGATTGGGTGGAAGGATGCAAAGTATTGATCCTGCGTGTGTCTGTGAGGGTCTTGCCAAAGGAGAATAACATTTGAGTCAGTGGTCTGGGAAAGACAGACCCACCCTTAATCTGGGTGGACACCACCTAATCAGCTGCCAGAATGGCCAGAATATGAAACAGGCAGAAAAACGTGGAAAGACTACACTGGCCTAGCCTCCCAGCCTACATGTTTCTCCCACACCAGATGCTTCCTGCCCTCGAACACTGGACTCCAAGTTCCTCAGCTTTGGGCCTTGGACTGGTTTTCTTGCTCCTCAGTTTGCAGATGGCCTATTGAGAGACCTTGTGATCAAGTGAATTAATACTCTTTAATAAACTCATATATATATATATCTCCTATTAGTTCTGTCCCTCTAGAGAACCCTGACTAATACAGTAGGCTAAACTATGATGTTTGGAAGGTAGGTGTGTTAAATGTATTTTCAACTTATCATATTTTCAACTTACAATGGATTTGTTGGGGTGTAACCCATTGAACCTTGAGGAGTATCTGTATATACATTTTTTCTACAGTTATCATAGAGCAATACAATTGTTTTATATTTAAGGTTAGCAGTGCATTAGATTCTTCTTATTTTTCTACATAACTTTTATAAAAATAGATGTTACGGCCATAGAAAATGCCTTTAAAACCTTGAGCCTTGGCCAGGTGCAGTGACTCACACCTGTAATCCCAGCAATTTGGGAGGCCAAGGCAGGTGGAACACTTGGGTCCAGGAGTTCAAGACCAACCTGGACAACATGGCAAAACCTTGTTTCTACAAAAAAAAAAAAAAAAAAAAAAAAAAAAAAAAAAAATATTCTGATATGGTGGCAAGTACCTGTACTTCTAGCTACTCAGGAGACCAAGGTGGGAGGATCACTTGAGTCCAGAGTCCAGGAGGTCAAGTCTGCAGTGAGCCATGATTGCACCACTGCACTCCAGCCTGGGTGACAGAATGAGACCCTGTCTCAAAAAAAAAAAAAGATAGTCTTAATTTACTCTTAGCTATTTCTGTTGTTTCCAACTATTCCCAAATAGATAATGCTGGTAGAAACCTTTTCATGACTATAGTTTTTCTGGTCTGCTAGATTGCTTTTTGGATGATGCCTAGGAGAAGGATTTTGAGGCTGCAGGACATGAATGCTCTTATGCCTCTTGGCTATGTGCACAAACACTTACCAAAGGTTCAAGCACCTAGTAGGTGCTCAATAAATGCTTGTTGAATCCCAATAGGCATGCTGGTTTCCAAATGACCATGCTGACAGCAGTATTTGAGGTGTGTTTGTTTTCCTCTTCAACAACTGGATTGGTTTGGGCAGGTTGTTTAACATTTTTAAGCTTCAGTTTCCTCAGCTGTAAAAAGAGTAATCACAGTCTAATTTTATTTTGAACTTCCCATCCCTTCTCTCTGGAATATCAGGGAAATACCTTGGCCAAACATGGCAGAGGAAGGTCCCTCTCTGCTTAGTCCCACTCAGACCCTGTCCAGTGCCCCTGGTTTTGCATTGCCCACACAACATCCCCTTTGTCCTTCACCTTCATTTCCTGGCGTTATTGCTCTAAATCCTAATGGCAAAGTTCTCACAACACAGTCACTGCCTGCTTTGCCTCCATACAGCCAGGGTTGACATGGACTCATCTCTCTGTTCTGCTCTGTGGTAGATGAGGAGGGCTGGATGTTGCTCTGGATGGGTGGGATGGAATGGAAGCATATTCCAGTTCAGGGAGAACCTAATTGGATTGAGGGACCAGGACCTTCAAAGGACCTCTTCAACATGTAGAAGCCAGGACTCTATACCACTTGCTGCACTGCATTATCAAACATCTTCCTCTGCACTTACTAGCCTGAGAGTTTGTTCATGTGAATGATGCTCTTTTAATGGTTCCCATAAACCTTTTTTTATTTTATTAGAAAAATATATTTTTTAAATATATGTATATAGGATAAAAAGTCATCTAGTACTACCAGGTTTTCTTGTTTGTTTGTTTCTCATTTTGCTTTGTTTCTTTGAGACAGAGTCTCACTCTGTTGCCCAGGTTGGAGTGCAGTGGCGTGATCTCGGCTCACTGCAGCCTCCACCTCCCAGGTTCAAGCGATTCTCCTACCTCAGCCTCCCAAGTAGCTGGGATTACAGGCGCGTGCCACCATGCCTGGCTAATTTTTGTATTTTTTGTAGAGATGGGGTTTTGCCATGTTGGCTAAGCTGATCTCGAGCTCCTGACCTCAGGTGATCTGCCTGTCTCAGCGTCCAAAAGTGCTGGAATTACAGGCATGAGCCACCACACCCAGCTGTACTACCAGGTTTTTAACAAAAAATGTCAACTATGTCCATCCTTCCTTATTCTCGACTGCTGCTTCTCTGAAGCAGCCGCTCTGAACTCTTTTAACCATTGTTTCCCTAACAGTTGCCTCTATATTTCTAAATAAGCTTTTAAGAATTATAGAATGTCTTGGATCTGGTTTTCAGCAAGGCCAGTATTATTTGTTAGGAAGAAAACAAATTTATTAGAGGATTTTAAGTAGCTTACAGTATTTTGGACATTCTGAAAAAAGAAAAAAAAGATTTGAAGCTGAACTTCCAGAAATAATGCCCCAAGTCATGCCACATATTAGCCTGGCAGGGAAACTGCAGCTACTGATACCAAACCCACAACGCCAGGTCATCCTTAGATGGAGCCCAGAGGTATCTCAATCAATGTCTGTGTAGGAGCCCTATCAAGGTATATGTCTATGTAATACACAGGTAAACTCAAAGTCTTATGGCACAATGCCCTATAGCATCCCTTCAAATTACTTCTGCCAC
The DNA here is from genome assembly GCF_028858775.2 of Pan troglodytes. NCBI lineage: Eukaryota > Metazoa > Chordata > Mammalia > Primates > Hominidae > Pan > Pan troglodytes. Next base: position 34,507,852 of record NC_072405.2, read on the forward strand.
CTCCTGTACCAGCCTCTCACCCAGTGCATTTCCTTTTCTTTCTTTCTTTTTTATTTTCTTGAGACAGGGTTTTGCTTTGTCACCCAGGCTGGAGTGCATTGGCACAATCACAGCTCACTGCAGCCTTGACCTCCCAGGCTCAAGTGATCCTCCCACCTCAGCCTCCCCTGTAGCACGGATTACAGGCATGTGCCACGATGCCCAGCTAATTAAAACAAATTTTTTTTTGTACAGACAGGGATCTCACTATTTTGCACAGGCTGGACTCGAACTCCTGGGCTCAAGAAATCTTCCTGCCTCTGCCTCCCAAAGTGCTGGGATTACAGGCATGAGCCACCACACCCACCCACATTTTCTTTTCTTGCTCACTTTTCCCAAGTGTGTATGTATATTGGTATTACCTAGCTGTAAGCTGAAATGTGACATGCAAAGAATTATTACCTTCTCACAAAGAGCTTTACAAGCCAGGGTGTGGCTTACATACTGTCTACTGTTAATGTATTAATCATTGTTATTTTAAATTGCTGCTCAGATAATGCCAACCTTCTTATACCTGTCTGGTTCTGATGCTCATTCTGTATACTCAAACTGTGGGTGGGTGGGGGGGTTTGTTTGTTTGTTTTTTGTTTTGTTTTGCCTTTTCGTGTGCCTTGCAATTTTTTGTTGAAAGTAGACATGCTATACTGGGTTAAAAAAAAAAAAAACCTGCTGTAAGTCGATCTTTAGTGGTATGGTGGTAAGGTGTGGAGGGAGGGGAAGCACTCTATGGTCCCATGAACAGGTCTCAGTCTTTTAGGAAGCTTGTACCTCTGGACTGTGCACTTCAAGTGTGCTTCTCACTTTTCCCCTCTTAGGAGGAACGGGATGGCTAGAGGGAGCTAGAGTTGGGTATTTCCCTTTCCCAGGTCACTTAGGCTCTGGTGCAAGAGGTTCTCCTGAGAGCAGACCTTGTGAAGAACAGAGTGCTCTGACATATTTCACCATGGTTTCTTTTCTCTTCCCCTTCTGGAAGCATGAGGCGATTTTTTTTTCCTTTGATCTTCACTCTGAGAACACCTTAGAGCCACCGGAATTAAAACTCACAAAAGTGGGAGTGCTCCCCTCTAAGACTGGTCACCTCCCTGAAGGTTTTTACTCTCGACTTGTCCACTCTGAGTCTCCAGCAATTCGTTACTTACACTTCAGGTTTCTCTACTTGTTTCTGCAGAAGTTTCTGCTCATGGGTTTCCCCTGGAGTAAGCTGTGGTTCTCTGTACCTGCCTGTCTGTCTCTCCAAGCAATATGACCTGTGACCTTAATCCTCTGATTGACCCAAGAAGAGTTGCTGAATTGTAGTTTGTTCAGCTTTTTACTTGTTAGGACAGAGTGATGGCTTCCAAGCTCCTTACACGCTGGACTGGAAACGGGAGTCTTCTCCTAATGGTTTTGAATGTTCTAAAATATTTCTCTGCCAGGTGATGATGAATAAAGCTAAATAAACCCTAGGCAACCTGGTGGATTCATTTTATATGTGTTTACTATGCTTTCTTTGAGACTACCTGAAAGATTAGAAATAACATGGGCTTTGGACTTGGACAGACCTGGTTTGGAAACTTGATGTGACTAATAACTCCCTGTGTGACTCTGGATATGTTATTTAATAATCTCTCTGAGCCTCAGTTTTCTAGTATGTCAAATGGAAATTGGATTATACTCCCTATGGAATTTCTATAATTACTGATGAGTCTCTTCTACCCTTTTGTTTCCTTAAATTTCTTTTATGCTTTACTATTCTAGGTCACTTCTAGTTACCGTCTTTCCTGCTTCTTCTTTCTTCCATGTTAAGCCTTCAATGTCATTCTTGTCTGCCTGTAAGGATATAATCTACAGGTCGATGCTTTAAATCATGTTCTTAGGCAAAATAAGCATCCAGGAAACTCTGGCATAAGCTTAGATCTGGTTGAAATTTACAAATTGGTGATTTCTCTGTATCCAACCCATTTTCTTTTCTGAATCACTGGAATAATGTGATGCTCCCTTTATTTTCCATTGGTACAAATTAAATGATGTTAAGTAGCATCTGGATTTCAATGTCCACAACAGTGTTGAGTGTATTTTTGAGGATGGAGTTGGGTTTGGTTATACAAATTCCACAGCTTCTTTCCCCCCGAGGCTTGCTAAGTGAAGTGCTTAGACTCTTGGAGGTTCCTCATTAGGGAGACTCCAGGACACACCCAGATGAGTACATTTAGTTTGTTTCTAGCAAACCTTCCTTGTTAGATGAGCTAAAAGGTCAACTATTTATTAAGGTGGAGCAACAATGAGGTGAGCCCTGGCTGAGTCATGGGCTGGGAGTTAGAACACTTTGAAGCTGGTAATGGTTAGGCTCAAAGTCAGTTGTATTTCTTCCTGTTGCTGTTCCAAAGGCATGAGGAGAAGATGAGAACCAACAGGAAAAACAGCAAATGATGGGGAAGAAGACAAAAGGTAAGGAGGAAAGAAAGACAAGAAGGAAACCTGAAAGTTACAGAGGACTCATTGTATATCAGGAACTGTCTTATGCATTTCACATTGTTCTCTCATTTTCTCCTTAAAGCCACCCTCTAGAGTAGCTATTACTACGTCTATTTCCGGGTGGAAGTAAATATGTATCAGAAAGATTGGTCAGGTGTGGTGGTTCATGCCTGTAATCCCAGCACTTTGGGAGGCCGAGGTAGGTGGATCCCTTGAGGTCAGGAGTTTGAGATCAACATGGCCAATGTAGTGAAACCCTGTCTCTACTAAAAATACAAAAAAAAAAAAAATTAGCCAGGCATTGTGGCACATGCATGTAATCCCAGCTACTCAAGAGGCTGAGGCAAGAGACTCACTTGAACCCAGGAGTTGGAGGTTGCAGTGAGCTGAAATTGTACCACTGCCCTCTAGCCTGGGCAACAGAGTGAAACTCCATCTCAAAAAAAAAAAGAAAAGAAAGATTAAGAAATCACCACCTTCAGTCACTTAACAGGTAAGTAATGGAGCTAGGTCTGGGATTCAGGTCGTTGGAATCCAACCCCAAAACCTTCTTCCTTGCATTCTTCCTTATTTTCAGCCAAGCTGTTTGTCTAATATCTGCTTTGTGTCACATACTGTGTGATAGGTGCAGTGATATAATTTCGAAGATGCCACTCTCAACTCCCAATATGACATGTTAACAGTCTGGTAGGTGACTGTAACACTGAAATAGTTTCCACATGGAGCGTCGAGTGCCTTAGGTATGTATGAGGGACAATGGAGATTTTCAGGGAGGAGTAATCAGTGCTGGCTGGGGAAGTGGGTCTGCAAAGAGATGAGTGTGGGGAGGTCTCCCAGGTGGAGGCAGCAGGATATGCAACTCATTAGGGCATAAATCATTATGCACGTCATGATGGTGGGAACACAAGGAGTGAGAAGAGGAGCAGTCAGAGGGGAAGTCTGGAGTCTGACCATGGCGGGCCTTGTGTGCCAGACCAGTGAGTTTAGGCTTCATGATGAGGGTGATAAGGAAATGCCTTAACAGATGAATAACTTGATGAAAGCCATCATTTAGACAGGCTCCTCTGGCAGCATTGCAGAGCATGGGCTGGAAGGAATTGAGAGCCTATGAGTCCAGGTGATACCAGGGTAGGTCCCCAAACGCTGGTGGGACTTCAACCCCAGCCAGTGTCCAGGCTCTTGACACCATCATGAGAAGAAAGTCAAAGATAAGTCAGAAAATAGTGAAAGTATGGAAATTTATTGCAAGTGAAAAGTACATACTCAAGAAAGGGGAGTGCAGGCATACTCAAGAGAGAGTCGCACATAAAGGAGTTTGGGACTGCTACCTTTATGGGTTTCTTTAACCAAGGTATGGAATAGTCATTAAAATTCCTGGAAAAAGATGGAGATTTCTTGGAACTGTGGTGCCATGCCACGCATTTTTACACCAAATATACATGTTCCCAAAACTCTCCTGGCACTGGTGGGTGTGTAATTGAGTATGTTAATGAGCATATAATAAGGATCTAAGTGAAACCTAGGTCGAATCCAGCACCATGTTGGGTCCAGTTGGTCTTAGCCTGCTTGGTCCACACATGTGTTTCAGGGTCTTAAGCCCATAGCCTCTAGTCATGTGAAACTGCTATCTGGAGTTTTTATTCCCCTGTGATGATGCTATATCATTCCTGTCTGATAAGGGGAGTTCTGAAGCTTGGATGAAACTTCATAGTTGTCCCAAAAAGACAGGGATCAGGCCTTTGTAAACCACATGGGTTCAAGTTCAAAAGGAAAGAAAGAAACTTCAGGTGAGCTTGAGAGACCCCAATTAACTGCAAGGTTCAACACATGACAGATAACAGGCCCTGAAGGAATCAAAGTATTTTACCTCAAAATATATTTCCTTGACATATTCTGAAATGGCCCCACAAAGCTGTCTCTTGTGAGGGAAATTTGCATTCCATAGAGAATCTCCTTCCCTTAATAGGAATTTTCCCAGAAAGTCTAAGATTTTTTAGGGTCTGATAATAAACATTCACCATTTATTCGCTCTGAAGCCTGCTACCTGGATGTTTCATGTACATGACAAGAACTTTGGCTTCCATAGCCCCCTAATCTAAACTCAATCATTTCTGGCGAGGCACAGTGGCTCACGCCTGTAATCCCAGCACTTTGGGATGTCAAAGTGGGTGGATCACTTGAGGCCAGGAGTTCGAGACTGGCCTGGCCAACATGGTGAAACTCCATCTCTACTAAAAATACAAAAATTAGCCAGGTGTGGTGGCACATACCTATAATCCCAGCTACTTGGGAGGCTGAGGCATGAGAACTGCTTGAACCCAGGTAATGGAGGTTGCAATGAGCCAGGATCGTGCCACTGCACTCCAGCCTGTGTGACAGAGCAAGAGTCCATCTCAATAAATACATAAATAAATAAACACAAGCATTTCTTTATGATGAACTCAACTTTTCATGCAAAGCTTAACTCTTTCACCCATTTGCAATCAGGAAATCTTTGAATCCACCTATGACCTGGAAGCCCCCATTCCTCTCCATTTTGAGATGTCCCAAACCAATATATACCTTGCAAGTATTGATTTGTGTCTTGCATTGGAATTTCTGTCTCACTTAAAAGTATAAAACCAAGCTGTAACCCAACAACCTTGGGCACATGTTCTTGGGACCTCCTGAGGCCATGTCACAGGCCATGGTCCTCAAACTTGACAAAATAAACCTCTAAATTGATTGAGACCTGCTCAGATACTTTTTGGTATACACTTAAAAGAAGAAAAGTTGTGGAGAAAGAGGAAGGGAGGAGACCGTGGTCATGGATGTGTTGGAGTTTAAGGTTTTAGAAGCAGAGACATTCCTCATGATGAAGGCGCTACTATGACCATGGGAGTAGGTTTCAGGGAGGAGAAAGTTGGAGTTCATTGCCATTGAGTTAAAGCATTAAGAGGCTAGGGTATTAGTTGTGTTGCCCATGCAGATATTAAATTTACTTAAGATGGTAGTAGATGCTAAGGTGGGAAGAAAGATTCAACCAGGTGTTAAAGTGCACAATGAATGTAGAAGTACAATGCTCACTTTGGTAGAATATTAATGAGAAAAGTAAAAGGAGGAGTAATAAAATGGCTGGAACCTAAAAAAATAAGTGATTTTGTATGAGGAGGTAAAAATAATGTCCTAATAAAATTATTAGGGAGTTGAGAGAATGCAAACACCACCACTAGTGTCCATATGAGAGAATGAGTGGCTTCCATTAAAAATAGTTCTAAGGAGGCCAGGTGTGGTGACTCATGCCTGTAATTCTAGCACTTTGGGAGGCCAAGGTAAGAGGATTACTTGAGCCCAGGGATTTGAGACCAGCCTGGGCAATACAGTGAAATCCTGTCTCTACAAAAAATAGAAAAATTAGCCAGGTATGGTGGCATGAGCCTGTAGTTCCAGCTACTTGAGAGGCTGAGGTGGGAGAATCATTTGAGCCTGGGAGGCAGAGGTTGCAGTGAGCTGAGATTGCACCACTTCACTCCAGCCTGAATGTCAGAGTGAGACCCAGTCTCAAAAAATAAAATAAAATAAAATAAAAATAAAACAGTTCCAAGGAATCGATATCCTTAGGGAAGAGACAGTATTCAAAAAGTCATGGGAGTAGAGAGAAAATTCCAGAAAGATAATGTCCTCTTGGAGGTTATTTATAGTGAATATGGTATTTTCTCTTCTGTTTCATTGACTGTTTTTCTATTATCGTGTCATTAATATGCTGTTTAAATTATCATAGCTTTATAATAAAATTAAATTTCTTGTCTTTCAAGTACAATTTTGTTGTTCTTATCCTTCCCCTACCCTCAATTTCTTAGCTATTTTCACTTAATAAAATTATTTCACTGTTATTCTGATGAGAAATTGCATTAAATGTGTACTTTTACTTGGGTATAACTGACACCTTTATCCTTTGTTGTAGGTCAACTTCCCTGGGAAGCCTACTCAGAAGGAGATTTGTATAAGTAGATTTATTAGGAAGAATCCTTGGGATTAATATGTGGGAAGAAGGAGATGGGATTAGGCAGAGGAAGCGTTGAACTGTAATGAAGTCATAACAAAGTAGTTGATCCCATGGAGATAGAGTTCTAGTGCTAAAATGGAACTTCATAGTTGCCCCAAACTGAGGCAAGGGGACCAGACCCTTGTAAAAACTTCCTTCCCCCCATTGACCAGTCTCACTAGAGGTGAACTACCCAGCAAGAAGAGGCCTTAAGCTTAAGAGAGGTGGCTTTCATTGAGGGAGATTCCTGGAGAACAAACGAGCTATAAGCCATTGGCAGCCAACACTCTCAGCAGCAAAGGGAATGATGCCTTGGTCTCGTTCCAAGTGGGGAATCTCAGTAGCACATCACAGCATCCACTACACCCATTTAAGTCTCTTCATGAGTATATTGCGTCTCTTGTTCATTCAAATCTGTTTTTTTCTGAAGATTTTCAAAGATTCGAATGGTTACAAAAGCAATCTCCTGATGGGTTCCTCTTTCCCACTGAACAGACAAAACCAATTCACTAAGACTGTGGTATTGCAGTACAGAAGAAGTGTAATTAAAGCAAAGCCAGCCAAGTAGAAGGACAGAAATTTTATTATTACTCAAATCAGCCTCCCAGAGAACTCAGAGGCTAGGGTATTTATGGATAATTTGGTGGGCAGGGGGCTAGGGAATGAGTGCCACTAACTGGCTGGGGATGAAATCATAGGGGGGCTGAAAAGGGTCCCTGTGCACTGATTCTGCCTCTGGATGGAGGCCTTGGGACCAGTTGAGTCATGATTCACAGGTCCAGGTGGGGCCAGTTGGTTACCAGAAACCAAAAGTCTGAAAAACATCTCAAAAGACCAATCTTAGGTTCTACAATACTGATGTTACCTAGAAGAGCACTTTGGGAAGTCACAAATCTTGTGACCTCTAGCCACACGACTCCTTAGCAGTAAGGGATTATAGACACTATGCCTACATTTTAGCAGAATTCAGCTCCCCAGTAATCCTAATTTTGTGGTCTTTCGTTAGTTTTATAAAGGCAGTTTCAGTCCCTGAGCAAGGAGGGGGTTAGTTTTAGGGAGAGACTGTTATGATTATTGCCTTCAAGTTAAACTGTAAACTAAATTCCTCCCATGATTAGCTTGGCCTATAACCAGGAATGACCAGGGACAGCCAGCCTGTGCAGCCAGAAGCAAGATGGAATCGGTCATCTTCTCACTGCCATAGTTTTTGCAAAGGTGGTTTCACAAAGACTTACATAGGCTTTTCCAGACAATCTCTATCACACTGCTTATTAAATTTATTATAGATTGTTTTGTATGTTGTATAGGCATGGTGAATAAGACATTTTTTCCTTTATATGTTCTAACTGGTTATTCCTAGTATGTAAAAACAGTATATAGGTTACTATGTTCATTTATTTGTTTATTTACCTTTTTAGCTTTAGTGAGGTATAACTGACATACAATCAGCTGCACATATTTAAAGCATGTACTTGGATGAATTTTGACATATATATATATTTATAAGAATATCACCACAATCAAAATAACCAACATATTCATCATCCCCAAAAACTTTCTTATGTCTCTTTGTCATCCATCTCTCTCTGGCACCAGCCCCTGACCCAAGGTAACCATTAATTCCCCTTCTGGCCAATTAGTTTACATTTTCTAGGACTTTTTTAGTGATGGAATCATACAGTATGTATGATTTTTTTGTCAGTCTTTTTGTCTGTCTTCTCAGCATAATTATTTTGAGATTCATCCATGTTGCTTCATGTAGCAGGAGTTCATTCCTTTTTATTGCTGTATAGTATCATGTGAGTATCATAGCATATCCACTTACCTGCTGATGGACATTTGCTTGTTGTTTCCAGTTTTAGGCAATTACAAATAAAGATGACATTAATATTCATGTACAAGTCTTTGTGTAGACATGTGATTTCTTTTTTCTTGGGGAAATACCTACAAGTGGAATGTCTAGGTCATATGAGAGGAATGTGTTTAATGTTTCAAATGTTTTCAAAACAATTGCATCATTTTACATTCCTACCAGGAGTACAGAGTTCCAGTTCTTCCATATCCTCTGCCAATGTTGAGTGTGGTGAAACTTTTAAATTTTAGCCATTCTAGTGAATACTGCATTAGTATACTATTTAGTCCATTTTCATGCTGCTGATAAAGACACACTCAAGACTGGAAAGAAAAAGAGGTTTAACAGAGTTACAGTTCCACAAGGCTGTGGAGGCCTCATGATCATGGCAAAAGGCAAGGAGGAGCAAGTCACATCTTACATGGATGGTGGCGGGGAAAGAGAGAGCTTGTGCAGGGCAACTCCCATTTTTAAAACCATCAGTTCTCGTGAGACTCATTCACTATCACAAGAAAAGCACAGGAAAGACCTGCCCCCATAATTCAATCACCTCCCATCAGGCTCCTCCCATGACATGTGGGAATTGTGGGAGTTATAATTCAGGATGAGATTTGGGTGGGGATACAGCCAAACCATATCATTCCACCCGTGGCCCCATCCAAATCTCATGTCCTCACATTTCAAAACTAATCATGCCTTCCCAATAGTCCCCCAAAGTCTTAACTCATTTTAGCATTAACTCAAAAGTCCACAGTCCAACCCCTCATCTGAGACAAGGCAAGTCCCTTCCACCTATAAGCCTGTGTACTAGTCCATTTTCATGCTGCTGATAAAGACATACCCAAAACTGGGAAGAAAAAGAGGTTTAATTGGACTTACAGTTCCACATGGCTGGGGAGGCCTCAGAATCACAGCAGGAGGCAAAAGGCACTTCTTACATGGTGGCAACAAGAGAAAATGAGGAAGATGCGGAAGCAGAAACCCTGGATAAAACCATCAGATCTCATGAAACTTCTTCACTACCTTGAGAACAGTATTGGGAAAACCGCTCCCATGATTCAAACTATCTCCCACCATGTCCCTCCCACATGTGGGAATTATGGAAATACAATTCAAGATATTTGTGTGGGGACACAGCCAAGCCATATCAGCCTGTAAAATCAAAAGCAAGTTAGTTACTTCCTAGATATAATGGGGGTACAGGCATTAGGTAAGTACAGCTGTTCCAAAGGAGAGAAATTGGTGAAAACAAAGGGACTACAGGCCCCATGCAAGTCTGAAATCCAGTAGGGCAGTCAAATCTTGAAGCTCCAAAATTATCTCCTTTGACTCCAGGCCTTGCAGTCGAGTCACACAGATGCAAGAGGCGGGTTCCCATGGTCTTGAGCAGCTCTGCCCCTGTAGCTTTGCAGACTACAGCATCCCTCCCAGCTGCTTTCACAAGATGGTGTTGAGTGTCTGCAGCTTTTCCTGCAGCTGCAGCCTTTCCTGGCACACAGTGCAAGCTGTCAGTGGATCTATCATTCTGGGGACTGGAGGACCATGGCCCTCTTCTCATAGCTCCACTAGGCCATGCCCCATTAGGGACTCTGTGTGGGGGCTCCGACCCCACATTTTCCTTCTGCACTGCCCTAGCAGAGGTTCTCCATGAGAGCCCCACCCCTACAGCAGACTTCTGCCTGGACATCCAGGTGTTTCCATACATCCTCTGAAATCTAGGCAGAGGTTCCCAAACCTCAATTCTTGACTTCTGTGAACCCACAGGCTCAACATCACGTACAAGCTGCCAAGGCTTGAGGCTTGCACCCTCTGAAGCTGTGGCCTAAGCTGTACCTCAGCCATTTTTAGTAACAGCTGGAGTGGCTGGGATGCAGGGCACCAAGTACCTAGACTGCACACAGCACGGGAACCCTGAGCCTGACCCACAAAACCATATTTTCCTCCTAGGCCTCTGGGCCTGTGATGGGAGGGGCTGCCATGAAGACCTCTGACACTGGAGACATTTTCCCCATTGTCTTGTCTTAACATTCAGTTCCTCATTACTTTTGCAAATTTATGCAGCCAGCTTGAATTTCTCCTCAGAAAATGGGATTTTCTTTTCTATCACATTGTCGAGCTGCAAATTTTCCAAACATTTATGCTCTGTTTCTCTTTTAAAACTGACTGCTCTTAGCAGCACCCAAGTCATCTTTTGAATGCTTTGCTGCTTAGAAATTTCTTCCACCAGATACCCTAAATCATCTTTCTCAAATTTAAAGTTCCACAAATCTCTAGGGCAGGGGCAAAATTCTGCCAGTCTCTTGGTTAAAACATAACAAGAGTCACCTTTGCTCCAGTTCTCAACAAGTTCCTCATCTCCATCTGAGACCATCTCAGCCTGGACCTTATCATTCATATTACTGTCAGCATTTTTGTCAAAGCCATTCAACAAGTCTCTTAGAAGTTCCAAACTTTCCCACATTTTCTTGTCTTCTTCTGAGCCCTCTAAACTGTTCCAACCTCTGCCTGTTACCCAGTTCCAAAGTTGCTTCCACATTTTTGGGTATCTTTCAGCAGTGCCCTACTCAACTGGTACCAATTTACTGTATTAGTCCGTTTTCATGCTGCTGATAAAGACATACTCTAGACTGGAAAGAAAAAGAGGTTTAATGGACTTACATTCCACATGGGCTGGAGAGGTCTCACAATCATGGCATAAGGCAAGGAGAAGGAAGTCACATCTTACACGGATGGTGCCAGGCAAAGAGAGAGCTTGAGCTTGTGCAGGGAAACTCCCATTTTTAAAACCATGAGATCTCATGAGACTCATTCACTACCATGAGAACAGTGCAGTAAAGACCCTATCCCATAATTAAATCACCTCCCACTGGGTTCCTCCCACAACACATGGGAATTGTGGGAGTCACAATTCAAGATGAGATTTGCATGGTGACACAGCCAAACCATATCACCTACCCTACTTAAACATGCTCAGAACACTTTCAGTATCCAAAAAATTATATGAGATAGTCAACACTTTATTATAAAATAGGCTTTGTGTTAGATGATTTGGCTCAGCATCACAAGAGAGTATCATTCCGTATATCACTTGCCTGGGAAAAGACCAAAATTCAAAATTCAAAAAGTGTGGTTTCTACTGAATGTGCCTCGTTTTTCCACCATCGTAGAGTAAAAAAATTGTAAATTGAACCATTGTAAGTTGGGGACTGTCTGTGTATATGCTAGGTCAAGACTGGAAGTGAACTAAAATGAAAGTAGTTGCTTTAGGTGAGTGGGTTTATAGCTGATTTTTTTCTCTTCTTCTTTCTTTTCGCTTCTCCTTCCTATCCTGAAACAATTTAGCCCTAAAGCCATTAGGAGGGGCAGAGTAAGGTAGGTGGGACAAGGTGGGTGTGGGGATGGGGGCACCAGAGCAGAATTCAGAGCCCAGCAGGCAAGAAGTGCATGCATGTTTGGCACAGGGTGCCTAAAAGGAAAGAAAAAACAATTCAGTTTTTCTCTATCCTCAACACTTCTGACAACAAATATATGGGTTTTTTCCATGCCAAGCAGTTCTCCAATTTTCAGCAAAGACATCAACTGAGTGTCCTTCAATTTTGACACTAATTTTCTGGAGTTAACATCTGCTGTGGTTTATTCGTCCCCACCAAAACTCACGTTGAAATTTGATCCCAAATATGGTGGTGTTTGGTATATTAGGAGATGTTTGGTTCGTCCTCATAAATAGATCATAGCCTTTCCTGGGGGTGGGGAGTGGGTGAGTTTTCACTCTGTTAGTTCTGTGAAAGCTGGTTGTTAAAGAGAGCCTGGCACCTTCTGCCTCTCTCCCACTTCCTCTCTCACCATGTGATCTCTGCACACGCCGGCTCCCCTTCAACTTCTCTGTGAGTGGAAGCAGCCGAAGGCCCTCACCAGATGTAGATGCCCAACCTCGAAAAAAGACTGAGGCAAGTCTCAATCAATTTAGAGGTTTATTTTGCCAAAGTTGAGGATGTACCTGGGTTGTAGGGGAAGGGGGCAGTGACCACGAGTCACAGGAGCATCTGTGATCTGTGACTTTTCTGAGAGAGTTTTGAGGACTTCAATATTTAAAAGGGAAAGAGCAACCAAGAGGTGAAGGAGGAAAGAAATAAAGGAGGGAAGGTAGGCAATGAGGCAGGTACATTCTGAGAAGGCTTTGATTAGTGCTCACTGAATCTACATTTTACATGTGAAAAGTGGAGGTAGAGGAGCAGTCAATTATGCATTCATCTCTTGCGCAGTAAATCTACATTTTACATAAGATAAACAGAGTAGAGGAACAGTCAATTATGCATTCATCTCATGCTCAGTAAATCTACATTTTACATAAGATAAACATAAAATAGAGGAAGCAGTCAATTATGCATTTGCCGTGGGGTGGGTGGAGGGATGGCTCTGGTCTTGTCCTTGTCCGGTACCTGTGAATATAAGCTATTAATTTGTATTGTCAGGATGAAATTCAACAGACCTCTGTTTTAGGATTAGTTAACTGAAAGATTTGAGGGCCCACAAGGAATTTCCTTGAAAGCAATTTGTGAAAGCACTACCTGGGGAGATATGTGGCCTTTGATCACTGCAGCTAGATAGATGGTTTAGGAACAAACAGAAAGGCAATTTTTTTGTTGTTTTGTTTTTTTGGGGTTTTTTTTATTGTTGTTGTTGTTTGTTTTTTGCATAACTCAGTTTCCAAGCTTAACTGTCCCTTTGGCATAGTGAGTTGGGGTTCCAACATCGTGTTTTTCGTTCACAATGGCAACACAAAATAGACTAAGACAGCATCAAATCCTGCAAGTTAAAGGGCTCAGTCCCACAAGACTGCTCCCACTTCAGATGCTAGTCACAAGTCCCAGGTTAACACCTGCACTTCTGGCTGAGTTGGCTACATAATGGGAGTTCCCATGACCCCCTCCTCTGGTTTGATAATTTGCTATAAAAGCACACAGAATTCAAGGAAATGTTTTGGTAACTATTACCAGTTTATTCTAAAGGTTATGGTTCAGGAACAGCCAAATAATTATCTAAGGCAATGTCCTTGTTTGTAGGAAATGTCCACTTAAATACAGTAGTCCCCCTTTACCTTGGTTTCACTTTCCATGGTTTCAGTTACCCATGGTCAACAGCAGTCAGAAAATATTAAATGGAAAATTCCAGAAATAAACAATTTGTAAGTTTTAAATAGCATACCATCATAAGTAGCATGATGAAATCTTGCACCGTGCAGCTCCATCTTCCTCAGGATGTGACTCTCCCCTTTGTCCAGCAAATCCACACTATAGGTGTGCCCCATCCATGAGTCTCTTAGGAGCCACCTTGGTTATCAACTGTCACAGTATCCCATTGCTCAGTTTCAGGTCACCTTTGTACTTAATAATGTCCCCAAAGCACAAGAGTAGTGATGCTGGCAATTTGGATATGCCAAAGAGAAGCCATAAAACTGCTTCCTTTCCATGAAAAAGTAAAAAGTTCCTGACTTAATAAGGAAACAAAAAATTATATGCTGAAGTTGCTAAGATCTATGGTAAAAACATATCTTCTATCCATGAAATTGGGAAGAAGGAAAAAGAAATTCGTGCATAGTATACATAGGATTTAGTACTATCTGTGATTTCAGGCATCCACTGGGGGTCTTGGAACACCTCTTCTGCAGATAAAAAGGGAATACTGTACTGTATTAGTTAGCTTGGGCTGCTGTAACAAAATATCACAGACTGGGTCACTTAAACAACAGAAATGTATCTTCTTAAGTTATGAAGTCTAGAAGTCCAAGATCAAGTTTCTGGCAGGGTTGGTTTCTCCTAAGGCCTTTCTTCTTGGCTTGCAGATGGCTGTCTTCTTCCTGTGTCTTCTCATCATCTTCCTTCCGTATGTGTCTATGTCCTAATCTCCTCTTCTTACAAGGATACCAGCACGTTGGATTAGGGCCCACCCTAATGGCCTCATTTTAACTTAATTGCCTTTTTAAAGACCCAATCTACAAGTACAGTCATACTGTGAAATACTGAGGGTTAGGGCTTCAACATATGAATTTTGGAGGGACATAGTTGAGCCCACAGGTATCAAAAGGCTGATGAAGCATTATGTCAGCAATTCACTCTCAAATGGTTCAGGAAAAATAAATTATTTGTACTTTATTTTCAACTTCTCTGTAAGCTTGCTTTGGATTAAAACAACGAAAAAAAATGTGCTTAAATGTTGTTCCTGTATTCTTTCTATAATACTCTAAGACAAAATGAAGGCAAGAGAGTAATCACGTTTTATAAAAATGCAAATGGAAAAGTGTTAATTCTATCTGAAACATGATAAAGCTCTGTTATTTAAAAAATGCTCTTCAGTAGCATACTTCATGCCTTGGAGATGCCGGATGTATGACATATGGAGTAATAGATATGCTTTAATGCCACATAACACAATCACAATGGACTCATCTATTTCAGGTCTCTGGTGGATTTCCCTCACACAGTTGAGCTCAGGCATTTTGCAGGATCAATGTGTTTATTTCTAAAGTGGCATCTTCCATCATTTTACAGCTCCTTCAACAGGCTACCAGCTGTGTGAGCCTCCCACATAACCATGAAGTATATTAACTAGCAACAGAAGGAAGAGGATAGGAAAAGGAGGTATAAGGGAGAGTTCAATTTCACGTCACTGGTTTTTGCCAAATTATAACATTATGCCATATGGTGTATGTATGATAGTGTTGGATCTGGAAAAAGCAGGTGGAGTTAAAAACAGAGGAAGATGGGACAGGATGGAAATCAAAGAGTAGCACATGCATAAAGGGATCACAGCAAAATGAAACTCGCTGGTGAATAGCAAGATTAGATGCAAAACCACCAACCCCTTCTCACGCCTTGTCAATAGCCTCCTTTCCTATGTCCCCAAATGCACCACCTTCACAGTCAAAGTTCCTGATGCTCACTTACACACTGTGATCTCACGTGCTGCAGCAACATTCCCTGGTCAAAAGTATTTTCCTTAAAGACCTCTTGCTCAAAGTATAAAATTCCACTGTAAAAGAGGTAAGTAAATGACTGAGGAAATCACTGTGTTGGCCAGGTGTGGTGGCTCATGCCTGTAATCCTAGCACTTGAGGAGGCCAAGGCAGGAGGATTGCTTGAAGCCAGGAGTTAGAGACCAGCCTGGGCAACATGGCGAGACCCTGTCTCTACCAAAAAAATTGTTTTAAATTAGCTGGGTTTGGTGGTGCATGCCTGCAGTCCCAGCTAATCAGGGGCTGAAGTGGAAGGATCGCTTGAGACTAGGAGGTCAAGGCTGCGGTGAGCCATAAATGCACTGCACTCCAGCCTGGGCATCTCAATCAATCAATCAATCAATCAATCAATAATTTAAAATGATGTAAATATAATAAGAAAAAGTAGGGAATTAAGACTTCCATGGCTACAAAAATACAATTAGATGGAAGAAATAAGATCTAGTGTTCAGTAGCAAAATGGGGTGACTACAGTTAAAAAAAATTTATTGTATTTTTCAAAATAACCAGAAAAGTGGAATTGGAATGTTTCTAACACACACACACACACACAAAGATAAATGCTTGAGGTGATGGGTTATCCCTATTACCCAAATTTGCTCATTACACATTGTATGTTTACATCAAAATCTCACATGCACTTCCATAAATATGGACAACTACTATGTACCCATAAATATTTTTTTAAAAAATTTAAAGAGACTTCTGCTGCCAAGTCATCTTAGTGTGAAGAAGTTTATGAGCACAATCTCTGCAGGATAGTTGCCTGAAGTCAGGTCTGAGAGAAGATCAAATCACATTTAGTAAGAGCCGAGACTAGTTCCAGCATCCACTCTGGACAAATGCCTCTACTCTCCTGGGAACGGAGAAGAGTGATGCTTCTCCTCTTCCCTGCACCCACCAATGATCAGGGAGGCTGCATCAGGCAACATTCTGCCAGCATCGTCTGCCTTTTCCAGGTCTTCATTTATTCTCTTTTATGCTTCATCATGACCCGTCCCACTCCAATTCCTAACTCAATTAAGATTTCATCTGTCCTTTAAGATTCAACTAAAATGTCACTCATGCTATGAATTCCTTTCCCATCCTCCCCGCTGCTTTCCTACTTTTTTTTTTTAAAAAAAAAAAAAAAAAAAAAAAACCTTTTAGCATCTGATTTCAGCATTCAGTTGTATACTTGTCAATTCTCTCATCAGACTATAAACTGCTTTAGGGCATGAACACTGTCCTACTCCTTATCCCATACCCAGTTCCTGCTGCACTGCCTGGAACATGCAAGCATTTAATAAATATTTGTTGAATTAAATAGACTCAGAGTTAATGAGACTTTTGATTTTCCAGGGCTTTATTTACACATTCTTTTCCCACTACAGTATAGGAAGGCATTGAACCAAACATCCATGGGAACAAGTCTCTTCATGCAGTTAAACAAGTTTCAAAAACATTAATTAAAAAGCATTTTCCCATTAACAGGAAAGAACAGATCCAAAGGCAGTAACTCCATCCTCACATCCCTAGTTCATTAAAATGCATATGCGTTTGTGCCACAGATTTGAACATAAACTTGAAAATCAGTTCCCCTTAGCTTTGTGAGCTCTGAATTACATTTCCTTCCCCATTTGCTTAACATCAATGACACCCAGAACAATGCCGGGAAAGGGCTCTGGATGTTATCAGCGGCTGCAGGGGAACCAACCTAGGAGCCTGAACTGGGGGCCTGGCCAGAACAGAAAGTACATTTTAAAGGACTGAATCTATCACTCTTATTTGTTGTTTGAACCAGGCTCTGAAAGGTATGATTCTAGATTACAGAGATTTTTTTCAAACCAATGCACTAGAATTTACAATAATCGAATGTTCTCCCCTCTGAAGTCCACATGCTTATTCTATGTTGCTCACAATGGTTTGACATTTCTCTGTGGGTTTGCTTCCTATTCGTGTCAGACGAAACTTTCTTTTAAATCTGAAAGAGGACTGGCATGGTGGCTCACCCCTGTAATCCCAGCACTTTGTGAGGCAAAGGCAGGCAAATCGCTTGAGTCCAGGAGTTCAAGACCAGCCCGGGCAACATGGTGAAACCCTGTCTCTACAGAAAATACAAAAATTAGCCAGGCATGGTGGCACACGCCTGTAATCCCAGCTACTTGGGAAGCTGAAGCAGAAGGATTGTTCGTGCCGGGGATGCAGAGGTTGCAGTGAGCTGAGATCATGCCATTGTACTCCAGCCTGCCTAACAGAGTGAGACCCTGTCTGGAAAAAAAAAAAAGAGAGAAAAAAAAAGAAAGAAAGAAAATCTGAAATAGCATCTTCCATTTGGGTTATTCACATCCTTTCACCAACCTTCACTCCAAATGATGTGCAGCTGATTTCAAAAGTGAAATCTACTCTAAAATGACAGAGTATGACCACTGAGAACAGGTGAGAGAATATACCTCTGACACTGCCATCTACAGCAAATGTCACCTTGGAAGAAGCATCCAGGGCGCCAAGCTGATGTTGTAAAGGGGGATAGTACTCATTTAGATATTCCAAATTCTGGCATTTTATTTTTCAGTCAGGCTCCTCCCCTTCACCTGTAAAATGATCTGCAAACTATGATCCCATCTCTGAAAGAAAAACAATGCTCTATAGGGATTCAATAAGAAGGAGATGTAAAAAGGTTTTGTCCCTGAAGAGCAAAGCATCATTTGTTCATCATTCATGTATTCACTCGACTCCCATTTACAAAGCCTTGACTCTAAGTAAGGGTTGCTCTGGGAGCTGAAGATACACAGAAGCATGAGGCTGAGTTCCTGCCCTCTCTAAGTGTTCATAGGCTGGGAAGAAACACAGATAATTTCCACACTCTTTCACTGTTTCAGTGCTTTCAAGGATGCATGCACACAGGAGCCCAGAAGCAGAAAGGTGGGGAGCTGAGCCTGAATGGGAGTCTGTTGAAGGTGGTGGGGAGAACAGGGTGGACTTTTGAGAGTAGAGAAAACACTATGTAAATATCAGCTCTAATTGCCTTTAAGGCAGATCACACTCCAACATCCTCATCTCAGGCTAAAATCTCCACTCCAGAATGGTTACATATAGGTTTTCCGAAGTCTAACAGAGTGAAATCTGATGATACATGCAAACAGCTACATAATTAATAAAATGTAAGTTATCATTCTATTTCCTCTGCAACAATGTAAGTCAACATTCTATTTTCTCTGCAACAATGTAAGACATCCTTGCAACCCCCCTGGAAACAAAAACTAAAAACTAAAAATAAATAAAGAATAAAGACATCCCAAGTTTTTGCCAAGGTAGAAATGAAGATGAACAATGTTTGCCTCTCCCTGGGTCAGATTATCTGCTGAGTTAGACTCTCCTCTACTAGCCCAGGTGCTTTGCTTGTACTGTGGGGCAGAAGGAGGTGGAGGTGGAGCATTGTTTCTGCCTTCCAATCATACTTCCTAATGGGGAACTGCCAATTAGCCTGATTCTCAGCCTTGGCCCACCTCCTTCTCCTTCTGAGGTAGCAGCACTCACTGCCCCAGGTCTTAGTCTAGAGTCAATCCCACAAGTAACCCAGGCCCACATCTATGAGATCTCAGTCATTTCGCAGTTAGCCCAGCACCCGCCTTGTCCTTGTTCATCAGATGCCTGCACTTGCAAATTATTCTCTCAAGCTAACCACCAACTCGTAACAAACTTAACGTATAACCACACCAAGACACAGGCATTATATTGTTCATTTTACAAATACGAAAATTGAGGTTCAGAAAAAAATAACTATCCAAGATCCCATAGTCAGAAAACCATGGAGTCAGGATTTGAATCCAGGTCTATCTCATTGCAAAGGCTCTGCTTCCTCTTCTACTTCTTCTGGCCTCGCAGTAACTCACTCTGTGACTCCCAAATGAGTTACTTCACCTCCCTGAGCCCTATTTTCCTCATCTACAAAAGAAAATATCCACACCAACATCTGTTAAATTATTCACTCATTGTGTTCTCATGTCTACAAGTTCATAGGTATGGACCAAAAAAGTGAGGACAGGGAGATTTTACAGTCAAGTACATTCGAAGAAACTGATTTCAACAAAGGTCAGTATATTTGTTTCCTTCAAGACTTCAAGACTTCTCAGAGCCTTTAACATAATGATATGTTTTAGAAACTTTTGAGAAGGGATATATATATATATTTGAGACAGGGTCTCATTCTCTCACCCAGGCTGGAGTGCAGTGGCACAATCATAGCTCACTGTAGCCTTGAACTCCTGGGCTCAGGCGATCCTCCCACCTCAGCCACCTAAGTAGCTGAGACCACAGGCGTGCACCACCATGCCTGCATAATTTTGTGGGGTTTTTTTGTGTTTGCAGATACGAGGTCTTACTATGTTGCCCAGGCTGGTCTTGAACTCCTGAGCTCAAGAGATCCTCCTGTCTCAGCCTTCCAAAGTGCTGGGATTACAGGTGTGAGCCACCACACCCAGCCTGGCAATTATTTTATTTTATTTTTTGTAGAGACAAGGTCCCACTATGTTGCCGAGGCTGGTCTCAAACTCCTGGGATCAAGCAACCCTCCTGCCTCAGCCTCCCAAAGTGCTGACCAAGAAGGGCTATATTCTTATTTCCTTTATTCACCGTGGAATACCGTTACCGATGGAACACTGGTTTGGGAAACACTGCACGGGATGATACATAAGAGGTTTCCAATTCCTGCATTCACTGCCCAGACCCCAGAACCTCTGATTCTTGCCCTAATCCTACACAGATTTAAAGACCTCTAGGGAAGCTAAATCTATGATGTTTCCTCATGGCCTCCATTGAAGATGCAGAATCTGTTAAGCCAATTAATAGTTAATAGCTAATTGATTCTGTAGCTAGCACAAACAGGCTGCCTTTCCATTTCTTCAGTGGTGGACACAGTGAAATCCAAGGCAGAGCTGCTTGCACAGGCACTTTTCCTACCTAGACAACTGTCGCTGGCTTCATGCCACTGTTTACACATGGTCATTTCTTTCTCTCTAAGCACTTAGACTTGGATTCGTTTTCATAAACTTAAAGCTGCTATTTGGGGATTTGTTTTTGTAACTCTAATTTGACTTAGTTCACAGTGGAATACTCTCCATTGCATCTTTCTAAATGGAGAACTGCCCATTTCTTTGGATTCAGCCCAAGTACAGTGCTATCTAGATGGAGGGGGCTGGGCTGAAACTTTTTAAAAGGGCTCTTCTAAGCCCAGGATTCTGTAATTCCCAGTTTTTCATCCTACTCTTCATGTTTTTCCAGCACCTTCAGAAACTTAGAAAATTTAAAAGAGAGAGCTAGAAAAAGAGGAAAATGAAAAGGAAAAGAAGGAAAGAAAGTTCTGGCTTTCCTACCTGCCTATTGCTTGAAACTTCCTAGCCCCTTTATTAAAAAGTAAAAAGTGAAGCTGTTAAATCCAGGGTACCCCTAGCAACAAGATGAGAACCACTGTTTTCATTGTTAGGAGGCTAGATTCTATTCAACTTGCTCTTAGCTTTTTAAAACATAATGGATAAGCCACAGCAATTTTATCTGTTTCCCCAACTATAAAATGGGATAATAATCTCTCTAACCTTTTTCTTCCATCCTGGAATTGTCCCCAAGATGAAATTTGATCCTGTAAACTTGCTTCAGTGAAAGGCACTACACAAACAAAAGTGGTAATTATAGAGTTGCTTGGTAAAGCAGCTTTGCATTGTAAGCATGTGAACCCACCCCAAATATCATATTGGATTTTGCTCCTTTGCTGAACACCATATAATAGATGAAGTTCCCCCTTTCCCACTGAGAGGATGCAGGGCTTCTTGGAAAAAAGGCTGATGTCAGGTCTGGAGCACCCTCTCACAAGAAGATGGCAAGGAAATTAACAAAGACTATAAGAGTTGTTTCAAAAAAATCAAGAGAGGGCCCAGCATGGTGGCTCACACCTGTAATCCCAGCACTTTGGGAGTCCGAGATGAGCATATTGCTTGAGGTCAGTAGTTCGAGACTAGCCTGGGCAACATGGCAAAACCCCATCTCTACTAAAAATACAAAAAAATTAGCTGGGCCTGGTGGCACACTCCTGTAATCCCAGTTACTCAGGATACTCGGGAGGCTGAGCCACAAGAATCACTTGAACCCAGCAGGTGCAGGTTGCAGGTTGCAGTGAGCCGAGATCACACCACTGCACTCCAGCTTGGGTGACACCTCAAAAAAAACAAACAAACAAACAAACAAAAACTAAGGGAGGCCAGGCACGGTGGCTCATGCCTGTAATCCCAGAATCTTGGGAGGCCAAGGCAGGTGGATCCCTTGACTCCAGAAGTTTGAGACCAGCCTGGGCAACATGGCAAAACCCCAACTCTACAAAAAATTTTAAAATTAGCCAAGTGTCATGTCATGTGCCTGTAGTTCCAGCTAGTCAGGAGGCTGAGGTGGGAGGATCTCTTGAGCCCAAGAGGTTGAAGCTGCAGTAAGCTGTAATTGCGCCACTGCACTCCAGCCTGGGGTGATGGAACCAAGAGCCTGTCTCAAAAAGTAAAAATAAAAAATAAATAAAAACAAAGGATAACTCCAATAAGCTCCCATTGTTCAAAATTGGAAAAATTCAAGCTTCAAAAAGAATAATAACTAAAATGGTGGAAAATATACACGTTTAAATTTGCCAGTTTGGCCGAGTGCAGTGGCTTATGCCTGTAATCCCAGCATTTTGGGAGGCCAAGGCGGGCAGATCACTTGAGGTCAGTTCAAGACTAGCCTGGCCAACATAGTGAAACCCCATCTCTACTAAAAATACAAAAAAAATTAGCTGGGCATGGTGGCCTGTGCCTGTAATCCCGGCTGCTCAGGAGGCTGAAGCAAGAGAATCACTTGAACCCAGAAGGTGAGATGCAGTGCACCAGCCTGGGTGACAGAGCAAGACTCCGTCTAACAAAATAAAAATAAATAAATAAATAAATCTACCAGTTTATAATAATACTTTCAAAACCTAATCTGTGAGTAATATATTCATTTTCATGATTGTAACGATGGTTTCACAGGCATATAGATTTGCCAAAACTCATCAATTTACACACAGTTTATGTCAGTGAGACCTCAATAAAGCTATATTAAATAATTTAATTGGTTACTGTTAGCTAACCAATTTATTGCTGATAGTAATAAGCCAACTCATTATTTTGAAAATTAGTAATAAAGGAAGAGAACTAAGCATTTTTCTTTCCAATTCAAAATGTACTTCAGAACAACCAAATAGTAAAGAAAAGTTTCTCTTTATAGATATAATTCCATTAATAAGAAATGAAGTAACCTCTAATAAATTAATGACTCTGAGTATAGATCATGAACAACTGCTTACAGCACAAAAACAGGCCATCAGACATCATCTGCCCCCAGTTAGAAGAAAACACCACCACCTATAAAGTTGTCTTGCCAAAGAAAACAAACCCCATTCTGATCAAGCCTCCAGATCTAGCTACCAATTTACATAAAATGCAGAGATGAGAGGAATCTGTTAAATTATACATGAGGATTTGATCAGAAAAACTCAGTGTGAGAGCTCCCCAGAACAAAAGACCCGACTCCACCAAATAACTTGCAAGAGAGAGACAGAACCTATAAGTTTAAAGATATGTAAAAGACGTATCAACCAAGCACAATATGTGAGCTATATTTAGATCTTGATTCAGAAACACAAAAATTTTAAATCTGTGATATTTATAGAACAATTGGAAATTTGAGAATGGATTCACTACTTGCCATTAGGAAATTATTGTTTATTGTTTATGGTGTGATACTGCTATCATGTTTTTTAAAAAAGATTCCTTATATTGTAGACATATTGAAATATTTATGGATGAAAACATATGATATGCAATATTTACATCAAAATCATATGGGAGGGTAGAAGAGGGTAAAACAAGGTGGGCAATAAGTTGATAGGTGGATGGCAGATACATTGATGTTCATTATGCTGTTCTCCCTACTTCTGTATGTGTTTAAAATATTCCATAATAAAAACTGTCTTTAAGAAATAATAATCCACCCACTTGGCAAGTTAGCCAACTCTCTTATACTTCTATCCAGCAGAGAAATTGATCCAGTAGCAGCAAACCCCTGGGGCTGTTCATGTCTATTAGTAGTTAGAAAATGCTTTGAGGTTTAAAGATGAAAGATATCATATAATTGTAAGGGATTATTTCTTTATTAAACTCAATAAATGACACAGTAAATTTGGAAATCCAGATCTGATCACCACCTAACTCAAAATTTGGGTCATGTGAAGGATGAGCCTCCTGAGAAATGTCCACAAAGGACCAATGATCAAAGGCTGATTCAATGACATCCTTTCCTATATAAGACACCCCCTTAGATAGAGCAAATCGGAGGCAAAATTATAGAGAAAATTAAGTTCACCTCAGTGCCCCACTCCATCTTCATTTTCAAGACACTTATTCTGCCTCTCCTATTCCCTCCTCTAGGCTCCTGATAAACTCATGCTAGACCTGAACAACCAAAATTGCTCTTCCACTCAAGACTTCATTCATTCATTCATTTATTCATCCATGCTACTCAACAAACATTAAATGAGTGCCTACTCTGTGCTGGTGATATGGTTTGGATTTGTATCCCCGCCCAAATCTCATGTTGAATTGTAATCCCCTATGCTGGAGAAGGCACCTGGTGGGAGGTGACTGGATCATGGGCATGGTTTTTCCCCTTGCTGTTCTATGATAGTGAGTGAGTTCTCACAAGATCTGGTTGTTTAAAAGTGTGTAGCACCTCCCCACTCTCTTGCGTCCTCCTGCTTCGGCCATGTGAGATGTGCCTGCTTCCCCTTCACCTTCCACCATGATTATACGTTTCCTGAGGCCTCCCCAGCCATGCTTCCTGTGCAGCCTGTGGAACTGTGAGCCAATTAAACCTCTTTTCTTTATGAATTACCCAGTCTCGGGTTTTTCTTTATAGCAGTGATAGTGGTGCAAAAATGGACTAGTATAGCTGGGAATACAGATACAAATAAAGTCCATCCCAGAAGAGCTTGTAGGCAATCAGGGCAGCAAGACATTTAAATGAATAATTACAGCACAACCACATGAGCTACAGATAGCATGCGGCGGGACCAGAACAGAGTTGTTACTAACTCTTTCTGGGAGGATCTAGGAAAGTCTTACAAAGGCAGTGTCATTTAATCTTTCTGCAGAAAGTTGAATGGGTATAGCCAGAGGAAAAGGACACTCAAGGCAAAGAAGTAGCATAACCAAAGTCATGAGAGAGCCTAGACACAACTTACTTGTTGATGGAGAAGGTGAGTTTGCAGGGTTGGGGGAGCCAGATCTTGAAGAGCCCTGTGCACTGCACAGTGACCTTGAACTTGATCCTGGGAACCCAGGATGCTTTCTAAGGAGAGAAATGCCTCCTTCAGAGCTGTGACACTGCAGTGACCTTGAACTTGATCCTGGGAACCCCAGGATGCTTTCTAAGGAGAGAAATGCCTCCTTCAGAGCTGTGACACTGCAGTGACCTTGAACTTGATCCTGGGAACCCCAGGATGCTTTCCAAGGAGAGAAATGCCTCCTTCAGAGCTGTGCCCATGTACTTGTTTGTGGGTCATGTTAAACTACAAACTCTTTGCATGGACCTGTTCTGTCTTGTAAACCCAGTTCCCATCACAGATTTAGACCTTTTGCAAGGGTCAGACTTAAAGTCTGTAATTTCCTTTTTCTTTTTTTTAAGACACAACTATAAACAATGCTTTGGAAAGAAGCCCAAGGAAGGAAAAAAAAATAAAAGAGGACTCTTTCCTTTAAGATAAGTCTAGTTTGGCAACATGAGTTAGTCTAACCTTTATTCTCACTCAAAATTCTGGGATGCCCCCCTTCATAAGTATCCTTTGAGAAAAACTGAAAAAGGAGTTACAGGTCAGGAGTCACATCCTGGACACAGAAATTAAGATTCTTGTACAAAGGAGAGGAGGAAAATGTAAGCTCCAAGTCCTCCAAAAAGAGGGTAAAGAGAGCTCACCTTAACAGCAGAAGGATCCGCATCCTCCTTATGGGATTTGATCAGGGGAGGAGGGTCACTGGTGCTGAGCAGAGAGTACTTCCCCAAGAAGCCTCCTTCCCGGCTCCTGGGAATTTGTTCTAAGTTGCTAACAAAGGGGGCTGTACATCTGAAAGATCAAGACTACCCCTGGGAGTTTGAAAATAACCATGCACCCTAAGGGAGCTGAGGGGCTAGACTGCCCACAGCTGGCAGGAAGGAAGTCCCAGGTGGAGGGGAGCTTCCGTTGCTTGGGTAGAAAGACTGCTGACCCTCAGGAAGTGGGTTTTCAGGGTCCAAAGAGCAGCCATGACTTGAGGTGTATTGGGCCTCAAGGGAAGGCCAGAGACATCCAGCCTTCTACGCGGGCTTTTGGGGGTCTCCCTTGGAGACGACTATGGAGCCTCCTGTGGAGAAGAGGCCTTTTCTAGGGTTCAGGAGGTGGATGCAAAACTTGTGAAGTCCCAGCAAAATCAGCTGGAAATTCCACCCCAGGGACTGGATTTCCTGCTCTGAATCACAGCTTCCCAGTAGAAGTTTTCTTAGATGTCTCTAAAGCTAATTCTCGGCTGGAGTTTGGACATATTAATGCCAGCTCAGACCTGTTGGACTACTGATGCTTTTTATCCCTCTGATAATACAATCCTGTCTTGCCCACTCTTCCTCCAACAGAGTGTTCTACCCCTGGATTTATCGCCACTGTCCAGCCTTAGCATTTGAAGCTGCATTAAACAGAGATAACATGATCTTGGGTACAAGCCATACATGTGACAACTTCTGTTTCTCTAAAATTACCCGCTTAGGTCCTTTGGCACAACTTGATTTCTATTTCCTGCCTTTATTATTCTCCTTCCTATTCATAGACATTTTGGAAATATGTGTGACTGTATTACTTTATTAGCAGTTACTGGCCATGGATAATTAATTTTTTTCTATTGTTCCATCATTGATAGCCATCATCTACTACCACTACAGCTTACTTACCAATTGCTGGGGTAGACACTAATGTGTGCATGACCAACTTGAACATTTTTATTGGTTGAATCCGCTTCTGGTCCAACTACTCTAAATATCAATCAGTGATGTATTGACAACTGGGCATGATAATCACTCACAAGTTAAAGTTGTGATGCACAAAGTTTGCATTTTACATTGCATCTAACAGCGTCTTTAAAATTCTTTTATACTCTCTGATCTTCAACAAAGCTGACAAAAACAAGCAATGGGGAAAGAACTCCCTATTCAATAAATGGTGCTGGGATAACTCTCTAGCCATATGCAGAAGATTGAAGCTGGACCCCTTCTTTATACCGTATACAAAAATTAACTCAAGATGGATTAAAGATTGAAATATAAAACCCAAAACTATAAAAACCTTGGGAGATAAGCTAGGCAATACCATTCTGGACATAGGAACACGCAAAGATTTCATGATGAAAATGCCAAAAGCAAATGCAACAAAAGCAAAAATTGACAAACGGGATCTAATTAAACTAAAGAGCAACACATTGTTGGTGGGAGAGTAATTTAGTTCAACTATTGTGGACAATATAGTGGACAATATATTGTGGACAATATAGTGTGACAATTCCTCAAAGACCTAAAAACAGAAATACCATTTGACCCAGCAATCCCATTACTGGGTGTATACCCAAAGGAATATAAATAGTTCTATCATAAAGACACATACATGCGTACGTTCACTGCAGCACAATACAAAGACATGGAATCAATCTAAATGCCCATCAACAGTAGATTGGATAAAGAAAATGTGGTACATATACACCATGGATGTATTTTGGCATGTATACACCATGGATGCACCACTATTCAGCCATAAAAAAGCAAGATCATGTGTTTTGCAGGAACATGGATGGAGCTGGAGGCCATTATCCTTAGCAAACTAATGCAGGAGCAGAAAACCACATACCGCATGTTCTCACTTATAAGTGGGAGCTAAATGATGAGAACACATGGACACATAGAGGGGACAAACAGACAGTTGGGCCTATGAGAGGGTGAAGGATGCGAGGAGGGAGAGGATTAAGAAAAATAATGAGTACTAGGCTTAATACCTGATAATCTGTACAATAAACCCC
Source organism: Pan troglodytes (assembly GCF_028858775.2). Taxonomy (NCBI): domain Eukaryota; kingdom Metazoa; phylum Chordata; class Mammalia; order Primates; family Hominidae; genus Pan; species Pan troglodytes. Next base: position 34,535,355 of record NC_072405.2, read on the forward strand.
CATGACACAAGTTTACCTACATAACAAACCAGCACATGTACTCTGAACTTAAAAGTTAAAGAAGAAAATGTATGATAAATTATAGTTAACCATAAAAAAGCTGACTCTTTCTCATTAAAGTTTCCATCAAGAAAAAATTAAAAAATTTCAAAATAATATCTGTTGTAAACATATTGGAATGTCATATTTCTAAGATTTTTTAAATTTGTGATAAAACAAACTCAAAAGTTGCTTTTTAATGGATGGGAATTGAACAAATATCTCATGTTTGCAAGGAAATGTTTTCGTTTTTTTCTGTGATTGGTCTACATTAGAAATACATAGGACTCAGGGATCTGGAATTAAGTGTTTAGGTTGCTTCAGTGCACAGCAACCTTTGAAAAGTGTTTTTGAAGGGCCGGGTGCAGTGGCTCACACCTGTAATCCCAGCACTTTGGGAGGCTGAGGTGGGTAGATCACGAAGTCGGGAGTTCGAGACCAACCTGGCCAACATAGTGAAACCCCATCTCTACTAAAAATACAAAAATTAGCTGGGTGTGGTGGCACACGCCTGTAGTCCCAGCTACTCAGGAGGCTGAGGCAGGAGAGTCACTTGAACCAGGAGGCAGAGGTTGTGGTGAGCCGAGATTGTGCCACTGCACTCCAGCCTGGTGAAAGAGTGAGACTCCATCTCAAACAAAAAAAAAAAAGAAAGAAAAGAAAAGAAAAGTGTTCTTGAAATAGTACTTAGAGGGTCTGGAAGAAAAGGGAACACACTACTCTCTGAGCACAACACACAAAGTATATGTGGGAGTGGGGGTAGCCCAGAGAGTTGAGATAATTATCCACAAAGAATTTTGACTGAGAGCGTAATATATTATCTGGCTATAGATCAGTAACAGATTACCCCAAAACTTAATGGCTTAGAATACCAATAAACATTGTCACACTGTGTACCATTTCTCATGGTTTCTGTGGGTCAAAGACACAGGAGCACATCAGGTGGGTGTTTGTGGCTCACGGCTCATGAAAATCTGTGTGATGTTGTTACTTGAGATCACAGTCAAGTTGACAACCAGGGATGTAGTCAGTGAAGGTTTGACAGGGGCTAGAGGATATGATTTCAAGTTTCATCATTGGCAAATTGGTGTTTGCGCTTGCTATTGGTAGATCTCAGTTCCTTGTCACATGGCCCTCTCCAGAGGACTGCTTGAGTGTCCTCACAACATGGCAGCTGGCTTTCCCAGAAGGAGCCATCCAAGAGGTAGCAAGGTGGAAGTCACAATGTGTTATTATTTCCTAGCCTCAGAAGTCACACACCATTGGCCAGGCGTGGTGGCTCATGCCTGTAATCCCAACATTTTGTGGGGGATGGATCGCCTGAGGTCACGAGTTCAAGACCAGCCTGGCAAACCTGGTGAAACCCCGTCTCTACTAAAAATACAAAAATTAGCTGGGAGTGGTGGTGTGTGCCTGTAATCCCAGCTGCTCGGGAGGCTGAGGCAGGAGAATTACTTGAACCCAGGAGGCAGAGGTTGCAGTGAGCCGAGATCGCGTCACTGCACTCCAGCTTCGGTGAAAGAGTGAGACTCTGTTTCAAAAAAAAAGGAAGTCAGACACCATTATTTCTGTAATATCCTATTAATTATACAGGTCAGCTCTATTTGGTGTGGGAGAAGACTGCACAGGTGTTCGAATGCCAAGGGGCAAGAATCATTGAGGGCCTCTTTCGAAGCTGGTTACCACAATAGCCCAGATATATATCAGCCCCTCAATATTTCCAAGTCTTCTACCTTGCTAGAGTTTTCTTGCGCTTCATAATACAATTTTTTAAATCAGCTCAAACACTCATCCTAGATATGGTACTATATATGGCCTGAATGCTTTTGTTCCCCCCAAATTCATATGTTCAAACCTAACTGCTAATGTGATGGTATCAGGAGATGGGGCCTTTGGGAGGTGATTGGATCATGAAGGCAGAGATCTGCCTTGCCACTTCATCCATGTGAGGACACAGCAAGAAGGCATCATCTATGAATTAGAAAGCAGGATTCCACTAGACACTCAAGCTGCCAATTCCTTGATCATGTACTTCCCAGCTTCCAGAACTCTGAGAAACAAATTTCTGTTTTTTATAAGCCACCCAGTCTACAGTATTTTGCAATTGTTGCCTGAATGGACTAAGACAGAAAATTAGCACTGAGAAGTGGGGGTGCTGCTGTAACAAATACCTTAAAATGTGAAAGTGGCTCTGGACCTGGGTAATGAAGAGAGGCTGGGAGAGTTTTGAGTTGCATATTAGAAAAAGCCTACTGTGCAATGAATGGACTTAAAGGGTAATTCTGTTGAGGGCCTAAAAAGAAAAAAGGAGAACTGTAGAGAAAGCCCCAAACTTCTCAGAGAATATTCAAGTGGTTATGATCAGAATGTTGGTAGAAATATGGACAGTAAGGACCATTCTGATGAGGTCTCAAATGGAAATGAACAATATGTTCTTGGACAATGGACAAAAGCCTATCTCTGTTATAAAGTGGCAAAGAACTTGGCTGAATTGTGTTCACATCATAGTGTTTTGTGGAAGGTAGAACTTGAGCAATAAAATAGTATATTTAGCTGAAGAAATTTCTAAGCAACTTGTTGAAGGTTTGTCTCGGTTTCTTTTGAATGACTATAATAAAATGCAAGAAGAGACAAATGATTTAAAGATGACATTTTTAATCAAAAGGAAAGCAGAACTTTAAAATTTGGAAAATTCTCAGCCTATCCATATTGAAGGAAACGAGAAAGTATGTCCAAGAGAGAACAAGAGTGTGGCCAAGCAACCAATAAGGAGACTAATATGGATCTGCCATCTCAACAGAGGCCAAGTGTTATTTAACAAGGCAATGGAATAATTGACCCTGAAGGCGTTGGAGTTCATTGGGGTTGACCCTTTTATCAGAAGCCCAGAGTATAAGAGCTTAGGATGGGGCAGAACAATTTCAAGGCTCTGCTCCCTGCATGCAGGCACAGTGCTGCTCAGCCACCCTAGGAATGGCTCCAGTAAGCCCAGTTGCAGTACAGGCTGTGGTGGTTACCTCTCTGGAGGGCACAGAAAAGTCACCCTGGGTGGCACCTGTGTGGTGCCATCTTTGCCAGCAGTTGGCATGCATGAGCCATGGGGGAAGGGCTACCTCCACTTAGATTTTAAAGAATAGAGTCTCTTGGGTGTATGACTCAGGTAGAGGGCCACTATGAGGGCAGGGCAATCCCCAGTGGAGCCATGGGAGCAAAGCTGCCCTCATGACTCTAGACTGATAGACTCACGTGCTTGCAATTCCAGTATGGGAGAGTCACAGACAAGCAACTCCAACCCACGTAAGCTGTGGTATGGGATGCACCTAGCAAAGCCATAAGGGTGGGGACACCTGGGACCCAACTCCCATGACAGTGTGTTTAGAAAGCAGGACATCAAGTCAAAGAAGATTATTATTATTTCTTTTTGACAGGGTCTGACTTTGTTGTCCAGGCTGGAGTACAGTGGCACAAATACTGCTCACTGCAGCCTCAATCTCTAGGGCCCAAGTGATCCTCTCATCTCATCCTTCTGAGTAGCCAGCATTACAGGCATGCACCACCACACCCAGAATTTTTTTTTTTTTTTTTTTTTGTAGAAAAGAGGTCTCACTATGTTGCCCAGGCTGGTCTTGAGCTCCTGGCCTCAAGCAATCCTCCCACCTCAGCCTTCAAAAGTGCTGGAATTACAGGTCTGAGCCACCGCACCTGGCCAAGAAGATTATTCTTGAGGCTTAAGATTTAATGTTGTTTGCCCTGTTGGGTTTTGGACTTACTTGGGAACTCTTACCTTTTTCTTCTTTCCTATTTTCCCCTTTTGGAATAGGAATGTCCACCATGTGCCAGTCCCACCACTGTATTTTAGAAACACATAACTTGCTTGATTTCACAGGTTCACAACTATAGGGCAATTTACCTCAGACTGAACCATACCTTCAGTCTCACCATATTTGATTCAGATGATCTTTAGATGAGTCTTTGGTCTTAGACTTTAAAGTTGAAGCTGGAACAAGTTAAGACTTTGGGAGTAATTGCGGTGGAATGAATGCATTTTGTACGCAAAAAGGACATGTATTTTGGGGAGCCTAGGATAGAATATCATGTTCTGGGTGTTTGTGTCCCCTCCAAATTCGTATATTGAAACCTAGTCATCAATGTGATGGTGTTAGGAGAGGAGGCCTTGGAGCGGTGACTAGGTCATTAGGACAGAGCCTTCATTAATGAGATTAGTGGCCTTATAAAAGAGGCCCCAGAGAGCTGCCTTGGCCCTTCCACCAGGTGAGGACACAGAAGGGGACCCAGGAAGATCAGAAAGGAGGCCCTGCTGGCACCTTGATCTTAGACTTCCAGCCTCCAAAACTGTGAGAAATAAATTTCTGTTGTTTATAAGGTGCCCAGTTTATGGTATTTTGTTATAACAGCCTGACTGACAAAGGCATATATTGTAAAACCAAGTGCCCATCCCAACATCTGCAGGGATTCTTGGAGTGGGAATGGGAGGTGATGAGGCGGCCTGAAGTTTCTCCTAGTCACTTGCGGCTTAAAGGGCTTAGAAGCAGGAGCTCTGCTTTGCATTTTGCCTTCTCTGTGCTGTCCTCTTCTGCACCATCTCATCCAACTCATCACTGCCTCCAGGCCATCAGTCCTCAAGGTACCACCAACTCACGGCTGTGTGAAGGACACGCCAGAGGAACATGAAGTGTGGTGGGCTCAGTGTTTTATGGGATGCCACAAATAGCCTAAAATTGAACATTAATCTCTTCAGTTCTTTTCTATCGTTTTGAGGCAGGGTCTCTCTCTGTCGCCCAAGCTGGAGTGCAGGAGTCCGATCGTAGCTCACTGCAGCCTCCAACTCTGAGCTCAAGTGATCTTCCCACCTAAACCTCCCAAGTAGCTGGGACTAATCTCTTCAGTTCTTAATGCTGTCTTAGACATTCCTAGTACTGAGGAACTGTCCCTTGCAACCCTCTGCTATGGTCTGAATGTTTGTCGACCTCAAAATTCACATATTAAAACCTAACGCACAAGGTGACAGTATTAGGAGGTGGGGCCTTTGGGAAGTGACTAGGTCATGAGGGTGGCGCCTTTTGATTGGATTGTGCCTTTATCCCTGGATATTAGAGTTCCCTTGTGCCTTTTGCCCCTTCCACCATGTCAGGACACCACAAGAAGGTGCCACCGATGAGGAATAAGCCCTCACCAGACACTGAATATGATGGCACCTTGATTTTGGACTTTCCAAGCTCCAGAACTGTGACTGATAAATTTCTGCTGTTCACAAGTTGCCCAGTCTAAAGTGTTTTGTTATGGCAGCCCGAATGGACTAAGCACAGTCTTGGTCAGTCTCTAGTTTCAAAGCCCCAATGCCCCACATTGGACCCAATGACACAGAGCCCAGATCACCTTAAAGAAAGGGCCTATTGTCCCCACTGTGAGAATGGTGAGTAGACAACCTCCACCTGTCATCCCTTCCATGGTCTGCCTCAGTTGCAGTACCACTTCACCCAAGGTCACACCCAAGGTCATCACATGAGGTGGCTCACGTCGAGTGACTGATAAAGGAGGACATATGAAGGCCCAGCCATTTCAGCCCAAGTGGGGACAACTCTAACGGCCATTTCAGCCCTAGATGGCCCCATAGGGTCTCCTGAGGTTGTGAGGCCTGCAACAAGGCTCAGCCTCTTTTCTCCTATAATCTTGATCCCAAGGGCCCTCTTTAACAGACATCCTGGTCATTAAACTCTGTCTCAGGATCTAACTCCTAGAAAACCCAAACTACAGGCTTGGCGTGGTGGCTCACGCCTGTAATCCTAGCACTTTGGAAGCTGAGGCAGGTGGATTGCCTGAGCTCAGGAGTTCGAGACCAGCCTGGGCAACATGGTGAAACCCCATCTCTACTAAAATACAAAAAAATCAGCCAGGTGTGGTGGCATGAGGCTGTAATCCCAGCTACTTGGGAGGCTGAGACAGAAGAATTGTTTGAACCTGGGAGGTGGAGGTTGCAGTGAGCCAAGATCATACCATTGTAATCCAGCCTGGGCGACAGAGCGAGACTCAGTCTCAAAAAGAAAAAAAAGAAAAAACAAAAGAAAAGCCAAACTACAACACCCCCTGCTATGGTCTGAATGTTTTTTGCCCTCCCAAAATTCATATGTTGAAATCCTAACCCCCAACATGATGGTATTAAGAAGTGGGGACTTTGGGACGAGGCACAGTGGCTCACACTTGTAATCCAGGCACTTTGGGAGGCTGAGACAGGTGGATCACATGAGGTTGGGAGTTCAAGACCAGCCTGGCCAACATGGTGAAATCTCATCGCTAATAAAAGTACAAAAATTAGTCGGGTGTGGTGGTGTGCACCTGGAGACCCAGCTACTCGGGAGACTGAGGCACGAGAATCACTTGAACCCAGGAGGTGGAGGTTCCAGTGAGCCGAGATCACGACTTTGGGAGGTGATTGGGTCATAAAGGCGGAGTCCTCATGCTTGGGATCAGTGCTTTTATAAGAGAGATTCCTCTTCCCCATCCACTATGTGAGAGCACAACAAGAAGGTGCTGCCTATGAACCAAGAGGAGATCTCCCCAGACACTGATCTTGGACTTCCCAGCCTCCATAACTGCAAGCAATAAATTTCCTTATTTATAAGCCACCCAGTTTATGGCATTTTGTTATAGCTGCCTGAACAGACTGAGACATCCTCTTTTCCCTAGAGTCCGTCCAGAGTTTTCTCACTCCTCAAACCCAAAATTCTGTTCATTTCCTTGCAGAGCCAATTAACGGAGTCTGACTCACACCTTGCCCTGGCCACACAGGCCCTCAGTTCTAATTTTTCAGGTTCAAGCTGGTCCCTCGGGATCTTTGTTAAGCAGATCATTCTGTACCCTAAGAATTCCAAACTTGGATGTTAAAGCAGTGATATTTTGGCTCTCCTAACTTGAGGAGGAGGAAAGTGAAATAGGAGTGTCTCCATGTGACTTCCAGGCCTCCCACACCCTGTCTGAACATCAGCCTCTATTTCATCTCAGTTCCTGGTTATACCCAGTCCCTGCCTTCTCAGCCAGCCAGCCCTCTCTTCTCACCTCACTCCCCACACACCTTGTTTGCTCCCTGTTTGCATATGAATCTTGACACCTGCTCCTCTCCCTCTGCATCTGCCTCTCCCAGCCTTCCCACTCCAGAGCTGAGCTGACTCCTCTGCCTTCTTGTAGCCTCAGTCTTGCCCAAGCTGCAGAGCCCATCCCAACTGAGAAAAAAAGGGCAAAAAGGACTTTCATGGCTGCAGCTCCTTAGCATGAAGAATTCTTCCTATTGCGTGGATGTGTGATGTTTCAGGGTGAAGCTAGCCCCAGCTCACAGCTTTTGGGGCTGGTTTTTATCATACCTCTGAGTCCTGTAGATGAATCTTTGATCCTGATCCCTGTTTCCAGTTCTGCCTCTGCCCCAGCCCTGTTAGACAGGGCCAAGCCTTGTTTTTCCAGTCCCTCAGCCAGAGTGTGGGCTCCTGCTCTGCTTCCCATAGGGAGAACTGATAGATCCCCCTTCACTGCCTGCCTGCCGAATTCTCAAACAGGGGCTAGTTCCTGCATTCCCCATAGCAGCACCCTCTGAGACAGCAAGCTCCCCTGGTAGCTTGCTTTGGACCTTTGCTCAAGTCTAATTCACATTGCATACAGCTGTCCCTAGGCTGATGTCTTCAGACTCCTTAGCTAACCCTGTACCTCGCCCTCCAAAGTGGGCCTCCAAGAAAGAATCACAAGTGAAGGTGGCTTCATCCCCTTGCACACTATTGGTGGGAATGAAAACCGACGCAGCCATTATGGGAAGCAATATGAAAGTTTCTCAAAAATTTAAAAATAGAGCACCATAAGATCCAGCAATCCCAATAATGAGTATCTACCCAAAGGAAATGAAATCAGTATATCAAAGAGATACATGCACTCTTATGTTGGCTGCAGCACTGTTCACAATAGCCAAGATGTGAAAGCTACCTAAGTGTCCATCAATGGATGGGTGGGTAAAGAAAACGTGGTATATATACATTATGGAGAACTGTTCAGCTTTAAAAAAGAAAGAAATCCTGTTATTTGTGACAATGTGGATGAACCTAGAGGGACATTGTGCTAAGTGAAATAAGCCAGGCTCAGAAACACAAATACTGCATGATCTCACTCATATGGGGAGTGTAAAAAAAGTCAAACTCACAGAAGCAGAGAGTAGAGGGATGGTTACCAGGGGCTGGAGACAGGGAAAATGGGGAGATGGGGAGATGTTGGTCAAGGGGTGCAAAGTTTCAGTTATACAGGAAGAATAGGTTCTGGAGATCTAGGGTACTGATAATGAATATAGTTGACAATATGGTAATGTATATTTGAAATTTGCTAGACAGGTAGATCTTAAGTGTTCTCAAGACCAAAAAAAAAGAAAGAAAATGATAGCTATGTGTGATGGCAGATAAATTAATTAGCTTGATTGTGGTGATTATTTCACAATGTGTGCATATATCAAATCATCACATTGTATACCTTAAATATACGTAATTTTTAATTTGTCAATTATACTTCAATAGTGCTAGGAGAGAAGAGGAAGGAAACTCTTTCCTCTTCCTAAACTGCCTTCCTTCATTTTATTCAAAACCCACCTATTTTTCCTCGACTGTTTCCACCCACAAAAATTTCTACTTCTCTCAATTCCTCTCATGCTTAAAAACAGAACCACAGTTTAGGGTTTAGTACATAATTATATCCTTCTTATATTTACTCACTGCCTTGTGTGTGTCATGTCTCACCAACTAATTTGTAAACTCATTAAGTGCAGAGGCAGCCTCTATACAATGCTGTGTTCATATTAGGCTGACTCATTCATTCATTCATTCATCAGGTATTTCAGGAACTACCATGTCCGAGGCATCACTCTAGATACAGAGATACAGGAGCTAAGGCAGCAAAAATAAACAAAGTCCCTGCACTCATGGTAGGAAGACAGACAATCAAATAATTACATAAATCAATGGACAATTACCTTACTCTAGGGGGCTGTCATGGGAAACAGGATGACAGTTCCTCAAAAAAGTAAAAATAGAATTGCTATATGATCCAGCAATCCCACTTCAAGGTAGATACCCAAAAGAATTGAGAACAGGGTCTCAAAGAGATATTTGCACGCCCATGTTCACAGCAGCATTATTCCCAATAGCTGAAAAGTGGAAGCAATCCAAGTGTCCATTGATGGAAGAATGGGTAAGCAAAGTCTGGTGTATCACGGAATATTTAGCTTTAAAAAGTAGGAAAATTCTGACCCATGCTACGACGTGGATGGAACTTAAGGACATTATGTTTAGTAAAATAAGCCACTCACAAAAACCCAAATACTGCAAGATTCCACTTA